>NW_008350324.1:454181-461295 GCF_000622305.1 Nannospalax galili | reverse complement strand
CCTCCTCCTCCCTTCTCCCTCCTCTTCCCTCCTCCTCCCTCCTCCCTCCCTTCCGCCCTCCTTTTCTTTTCTCCTCCCTTCTCCCTCCTTTCCTTGTTTTCTTTCTTTCATTGTCTTTTTCTCTTTCTTTCAGCAGGATTTCACTATGGAGTCCAGGCTAACCTTGAACTCTGGACTCTCCTGTCTCTGTTTCCCAAGTACTGGGCTGATAGGCCACCAGGCTTGGCTGCCTGCTTTGCTCTTAGTAGTTAGCATCATCCAGTCTCGGGATCTATTTAGGGGAATTCACTTCATTCACTGTCTGCCACCTCCTGCCACAACCCCCACCCCGGTCCCCAGCATATAAATTCCATCAGAGCAGACCTTTCTCTATGTCATTCCCTGCAGCTGCCTCCCCAGTGCCCGGAAGAGCCCTTGGTGAGCAGTATTAATGTCGAACACTTGAACCCCCCTGAATCAAAAAATCTGAAGTCCAAAATTCCCCCCAAACTTCTGAAACACCAAAAGAATGCCAGAGGGGGAGGATTACTACCCCATACCTCATGGGGGGGGGGGAATCACAGCTAAAACACAGGCTCACCAGAAATACCACACATTACCCTCAGGCTAGGTATGTTATGTGAGGTAAATTTAAAACACAAAGGAGGGCCTGGAGTGATGACTCAGTGGTTAAGAATACATATTGCTCTTACAAAGGAACCAAGATGGGGACCCAGCACTTATGTTGGGCAGCGCACAACCTCATGTAACTCCAGCTCCAGGGGATCTGACACCTCTGACCTTCATGGACACCATACTCATGTTTAGACTTGAGTCTCATCTCCATGACATCTCATTATGTATACAGATATTTGCATTATACAGATATTCCAAAATCAGAATAAATGACAAACCTACAAACCCTTCTGGGCATCTCAGGTGAAGGTCTCTCAACCTGTAATATTAAGTACTCAACTGGAAAGTGTCGACCTTCCCGTTTCTCTAAGAAGCAGCCTCCTTGTTCTGGGCACCACCTCCCTAAACGGTGGCCTGCCGCCCTTCTTTACTTTCTTTACTGTGTCCTCTTAACTCCTTGGCCAGGGAGCCTGTGCTTCAATGGCATGATCAGTCATTAAATGTGCCTGTTCCTTGAAAACACATGTAAATGAATGGTCATCCACCCTCACCACAGTGCTCCCCTGTGAGAAATGACCCAGAGGGTGAGTGTGGCGGTTTGAATGAAAATGTCCCCCATAGGCTCCAAGTATTTGGACATTTTGTCCCCAGATGACGGCGCTGTTTTGGGAGGTTTTAGAAGGTGTGGCTATCCTGGAGGAAGCACATCACTGGGGTGGGCTTAGAGAGTTCTTAAGCTTTGCCAGATCTCCAGTTGTTCTCTTGCTTCCTGTGCCTGTGCTGATGTGAGAGCTTAGCTTCTGCTGCTCCTGCTCCAGCCACCTCCAGCCACCATGCCTCCCCGCCATGACGGACTGTAATTCCCCTGGAACTGTAAGCTCAAATAAACCCTTCCTTCTATAAATTGCTTGGGTCAGTGTTTCTATCACAGCAACAGAAGAGTGACTAATACAGTGAGTGTCAGTGACAACTGACACCAGCAATGCATGCTCATCATTATATCCCGGGGTAGTTCTTAATTGTGTTGTAGCTTGTGTAAATATACGGTTAGGACCCTGAAGCAGGCCAGAATGCTATGATGGCAATCGGCCACTGTCACTGTTTTGCCAACTTTCCAAGGTCTGAGCACACGCTGGGGTCGCAGGTGCCACCCAACCAGGGCTTGGTTTGAATTCTCACCCCACCCTCCATGTGCTGGGAACTATTTCTGTACAAAATGGAATGAGGAGAGGAATGCTCTTGGTGAAACACTGTGGTCTTAGGCCAGATGTGGTGGTACAGGCCACTAATTCCAGTATTTGGGAGGCAGAGGCAGGGCTATCTCTGTGAGATAGAGGCCAGCCTGGTCTACACAATGAGTTCCAGGCTAGCCAGAGCTACATAGGGAGACTCTGTCTCAAAACACAAAACAAAACGAAACAACAACAAAAAACACACTTCAGTCTGGGGCAAGGACATTTCAGTGACTTCTTCCAAAAGTCCCACAGTGGGTGTCAATTATCATGTCCACTTTTCAGAGGAGAAAACTGAGCTCAAGATCACAGAAAGAGTTCAAGCTCACACAGGGAGCTCGGTGACAGACCTGGGACCCAAACTCAGTGCTGGCAGCTTCCAGAGCCTGGGCTTCTCTCCTCGGCCCTCTCATCTGCTCCAACCCTCCTCTCTCAACCATTGGCAGGGTCTGAGACTTTGCTCATTACTTCTAGAACAGAGAGCAAGGAGTGAAGACCCCTCTGGGTTCCACCTCTAGTGCTGAAAATTGAAAAATCTTGGGAAGTATTCAGCCTCACTGACTCCTGGCTGTGTCCCTGTCACCTAATTACTTGACTTCAAAGCTTCCACACAGCAGGTGTGAGGATGTGAAGGCCACTTCCCCTATAGAACACATGACTAGATACAGTTGAGATGGATCTCCAAGGCAGCAGGTGTACTGGGGAGATCAGGCAGCCTCCAAGTCAGACCCAAGAACGTGCCCTTGTGCATCTCAGAGTCAGAAAGATGAGTACCACGGTGGGATGCCAGCTCTGAATGCTAATTCACAGCAATTACTGCCCCCTCCCTTAGATCATGGAGCTAAAGGCTCCCCAGGGACTGGAACTAATTAACCCTCCCCACAGCCTAGGATGGTTGGAAGCTCTGCACCTCTCTACTCAGGTGAGACTGCCAGGCTGGGGTGGTGGGAAGAGCCACAAACATGTCCCTGCTGCTATTCCCCCACCATCATGGGACAGGATGGGGGGGTGATGCCACTGGGCACCCCCAGGGCTAGTCTTCCCACCACCCTCCCTTAGCTCTGGCTTTATTCAGAACTCCCCTACCCATAGGTCCACCTGGGACCCATTTCTGAACTACAGAGCAAAACCATCTCTCCCCAGAGTCAAGAAACCAAAATTCCAGGACTGTCAGTGTGTGTTCGCACACTGGCTGACCCCAGGCATTGCAAAGTCCCTTAGGATATAACCACTCACTTGCAGTTTTTACACTTGAGGCCGAAAAGCATTCCTTTCCCACAGACTGTACAGGTCTGAGACATCCAGTACTTGGTAGAAAACCTGTGGGAAAGAGACAGGAAATGTTAACAGACTCTTGAAGGGGAAATGGTGGGCCTGGATTCCATTTCTTCAAAGACAGTGAGAAGTTTAATCAAGTTGCTTAAATTGGCAGAACGTCAGGTTCCTTACCTATAAAGTGGGGGTGACAAAGACATGAACCTCACAGGTATAGAAGTCAGCTCAGGCCTGTCAAAAGGGTCAGAGCACCTGACACATAGGTAATGAGCAATGAATTGGGTTGTGACAATGCTATTACCTTGGCATTTATTCATTCGACAAACATTATCTGATGGCGTATTATATACTGGGTTCAGTTCTAGGACAGAGCAATGAACCCCAAACTTTGGAGGGAGAGGGGAGTCCCCCAAATGGAAATCTTTTCACACCATCAACTCACCCCCTGCCCAGTTACCACCTCTTGCAACAAAAACAGAAAAATGAGGCCCCCAGTGCAGACTGGAGGTGCTAGATTGACTCTCTGAGCATCCCTCCCGTGCTGTGGCAGGCTTTCTTCCTTGAGATAGGAGAGAAAGGCAGGACTAGACCTGAGAAAAGTATTGAAGGTTGCCAGGTCACAGTTAATTTTAATTTTCAATTTGTGCCACCGTCGGCAGGAGTCGCATCTAATCTCTCCTGCCTCCTCTGAGTGTCAAAAGGGAACTTGGACGTGGTTATGTAACTCGGAGACAGAGAACTTTGAGGGAAGGCTGCCTCCCTCTCTGCTGTCCTCTCTTGCCAGATCTGGGTCAATCCTTCTCCAAACTCCACGAGCCACAGCCTGAAGCTACCACAGCTAAGCAAATAGCAATATTCACAGCAGAGATGCCGGCTGCCAACGCTCCCTCTGCAGCTTTGGACTTGGTTAAGCCCTTTTGGGTCTTAGCAAGGTTTAGCAGGTCTGCTCTGCAAGCTGGGGCAGCTCGGGGCAGGGATACCTTAGGGCAGAGATAGCTCAGGGCAGGGGCTGGGAAAGGACCCATCAGTGGGCAGGCCAGGATCGAAGGGCAGGAGTGAGTGACTGCAGACAGTTCTCTCTCTTTTCTAGCCCTATCCTATCCCCAGGGATGCCTCTCCCTGTTGTCTGGCTCTTGCTGAGGTAATTCTGATGACAGAGAATGAGATCTGTTGGTGGTAGTGGTGGTGTTTTGAGACAGGATTTTACTATGTAGCCCAGGTTGGCTTCAAACTCTCTTCATCCTCCTGCCTCAGCCTCCTGAGTGCTGGGATTGTACTGCAGACCTGACAAGGCAGGGATGGGACTTTGATTTCATTTTTTTATGAAGCTAGAGTCTCTCCTTCCTGGCATCCAGCCCAGGGGAAACATAGGTTAGGGATGAAGAGCAAGTCACCTGGAGCCTGGCCTCACTAGGAAGCCAGACCTAAGCCCAATACGGTCAGCCTGGCTTCTTCCCCTGGGCAGCAGCAGCAAGAGGTGGGGCAACCAGCAGTTCCAGTGCCAGGATGTGAAAGCCAGGGATTATCCAGGGGGTGGGGCTGGGGCAAGAGTGTGGCAAACCCAGGGGTGTGGCTGAGCCAGAAGTGTGACCAATTCTGAGGGGTGGCTGAGCCAGGGATGCAACCAATCCAGAGGTGGGACTGAGTCAGGGATGTGGACAACTGAGGGGTGGGGCTGAACTGGGGACGTGGACAACCCAGGGGTGGAGCTGAGCCAGTGAACATAAGAAGACCCTCATCTTTCCTCCCCATCCCTCCATGGCTCAGCCTGGTCATTGCTCAGTCTGGGCATTGACCTGTCACTGTTTCTCAATGCTTTCTCCACAGGCCTCTGCTTTTGAGTTTTAACAAGGACCCTGTCAATATTCTTCTTTGAAAGCTGCTGATGAGCTGCCACCTCGGAGAGCCCTCATTCCCACCTTGCCCTGGGCTGTGGTCATGTGTCTGTGTTGGTCCTTGGTCCCTGGTGTTTCTCCCTTCAGTCCAAATCCCCGGGGACTGTCATAGTGTGTCATCAGACCCTTCCCTAGCTGGCCAACTCCCAAGGGGCACTGGACTCGACAAGCCTCCCCCAGCTGGTGGGACTGAGCCAGAAGTGTGATCAATTCTGAGGGGTGGCTGAGCCAGGGATGACAGGCTGAGCCTGGGGACAGAAATTAAGAAATACACAGGCTCAAGTGAATTAGCTTTAAAGCCCCTCTTATCTCCCAGGGCCTCAGTTTCCCATCTGTCAGTGGGCTTCACCATCCTTGCCTGTCCTTCTCACCCTACCCTGCCTCTAAAAATGAGCTCAGCCAGCCATCTTTGATTGACTGGGTGGAGAAAGCCCCAGCCTAAGGTACTTAACAACAGTACCAGCAACAGTGTGCTGAGCACTTAGCAGTCATTTCATTTTCAAACCCTGTGGATAGGCAGAATTTATGGAAGTTATGAAATTTGGCTTAATTCCAAAAAAGTCTCTGAATATAGTGTGACGTCATCTTTTCCCTAGCTTCTATGCTTATTTCCTGGACGGAGAGTGTCATTTTATCTCACTAAAGATCTTGATTATAATATCCTAGCCTGCCTCTGCCCTTTGTTTGGCTGTATGTTGTGTGTTTCTTGACAATAAAAACGACATTTTAAAAAAAAATGGAACCCAGGGAGGTTAAGTCATTTCTAGTGGTTGCAAAGCTTTGCTAGCAGGAATTGGAACACAGGTCAGTCTGACTCTAAAGCACCAGCTCTCAATCACTCTGTGTGGATTTGGTAAGGGCAAAGTTAATAAGATGCAGAAAGCCAAATCTTCCAGTTGCCACTTAGGCCAGCAAGGATAGAAGGGCATGAAGATGTCTGAGCTGGGACCATACATATTATCTGGCACCCATGGATGTCAACCTCCTAGCTCCTTGGGCATCAGCCTCCCATCCCCACGGTTCCCCCAGAAGACCAGCCTACCTGTGCTTGATGGAGTTGCCCAGGTCTCTACGTGGGATCTGCGGGGACCAGCGTGGCACTGAGAGTGTGTCTGTGGAGAGAAGAGTAGACAGGAAGGGCTGTTATACAGTGTGTAGAAGGCCAGGCTGGCTCTGCCTAAGCCTTGAAAGTAAAAAAGGAAGGCAAACCGTTTCCGTCTCCTGAACCACACCAGGTGGAACCTCAGTTTAAGGTTGTGGGGTCAACTGGCAGGAAGGTTCCCCAGGCAGGACAGGCAGATGTCTCAAAAAATAAGCCAGCCAAGGCCAGGCATAGGGGGGCATGCCTGTTACCTCAGCACTCAGGAGGCTGAAGCAGGAGGATCCTGAGTTGGAGGTCAGCCTGGGCTACATAGTGAGACTGTCTCAAAAAGGAGGAAGAGGAAGAGAAGGAGAAGAAGGACAAGGACAGTGAGGAAAATAATGAAAGATTGAGGAAAAGAAGGAAGAAGATTCACATGGGCACGTGAGATGCCTTAGTGAATAAAGGCGCTTACCACCAAGCCTGACCACCTGAGTACCAATCCCTGGCTCCACATGGTAGAAGGAGAGAACAGACTCCTGAAAGTTGTCCTTTGACCTACACTAAATAAATAAATAAATAAAATGCAATTTTAAAATATAAGAAGAGAGCAAGAGAGCAGGGAGAGAGAGAGGGGGAGAGGAGAGGAGAGAGAGAGAGAGAGAGAGAGAGAGAGAGAGAGAGAGAGAGAGAAGTAGCTATAGAAAGAATAAAACAGAGCCCTCAGCATACACCAGGCATGGACCGAGTGACTCCCATGATCAGCCAGCTGCATCCTTACAGCCCCCCAGGAATAGGGCTGCCAGTCCCCCAGCTGTACAGATAGGGGAACAGAGGCTTGCTCAAGGCTGTACACCTCATAGCTTCATAGCAGCTACAAATCCCAGTGGGAAGCACCTCTGAGTCTGGCAGGATCCATATCTAGATTGTGCTGTACTCCTTTGTCTACCCTTGGTACAGCCCACATGATGCCTTACTTAATATTTTATGTTCAATCCATTTTTTGCTCAAATATT
>NW_008350324.1:390211-454153 GCF_000622305.1 Nannospalax galili | reverse complement strand
TATATACTGGCATGGTCTTTTTGACATAGAGTCTCCCTGCTGTCCCAGTTGGCCTGGCATTCACTATGTAGACCAGGCTGGCCTTGGTCTCACAGAGATTCCCTCTGCTTCTGCCTCCCTAGTTCTGGGATTAAAAGCATATCCACCATGCCTAGCTCTCAAATATTTGTTTTAAAAGCAAATTCTAAGCCTGGCATGGTAGCATACACTTGTACTTCCAGCACCCAGGGGCAGGGATAAGATTGAGGCAGGAGGATCATGAATTTGAGGTCAACATGGGCTACATGAGGGAGATGTTGTCTTGAAAAGCAAACTAAATCCAAAAGAACAAACTTTATGTGGAAAACCATATAATTTGTTTTGTATTTTAGATAACTCTACTTTCAGAATGTCCAACTGTATATAATATAAACTCATACCAGAATAAGCAGATAAATAAAGGTGAGGAGTAGATGGGTGGATAGATGGGTAGATGGATAATGGAGGGCTGGATGGATAATTGGGGGATGGATGGATGGATGGATGAAGGATGATGGATGGATAATGGAGGGATGGATAATGGATGAATGAGTGGATAGATGGATAGAGTCATAATGGATGGGTAATAGACTGATGGATGATTAATGGATGGATAAATGGATCGGTAGATGGATATATGAAGGTAGATGGATGAATGTATGATAGAAGGATGGGTGAGTAGGTGAATGGGTAGATGGATGGGTAGATGGATGGATATGTGGATGGGTAAGTATATGGATGGATGGATGGATGGATGAAGGATGGCAAATGATGGAGGATAGATGGATGGTTAGGTGGGTAAATGGGTGAATAATGTGTGGATGGATGGATAGATGGATGGGTAGATGGATGAAGTCGGGTGTGTAGATGGATGCAGGTGGATGAATGGGTAGATGGATAGATGGATGGATGATGGGTAGATGAATGAAGGTTGGTGGGTAGATGGATAGATGAGTAGGTAGGTGGGTAAGTATATGGATGGATAATGAATAGATGGCTGAACAAGGAAGAAATAATAAACCATGAAGACTTCAGACTGGGTGCCTGGCCCACCTGGTCTTTTCTTTCATGCCTTAGGCTAAATCCAAGCCAACCATACTGTCACTTCCTTGGTGACCAAGTTCCACCTCTTCTGAGACTCTGAGCCCAAGTCTTCGCTTCCACCCACCTGCCTGCTTCCCCGCCAGCCCCTCAGCAGACTGCACAGGCAGCAGTGGTGCGAAGCAAGAGCAGAATGAAATGAAAACCAGTTCTGCCTTCCATATCTCTGAAAGACAGGGAGAGAAGCACGTGGCTGACCCACACCAGCTCCCACTTTGCAGCCAGATGGACAGAGCCTGCTTTGGTGCTCCCTGCTTGGGTGTTCAGGGCTGCAGATGGGAGACTCATTTTTCCACAGCCATTGTCAAGGGGTGCCACTCTTGATGGGGAAACTAGGCATGTCAGAACTCATCATGGAGCAGCGTTTAACCCCAGCCCACTCACTGTTCTGTCTAGTGACAGCCTTGGCCATCTGAGAATTGTTTCCAGAAGCCTCTATGAAGGTCTTGCAAAGCTAAGACCTTTTCTAAGAGAGGTAATGGTTTCTCAAACCCCAATAGCTGAAATTGAAGAAAGAAACTGCAGGACAGATCCATCAGAACCATAACCTGGGGGATTTCCTCTGGTTTAACTGAAGTTCCAAGTCCATTTTACTATTTAGTTAAGTTTCTGAGGGAAAGGAAAAAGTGCTCTTTTTTGTCATCATTTTCCCCCTTCTCACCCATTTTGCAGAATAGCATGACACACAGAAGGAAAGATAACACCATAAACTTTAAAAGGCTGTATTGGAAATGAAGCTTAGCCTCCTCATTAGCAATCTACAAAACAGGAAGTACTGAATGGGAGCCAATTCACGGGCCATTAGTAGTACCTGACTAGAGCTGCATAGAAGATTCAGAGGAAGAGCACCAATATTGATTAGTAATGTCTGCCATGAGTGAAGAAGGAGGTATTACCAAGTCAATGTATATTTACCTCCTCTACAAAAGCAAGAACCAAATTTTCATCTCTACATCCACCTCATAGCGTAGTGCTTGGCGGTAAGTATGTTCTTAATACATGTTTGCTGAACTCAAGATTATTATAATAGAAAGTTTATAGAGTGCTTAGTATGTGCCAGGCATCCCTCCACCCACTTCATAGCTGGAAGGTATGCCCCTGTGCATCTCAAGAAGCAACTGCAATTATTCAAAAACCCTTCAAAGGGCTCCATAACTAACACAGCTGCTGTGCTGGAGGACTCTGGTTCCAGTTGCCAGCATCCATGTAAAATGCCAGGCACAGGGGTTTGCATCTGCAACCTCAGCACTGGGGAGGCAGAGACAAGAGGTTTCCTGGGGACTTCTGGCCAGCCAGTCTAGCTGAATGGATGAATTCTAGACTCAGTGAGAGACCCTGTCTCAAAAAATAAAGTGGAGACTGATGGAGGAGGACAGTTGACCTCAACCTCTGCTCACTCTCTCTCTCCCTCCCTCCCTCTCTTGTACACACACACACACACACACACACACACCTAGAAAGAAAGTGTTCTCAAAGTTTCCAACAGAAGTTTTTGTCCCCCTGTGGGTGGATATCTGGTGATTTCTGGGGACATTCTACAGTATCACACTGTGGGTTTGCTGCTGGCAGCTACTAGGGGTAAAGTCAGCAGTGCTGTTTAACTCTCCATAATACAAAGGTCAGGCCTTCCCCACATCCAAAATATCAATAACACTAAGGTTGAGACTCCTGATCTAGAAGTTTCTAAAATCATCTCCCCACAAAATAAAGCACACTCACACGAAGGCTCTGTGAGCACAGTAAACCGTCTGTACGGTGTGCACTCTCCAACAGATCTGTACCATACTTATTCCCCATAATAGCTCCTTTTCAGGAGAGCAGATGTAATTAAGTTCCATGACTGGCTTTCATTTCCCAGGATCTGGTGGAGGGGTGAATTCTGTCAATTACATTAAGCAGCTCAGCCTCATTAGTCTTGAGTTGTCACAACCTGCGCTGAGCCTTCCTACGTGGGTGTGAGACTTGAACTTGAAGAACATCTCTCTACTTTCTTTGGGTTTCATTAAAATTACCAATGCAAATCTCAGGGCAAAGGAAAACTGTTGAAAGGGAAAAAGGGAGGAAAACAATCCCTGATAACGGAGGCCTTATCATAACAGAGAAGGCAAATAACATTTATGGCAATTAAACTCATCCAGAAACTTCTGTTTAACAATCAAAGCACCTATTAAGATGTCTCCATAGCTGTAGTGAAGCTTCTTTTCTATCCTAATTTTCTGTAACAAGGCATGAGGAGGCAGAGTCTGCACAGCCCTGTTGCCTTCCTCTCGGACACCGCTGCCTTTCACTGCCAGTGAAAGAAGCTGAAGGAAGGGAGTTTCCTCTTCTTTGTCGGAGAAGTTTCACAGCAATACCTCCCAATACACTAAGTAGGCAAACCTGGAGCCCTGGCCTTAAACCACCTTGGAAGTCAGAGAAACAAACAAGACCCAATAGGAAAGGCCAACAGTAATAAAGTGTCTGTGTTACATAGGGTTTTTGTTTGTTTTGTTTCGGTTGGTTTTTCAAGACTGAGTCTCATAAAGCTCTGACTGGCCTCAAACTTACTATGTAGCCCAGGTTTGGCTCAAACTTTCTATGTGACTGTCTCCCAGGTGACTGGTTCCTCTGAGGGGCGGGGCCTGCGGCGGAGGATGGACTGGGGAGGGGTTTTCTGCGCCATATTGGGACGGAAGCCACGAGCTGGGAGGAATGCGTGGTGGCAGCGCCATGGAGAGAAAGATGGCCCTGGCACCTCACTTGTGTGGATGGGGCATTTACCGACCTGGGCTTGGACTGGTGGATGAAAGTTAACGGAGACTAAAGGCGAGCCGTGGGAGCATCTGAAGTGGCGGGCTCTGAGCTGTGGCGCAAGTGTTTGTCTCTGTGTAAGTTCCCCCATTTACCTCCTCCCTACACGAGGGCATAAACCATAATAAACTCACATAAAAAAATATTATATGGTTTGGCTGACTGCACAAGAGACCCCGAGAGAACTCTGGCGACAGTGACCCAGACTGGCCTCAGACTTTCAATGTAGCCCAGGCTGGCCTTGAACTCTTGATCCTCCTGCTTCTACTTCCCAAGGACTGGGATTACAGGCATGCACCGCTGCGCATGAGAAAAAATGAGCCTGGAATCCTGGCTGTCGGGGAAGATGAAGTGGAGGATCACAAGCTCAAGACCAGCCTGGGCAATTTAGGAAGCTCTTGCTTCCAAAAGCATGAGAAGGAAAAAGCCTCTGAGGATGTGATTCAGCAAAAGGAAGGGAAAGGGAGGGGACAGAAGGGTGGGAAGGGGAGGAGAGGGGGCAGAGAGGAGGGAGGGAATGATCTTGAATCTTCTGCTTGCTGAATGTCCTTGTATATAGCAGGCACCATTGCAAACCAAGACTTTCACACATCTCTTCACTGAGTCCACATATCATACACACTATCTCATTGGAACCAAGTGTGACAATATACATATATAGACAGTGGATCAGTCACCAGTCATTTGCTCTTATTTCACCAGCAAGAAGTCAAGGACTTAAGACATTTGTCCAAGGGCAATAAATATCAGAACTGGTTTGCATACTGGGACTCAACAAACAACAGCTCATTTTATTCCCGTTTCACAGACAGGAACATTGAGGCTTAGCAGCAATAAACAACTGCCTCTAGGTAAACAGTGACAGAGTTTGGGATTTAAAACACAGGCAGGCGATGGTCCAAATGTTTATTTTCTTACACCTCCTTAATTCAGCCTAGTCTTATAATACCAAGTGAGATGCACGGAGGAATACCACATAGTGATGGTCAAATTAGTAGTCCTTTATTAATAACTGGTGGTCAGAGAGGGGGTTAATGCCCAAAAGAACTTTCGACTCTGAGGGAAAGCAGGGCAGGGTTTATAAAGCTTAAAACCATAATTACATCATGCCAGGGGCAAAGCCAGTAACCATAGTTACATCAGACCAGGGGCAAGTCAGTTAACAAAGAGGTCTTCAGTTAACAAAAAGCTTTGGTTAGGCTGGGAGGGAGGATATGCTACCTGGACATGCTACCTGGTTACTTATAAATTTCCTGGCATTGTAGAAACAATATACTCCCTGAAACTACTTGCATGAGATGTTCTGCCTGGCTGGCTGCAGTGGCAATATGGCTGGGCAAAAACACAGGGTAAAGCAAAAGTCAGAACAAAATGGAGTTAGTTTTGCCATTTCAGCCTGTTAGCACCTACCTACCTCTGCCTGGGATGAGCAAAGGAAAGGACGAATTCCAACACTTTCTAAAATCTTTGTAAATTTCATACAATATATTTTTATTGAATTTAGATCCCTCCCCATCTGCACCCCTGCCCAATTTCATGTACTTTATTTTATGCGTGCGCGCGCACACACACACACACACACACACACACACACACACGAGTCAAACTTGTGTCTCCAAATGTCTTTCTGTGTGGGTCCATCCACTGAAGCCTGGTTAACCTACCCCAAGAGTCTCATACTCTCTGCCTTCCCACATCCATTGGCTGCCAATAGTTCCTCAGGTAGGGTTGGGGCTTCTTACCCACTTGTGGTAGGCCTAGGTCTCTTCTGCTATTATGTTATCTATATCTCATTCAAGATCTGCTCAAAGGACAGGTTTGTGTTCAGTGAGTGAATGAATGAATGAATGAATGAATGAATGAAAATGTGAAAATGTGACTGGGGCAACAGTCATGTTGTGACCCAAACTGTTAGTTTGCTTTAAGTAGAAACTTGGGTGGCCTTGTATGAGACTCCTGAATGGGATGTGGGGCATATACTTTATCCTCACAGTACCTGGTGTAAGGGCTGGGAAGATGGCTCAGTGGTTAAAGCACTCACTGTGCAACATGAAGACTAGAATTCAGATCCCCAGAACCTCTATAAATGCCAGATGGGAATGGTGGCCAGTCTGCAATTCTAGCCTATGAAGGTGGGGACAGGGGATCCACAGAGCAAGCTAATCAGCAAGCTCTGGGTTGGATTGAGAGACCCTGCCTCAATCAATGAAGTGGAGAATGACTGAGGACAATAAGAGACATGAACATTGGACTTCCAATAGATGTACACACACATACACACACACACACACCATGCATGTACACACATGTAGACCACACATACATTAAAATGGAAAAAAAAACAAAACTTGGTGTGATAGGAAAGAACATGGTCTCCATTTCTCCATGCAAGTTGAAGCAGCTTTGAATGTGACCTGCTGCTCATCCTTGGGTGATTGACAGGACCTTGAGCTTTGGAATCCTCACCCCTGCTCCACAGGGAAGACTGCACATAATTATGTGCACAGATCATTCATCCCAGCACCCAGCTTGGGGCAACACAGAGTCTGGCCATCATACACATACATATACGTGACAACACATCTCCCAAAGCCTGTATCTGTTCTCCCTAGCTGGCTGTGACAGAATATCTGACAAAACAACCCAAGGGAGGGAAGATTTATCGTGCCTCAGAGTTTCACAGGGTCTCAGTCCATCAAGGCAGAGTATAAAGCCAGGAAGATGCTCACACCGTGGCAGATCAGCTAGAAAGAAGCTTGAAACATGGGCTGGGCTACAACCTTCAATGCCTGCCCCTAGTGACCCACTTCTGCTAGGCCCCTCAGCTTCCCCAAACAGCACCCCAGCTGGGGAACAAACATTCAAATCAGGAGACTATGGGTCACATTTCTGATTCAAACTATAAATAATCTAGGCCTTTCTTCACTGCATCCAAACAGCCTTGGGAAGTTGTGTCCACATTTACAAAACATAATCAACTTGTTCCAAGTCACACAGTTAGTATTATGGACTTTTGAGTTGAACCCAGTTTCCTATAATACTTAAATCTTTCTCCACACCTATACTGTATGCTCTTCTGAGACAAATATAAAAATAACTTTAAAACCAGGCTTCTTAGAGCTGGTAAGTATGAGAAACTGTCTATGTAAGTCCCCAAGTCTCCAGAGTTCCTTGGATAGATGAGAAACTACCTAAGCTTTAAATATTTCCATGGAGATAAGGACCTGTGAGCAAATAATATTATTAATACGAATGGCTAGCATTTATTGAGTGCCTACTGTATAACAGGACCTACGTTATGTAACTTAAATACATGATTCAATTTAATCCCCACAGCTGGTTGTAGGCAGCAAAGCTGTGGTTGGAGCTATGACAGCCAACACCCAGATATCATCCTTGCAAATGCTGAAATAGAAGCTCAGAACTGTCCTTAAGATTCTAGTTTGGGGACAAAACAGATTGAGTGACAACTTAGCTACATTCAAATAGACTAGAAAATTCTTTAGGCCTAGAGATACCTGCAACTCGTAAAACTTAGACCATTAAACTTTCTTTTTGAGGCCATAGGCCAAGCACCAACTAAAATAACACTGATTTATCCAGGGTGCCCAGCAAGCCTTAACCAAAGCTGCTCATATTATTCACACAGCAGGGAAGAACTCTATTTGCTTTAATATCTAATTCAAACATAATATATCAGATTTAAAAGCATTTTAATTATGTGCTGTCTCTAAAGGTTATAGCTCTGTGATGCTTCAGGGCTGAATGGAGTTTCTTTGTAGATTTAGATATAACTTTCTCCCTGAGCCAAGAACAGGCCAGCCCAGTTTCCAAGGTTTGAATATCACCATGTAAGTCTCTTGCTGGCTGTGGAGACTTTACATAGAATTGCATAGCACTGTCCAATTTGTACATGAGGGAAGGTGTGATAAAATGTCACTAATAGGTAGCTCAATGGATAAGGATGCTTGCCGCCAAGCCTGATGACCTGAGTTCACTCCCTGGGCCCCATATAGTGGAAGGAGAGAATGGACTCTTATAAGTTGTTCTCTGTCCTCCACATGTGTGCCATGACATGTGACCCCCAGCACAAAATAAAATGTAACAAAACACATTGTAGCCTGGAAAGTTGGCTCAGCAGGTAAAGGCATTTGCCACCAAGTCTGATGATCTAAATTCAATTCCCATGACCCACATGATAGAAGGAGAAAATGGACTCCTGAAAGTTGCCTTCTGACTTCTGTATGCATGCTATGACACATGGATGTACATGCATAATTACACACACACATAACACAACAAATATAATAAAAATTTTATTAATTAATTCATTGTCACCTTGATTAGATTTGGAATCACCTAGGAGGCTTACCTGTGGGTGTGTCTGTGAGGGTGTTTCCAGAGAGGTTTAACTGAACAGGGAAGACCCACCCTAATGTGGATGGCACCAACCCATGGGCTAGGGGCCCAGAATGAGTTAAAAGGGATGGAGGAGAAAGAGCTGAGCACCAGCGTATGCCTCCATCTTCTGACTGTGGATGCAATGTGAGTGGCTGCCTCATGCTTCTCCTGCCTTCCCTGCTGTGATGGACTACCCCCTCTGACTATGAGCCAGAACAAACCCTTCCTTCCTTAAGTAGCTTCTGTTGGGTATTGTGTCACAGCAACAAGAGAAATACTGAATCCCGTGAACTTGGAAGCCATGTCATGGGGAAAGCTAAGGCAGAAGGGGGTTGACAGTGATGCTTGGGTGAGTGAGATGCAGATGCTCTCTCTCTCAGAATGGCACTGCAGGGATCTGAGGGGAGATACCTGGGGTATCCCCATGACATTGAAGTCAAAAGGGACAGCAACAGTGAAATTACCTGTCCAGGTATGTGAGGGTGTTACCTTCCCCACCATCTGACCGAACAGCTGACAAGAAGCCACTTAAGAGAAGGCTTGATTTGGGTGGTTTGAAGGACAGTCCATCATGGTAGGGAATCGTGGTGGTGGGTGAGGCTTTGGTGCAGCAGCATAAGGCTACTCACATCTGGGAGGATCAGGAAGCAGAGTCTGCACAGGAAGTGGAGCAAGGCTATATACCTCAAAGCCTCCCTTCCCAGAGGTTCACTCCCTCCAGCTAGGCTGCACCTCCTAAAGGTTGTACAACTTCTAAAACCGGTGTCACCAGCTGCAGATGGAGCATTCCATCATATAAGCCTATGGGATACAATGTTCCAAAGCACACAGGGAACACTGAATGAGTGAAGGTGTCAAGGTTGAGCCAATGGGTACATGTGTGGGGTTTAGGCTAGAGGTCTGGCTTTGAATGGGAGACTCTCACAGACAGAGGAACATCCCTTTATTTCTTAATGAGGAACCTAACAAGGCATTGACTTACCTAGTGCCACATGCGGGAGAACACGGAATGTTCAAGTAGGCAGATCTGTGACTACACCAGCTTTGGCCCTTGTGAGTTCAGGAACCTGAGACCCCTTATTTCACTTTGGTGTCTTACAAAAGAGGAACTCGTAGTCTCTGTATAGGTTCTTAGGAGGATGGAGGGCTGTGATTAGAATTGCACTCAGTAGAGCACCTGGTATATTGTTAGTGCTGGTTTCATCACTGACATCATCATTTCTGCCTAACACACCAGTTAGAACTTGACAAAGCTCTCCACAGACTGCCATTTAGAGCTGAAGTCGGTAAACTTGACCCTCGGGTCTACTGAAGCTCATTGCTGGGTTCTGTGAATACAGGCATGTCTGTGTCATCCATGGCTGTTCACTTACTGTATAACAGAACTGACAGACCATGACAGAGACTTGGGAGCCACAAAGCCCCAAATAGTGATCACCATGGCCTTCATAGAAAAGGCACATCCATCCCTGGTCCAGACCAGAAACTCATTTTATTTTAGCTGATTAGATGATTTCTTCCTACTTTTTCTGCCTTAAGGTCAGAAGACTTGGGTTCAAGACTTACGTTTGCCACTCGGCTGGTGAAAAGCATTGAACAAATGACCAAACCAAAATGTTTAGGTGCCCTTGGCATCATGTCTTGGCTCACTTAATCCTAGCACCTCCGGTGCGTTTGATCCTCATTTTACAAAGTACAACTGCTGGGTATAGGCGACCCACAAGAATTACAGCCAAGATGCTAACCCTAGGGCCTGATGAGATAGCACAGTTAGTAAAGTTCTTGTCATATAAGCATGAGGACCTGAGTTCTGATCACCAGCATCCATGTAAAAAACCAGGAGTGTGGCATGTACCTGTGATCCCAGCGCCTGGGAGGCAGAGACAGGAGGATCTTGGGACTCATTGGCCAGTCAGACTAGCAGAAGCAGCAAGTTCTAGGTTTAATGAGAGACCCTGTCTCAAAAAGAAAAAAAAAGAGAGTGACTGAGGAAGACACACTATGTCAACCTCTGGCCTCCACTTGCACACACATGTGCAAGCACACACATGAATATGTACACACACACACACAACCGCTAACCCCAGCTATGTTTTCAATCCTTCCCTAGTTTTCTGCCTCACTACTTCCTTCCCTTTGTCCCTTTTTTCTTCCCTCCCTCCCTTCCTTTTCTCCCTTTTTTTTAAAAGACAGTTTCATGTAGCTGAGGATGGACTTAAACTCCTGACCTTCCTGCCTCCACCTGCTGAGTGCTGGGATTATAAGCATGACGCACACCATGCCCCAGCTCATCCTGTGTTCTTCCTACCCCCGATGTCTGCTGCTAGAATATTCCAGGAGATGATTATGCCCCTGATGTCAGGTCATTGCTAAAAGCCATGTCGACCCGCGGAGCAGAAGAACAGGAAAATCAACTCCCACCACCACTGTCTGGGCTCATTAATACGATTTTCTAGTTGTTACTTTATCAAAGCAGAGAAAAGACCTTGAGGATGTGTGAGCTAGAACAGGTGGCGGCAGCCGTAATGAGGAAGAGGATGAAGAAAAGGTCTCCTGGGAGTATGTCCAGGTGGAAAATCAGGGAGGGCACTGAGCAAATGCTGGGCAAAAGATGGAGCGGGAGGAAGAAGCAGGACAGTGCAGACGGTGTGACAGGAAGACATCGCCAGAGAGTCCTCATCCAAGTTCTGCCTCACCTGTTCCCTCTGACCCTAGCTCTGTTAAAAAAACAAACAAGGTGAAGCAAACCAGAGATGCCTCTGGGACAAAAGTGGGACTGTATTTATCTTAATATGCCCCCTACCCCCTTTAAATTTACCACTGGGCTCTGAGTCCTGGCAGATAACTGCTTCCCTTAATTCACCATAAATCAAAGTTGTAGAGTGTCGCTGCTTCATCTCTGAGAAGAGCCTTGGAACCTAGCTTTATCACCTGTGATTTATGTCAATCCCTGCAGATGGCCTCAGTTAAATTCCAGCTGGGTGAAGAGAGAGAAGGTGGTTGTGGGACTTAATTACATCTTATGTGCTTGTTCTGAATTTATTCAAGTGGACCAGGAATTTTTAACCCCATTGCCAAACAATGGGAACCTGGGTGTCACCTGAGCAAGTCCTTTCCCTTCAGGGATAGGAATCCAAGGTTTAAACAGTCAGTTGGACAGGGTGGGGACTGGAGACGCGGCGGCTGGCAGTGCGGCAGTAGTGGTAAGGCAAGTGAGGCCATGAGGGGCCACCCCAAGGACGAAGTCTCAGACTTCCCCTGGATCTGAAGACAGACATATTTGGATGCTTGCCTTTCTTTCCTCTCCTCCTCTCTTCACCCCCCATCTGCCCCCTCTAATACGGCTTACCATCCTTTACTGTTTGCTCTGCAAAGAAGAAGGGGGCATGCTGGGATACCAAACTCAGCTGATGTAATGAGATAACACAGGTAAAGCAGAAAAGGAAAACAAATATTGACGTCAACAAATCTAGAGGAATCCAGGATTGGGGGTCTCATGAGATAAAACTGTCCATAGGGAATCCATGTGCTGGGGAGGGGTCAGTTACACAGAACCCCAAAGACAGGGTCCTGTTTAAGTAGCAGGGAGCAGACATCCTGGACCTTTATGTTCACTTATGTAAACTTGGAATGCCCAAAGTTATTGTCCCAAAAACCTCCACCACAGTGTCCTACGTGGCTCAGTGACCCCAATCAGAGAGGAGGAAGGTGCTCAGGCCAGGTCAAAGAGGAAGGCACATCCCCAGGCAGGTGACATAGCTAAGTGCATGTATGTAGATATGTATCCATGCAGATATGTGTGTATATGCAGATGTGCATATATGAAGAAGTGTGTGTATTCAGATGTGTATATACAGGTGTGTGTGCATATGGGCAAGTGTTGTGGGGGGTGAGCATGCATGTGTATGCACATGTGTGTAGAGGCTATAGGACAACCTCATCTTTTTCTCAGGTGCTGTCTACCCTGTGCTGTTTTGTTGTTTAGTTTAGTTTTGTTTGAGACAGGGTCTCTCATTGGCTTGGAATTTTTCCAAGCAGGCTAGGCCAGCTGGCCAGCAAACTCCAGGGATACATCTGTTTCTGTTTCCCCAGGTGATGAGATCACAGACATGTGTCACTAAATCTGGGTATTTTTTTTTTATTATTACATTTATTTATTTATGTGTGGGACTCACAAGTGTGTGGGTGTGCATGTGCCACAGCATGTGTATAGAAGTCAAAGGACAACTTGTAAGCACAGGCTCTCTCCCTCCCACCTGGGACCAGGGGATCAAACTCAGGACTGGAGACACTTTATCCACTGAGCCATCTTGCCTGACCAAACCTAGCCTTTATTGAACATGGGTTCTGAGGATCAGGTTCAAGCCTTCCTGCTTGTACAGAAAGCACTTTACTGAGTGAGTTATCTGTCTCCCCAGTCCCTAATACAGTACCTACTTATAAAGATGGGATTCTCTTTGTCTAGAACATTCTTCCATCCTTCCTCCCAGTGCTTGCCCCGAGGCCCTGCCTCACACATAGCTCCTCCAGCCAGCCCCACCTGAATGAACAGGGAGCCGCAGTCTCTCTGACTATTCTGTGGTATCCGGTGCACAAACAACTCTCTGGGGCTCTTGTCTTGTCATACATGGAGAGCTTGATGTATTCTCTCTTCTACTCTTGACCATGAGCTCCTGCAGAGCGGAAGCCTCCAGCCTATCTTCATGTTGTGTCTGGCAGCATTTGATCTTGCATGGAGATGTGGAGGGCCCCCACAGAGCAGCGCCCAGTCCTTGGAATGGCGGGTTCTCTTGATTCTATATCCTTATTCCCCCTACACCCAGCACACACCGCCGGCTCTAGTTCCCTGGCCCCGGCCTCGGCTGGAGTGGCTGATCACACAGTGTACCTGCCCTCTCTAGCTCCAAAACACAGCCCACTGCTTCATCCTCGCACCCTCCCCAGTCTGTGATCCAGGCAAGGCCCCAGTACCAGCTCTGCACGGTTTCAGCCCCTCCCGACTGTACACTGGAAAAATTCCTCAGCGTCCCTGAGCTGGAGTTTAGTCATAATGACAATATCCAACATGGGCCAGGTATGCCAACCTCCAGGCTTCCTCAAATTGTCAGCTATTGCAATCACCCAATGCCTACTTGAGATGATTTAATTCAGAGGTCAGTAAATTATTGACCAAATCTGGCCCACAGCACATTTTTGTAAATAAAGTTTTATCAGAACCATTTGTCCATAGCTATAGGTTTAATGTAGTCTTTGTTGCCCATAACATCTAGAATAACCACTGCCTGGCCCTTAATGAACCCTGAGCTAAGTCTGATTTAATGGTGTTGGCCTCTAGGCAAACTGGTTACTTTTGTGTCTGTGAAAACAAAACCTGATAGAGACAACTTAAGGGGGAGAAAAGGTTTGTTTTGGCTCATAGTTCTGGAAGTTTTGGTCTATCACAGTGGGGTGGGCAGGACAGAGTGGCTCTGTCTGTGATGGTGGGAATTTGTGGTAAAGGTTGTTCACATGGTGGTAGATCAGGAAAGCAGTGTGTGACTAGAACCAAGGGTAGAATGAGAGCCTTCAAAGTCCCACCTCCCCTGACCTACTGCGGCCAGCCAGGCCCTACATCCTCAAGGTTCCACAGCCTCCCTAAATAGCTGTACCACTGGGAACAAGTGTTCAGGGCATGAGCCTATGGTGGGCACTTCAAATTCAAACCTTCTGAAGTACAGACAAGTCAGGGGACCATTGACCTGATCAGTCTACATTCTTTTGCCTACTGAATGCTTAATGACAACCAAGTCTGTTTCATTTCCTGGCCCCATCCTCAGTAAGTGTTACCTTGATGGGCACATGGTGGCATCTCATCTATATTTATTGCATAAGTGAATAACAATCTGCCTTTTGATTGATTCCATTCAAGAAATGTGAAAACTGAGGCTCAGAGGTCACCTGAGGAAAATGTCCTTCTGACACCGACATTGATTTGAACTTGAGCTTCCCTGATGACCCAGCTCCATGACTGAGCACTCTGCTCTGTGGTCTACCTTATATCTTCTGGAAAAAAGAGAGATCATAGCAGGACCAAGCAGGGGTCTCTGCTTGTGTGTCCTTTCCTGAGAGCTGCCCAGAATCATGAGGAGGCTGGACTGGCAGCACAGAGCCACCCTCTGGCCTGTGCCCCCAACCCAAAAAGAGATGCTAATGATCAGGAAAAGCTGGTTTGCCCTGCCTGGCTTGGGCTCAAGTAAGAACAAAACGAGTTGACAGGCAGTGGCCTGCACAGACATCACCACAAATATCCCTGAGAAGCGAGAAAAGCAGGCAGCCTGGGTCTCATCAATTTCAATTGTAAATGGTCTCTGGCTGAAATCAACTGTCAAGAACAGCCAACAATAGCAGTGTGGGTGGCGGTGACAGGAGGGGAATGGGGAGACGGGGAGACCCCAGACCCAGATGTGCAGTAGGGTGGACTCAGAAATGATCCAAAGGGCTGATCTGTGGAGTGAATATTCTACAACCCAAGCCCCTTCAGAGGGTACAGAGCCCTCTTGGTCCTAGGAGAGAGAACAGGAGCTTGGAGCCCACTCCATGCTGCCTGACCCTGTCGCTAGGGGTCTTCCCTTCTGTGGACCTCCTCTGTAAAACACAGGGTCCCTATGGACCAGGCACTGGAATATGATGGAAATATCTAGCACACGGTAGGTGTGCAATAAAATGTCGCTGCTCCGAGCAGTCACTCTCCATGGCTAGATACAGGCTCCTTAGGAGGGAGGCTATGACTGGAGATGGGCCTGTGAGTTATGGAGAGGACAGGGCTGTCTCATCCTCCGGCCATTTATCCGCCACCTATCAGCCTGTCCTCGGAGTGTGTCCACAGCCCTGGCTTGCCTGGTGTGATGGATGGGGCCCGAGTTCCTTGAGCACTACATCATCAATTACGCACACATTTATTGCCTTGAACTGAGTTTATGGAACTTAAATCAGAACCACTTGGAATTGTCTGAGCTGAAAATTCTCCCTCAGTGGAAATGTGGTGTTTTAAATTATGCAGCCACCTTCTACTTAATGTTTGGTGGAAGTTAATTATCCATAGGACAAGAGGGCTACTGAGACATTCTCCACACAGACTCATTCTGTGGAATTTACTGCCTGAGTGGGCTCCTTGGGGACGGAGCAGAGGAGCCAGCTGCCAGAGACCCCGGCCAGATCAGAAGAACCCAGGACACTAGGCACCACCGGGTCTGAGTTTTAGTCAACACTGAGATCCAAAGAGGTGTCACTGTCTGTATTTTGCAGACACTGTGAGGACAGCTTGGTGACATATCACATTCCAAGGTCAAGGCATGTGTCCGTATTCCAAAGGCTGCCTTTCTTGCAAATTACTAACAGGGGCCAGGATGTCTGTGGAAATGATGGGACTGTGACGGGCCCCACAGTGATGTCACTGGTGCCGGAGATGTGCTGAGACCAGGGCATGTTCAACACCAAGAAGTATCAGTAGCACTTCAAGGGACAGAGTCCCCAGCCAGGGAGAACTTGAAGACAAATAGGGGAATTGTTCCTAAAAGAATAAACTCACCCAAGCCTAACAGGTAAGAGGACAGAAAAACAATTATGTCCAGCTCCATTTCTCACTAGAGTATGACCCTCAATATTCAGAGACATTTCTGGCTGTCACAACTCCAAGGTGAAACGCTGAATGTGGTGGCTCATGCTTCTAATCCCAGCCCTTAGGAGGCAGAGGCAGGTAGATCGCTGCGAGAGCGAGGCTAGCCTGGTCCACATAGTGACTTCCAGGAGGGCTGGGACTCAGCAGACCCTATCAAAAACAAACAAACAAACAAAAAAGCAACTCAAAGAGAAGGGTGCTAGTGAGTAGAGATGACCAGGGACACCACTAATCATCTTACAAATGAATGTAACAGTTCCCCAGCTCCCTACATCAAAGACTTGTCCAGCCTCACATGGCCACAGGGTTGTGTTTGGAAATCTCTGCCTGAAGTACCCAGGAAGAACCTTGATCTACAGCACTTGATATAATCAATTCACTGCGTGGACAGACTGTGGCAGGTTGAATCTGAAACGTCCTCCTCAGGCTCATGGTTTGAATGCTTGGTCCCCAGCTAGTGGCACAGTTTAGGGAGGTTGTGGAAACTTTAGCAGGTAGGACCGGTTAAAGGACTAGAGGAAGTTCCTCAGGCATGTCCGAACCCTAGCCACTTCTTGTCACTCTGTTTCCTAGTTGGCCATGATATGACAGGATCCAGAGTCACCTAGGAGACAAGTCTGTGGGCCTCTGGGTGTGTCTATGAGGGAGTTTCTAGATTAGATTAACAGATAAGGAGGACCCACCCTGAATGTGGGCACCATCCCCATGGACTGGGGTTCCAGATGGAGTACAACGGAGAAAGCTAGCGGAGCCTCAGCATCCATCTCTTTCTGCTTCCTGACTGTGGATCCTGGTGCTAGCATTAGACAGTTGTGATTTGATACAGATTTAGACAGAAAGGTGACCATGACTAAGATCATGGGGACAGTGAGATCAGAGAAGAGTCCCTGACATTTAATGAGCCCTGCACACATCTGCCTTTCTGGATCTTCATTTATGGTGGTGGCAGGAATTGAGACCAGTACCTTGTGTATGTCAGCCACCTAGAAAGTCAGGCACATGGAATGAATCTGTAACCCCCCAGGGTGAGGTGGTATTTGGAGAGGCAGATCCCTAGAGCTCACTGACTAGCTAGTCTGGACTGCTTAGCAAAAAATACACGAGAGGCCCTGACTCAAACAAAGGGAGAAGGCAGTAAAGAGTGGCACTGGAGGTTGCCCTTTGACCTCCACACTTGTGCCATGCACCATGCACATAACAACACATGCATACACAGACACACACACAGATACACACAGATATAGACAGACAATAAAAACAACCATACACAGAGGCACACACCGAGACACAGAGACACACAGATACATACATACATACTACTAGCTGGACTCGCCCCAGAATGGTCCCTTCAGAGACCTGTGTTGAGACCATGGCCGTACTTTTCTAACAAGTTCCAACGGCGTCCATGCAGCTGTCCTGGAACCCTCGTGTACACTCTCTACTCTGAAAAAGTTTCTCGGCCTGGGCACTAGTGATATTTGAGGCTGGGTCACTCTGTGAGGAGTCACATTGAACAGTGTCTGTCACCTCCATCCAAGAGTTGCCAGAGCACCCCACCCCCTGAGCCAGGGAGGAAGAAAAAATTCCAAACACTGTTGCAAGTCTTTGGTGCTCACCCTTTGTTCAGTCAGAGTGGAAGAGGAAGTTACCGCACAGACCTCTGGTGTTGGAGTTGCTGGCTCTGGTCCCCAGGATTAATCAAAAGTGGTTCCAATAGAGGGAGACAACTGGAAAGCAGTGGAGACAAAGGAGGTGTCACAAGGACCCCACCTGCATCACTGGTGCCTGGAGGGACTCTTGAGTACCACGACACCACTCCTGCCATTCACACAGGCCTCTGGAAGTGGTCAAGCGGCTTCAGATCCTACCAGCCAAGTGGGTCACTGTCTTCTTAAAGTGCCCCCCAAGTTCTTAGAGAAGCCACTGCTCCCAAGTGTCCTCATTTGTACCCCTAACTGAGGATGACATGGGCAACAAGGCTAATCACAAAAAGTGGGTGTGAGGCAGTGAAGGCATTTGGGCCAGCACTCAAAGACTGTCTGATTGCAGCCACGGAGGAAAAACAGCCAGGTTCCCAGTTCCCAGACTCAGCCAAATCAGAAGGTACAATCTTCTCCCGTTTTCAAAACCCACATGGCTGATCACTGGGGAGAGGAAGAGGCGTGGGACCCAGGGCTGGTGGAGGGATGTGGAAGCAATCAAGGGGTTTTCAGAGCTCAGTGCTCTGACACCTGCTTCTATTCTCTGCTGAGTTTGGTTGTGAAAGCGCCCTGGGCCACACTCCCCTACCTGCCTGTTCCTCTTCTTATGGCCTAATGATGACTCTGTCCCCTGTGATCACTCTTGATTATGTATAAGACAAAGGCAGGATTGATGAAGCCCAGAGAACACATTCACAGTCTGTTCTATACCTCTCACCTTGCGGTAGGCAGCACGGCCTCGGAACATGTCAGCATCTTAGCACTCTGTCAATAGGACCTTGATTCTAGAAGGCTGAAAGGGGTTTTCATGAATGAATACAGAAAGCCAGCTCAGGGCTTCCAAGATTCTGAGCCCCCAGGTGATGCTTTGCACCTGCTGGCTTCCTTATGATCTAGACATCACCTCAGATCAGAGCAGGCAAAGATATTATCCACCCTCCTAAGAAGAAAGCACTCTCAGGGTGTGGGGACAGGGTGGGGACTCCGGTGTTTGCAGAGACCCAGGTGACTATTTCCATTTCTCTGAGCATGATGATTTACTTACCTGTTGTGTGAGAATTTAAACAGAAAGCCCCCAAAGGGACCTGTCCTATGAAAGAAGGCTCTGGAGTCGGGCTGTCTAATCTGTAATCTGGTTTTGCTGTCTTTGAGCTGAAAACTTACAAGTCCTTGTTTATCCTGCCTGGGCTTCATCTGCCTCCTGGCTCCTCTTTGGAGCAACTGAATGCTTAACAATGGGTCTGGCACTTAGTTCTTGCTTCATTACATTTTTATTACATTTACTTATTTATTTTTTGTGTATATGTATGTGGGCATGTGTGCCAAAGTCTGTGTAGGTAGATCAAAGGTCAACTTGCAATGGTTGGTTCTCTCCTTCCATCAAGTGTATCCTGGGATAGAACTTAGGTCCTTAGTTTTGATGGCAAGTACCTTTACCTGCTGAGCCATCTGGCCAGCCACAGTATTTAGACCTCTCTACTTCCTTCTGAGTAGCCTGTGAGTGAAACAGATAAGCAATTTTTTGCGCATGCTCCTTTAGCTAATTAGCTGATGGATTAATTTGTATCTTTGTACTTGCTAAGCAACTCTCCTGAGCCACATCTCTGTCACTTTTTTTAGTTTGAGACTACTTTGCTAAGTTACCCAGGCTGGTCTCAAACCTGTAATATAGCCCAGGACAGCCTCCAGCTCACTATGTAGCCCAGGCTGGCCTTGAACTCAGTCTCTTGAGGAACTAGGATTGCAAGTATATATCACAATACCCTGCCCACATTCGCTCCCCTAGAATCAAGGTTCAAGTGGGGGCCTGATGCACCAGGGTGAATAATGTCCCCCAAATTCATACTTACACAGGGCCTCTTGATAGACCACATTTAGAAACAGAGTCTTTGCACTTGTGAAGTTATGATGATATCATATTGACTTTGTGTGGCCTTAAACTAATGACCTAAATAAAGAGCAGAGCTAAGAAGAAGGAAGGAAGTAGATGTGGAGACTCAGGAAGAAAGTCCTGTGTTGATGGAATCAGGGGTGTGAGCAAAACAGCTTCAAGCTAAGGGGGGTACAGGGCAGCTGCTGATCCCCCCAGCAGTTGGAGAAGCTAGGAAGGATTCTGCCCTGGAGCTTCCAGGAAGAACATGGCCAGCCCACCTTGACTCTGGACTTCTAGGCTCTAGAAACATGAAGGAATAAGGGTTTTGTCTAAGCCAGCTGACTTGTGGTATTGCATTCCTAACCAGCAGGGCCACCACAGGCCCCTGCCTGGCAGATCCCACTTTCATGAATTCCCTATCTGCCTTGCAGCATGTAGGAAGCAGCCTTGGGTTAGCAGACTCCAGGACAGTGCCTGGGGTGCACATGTTCCTCTCTGCAGCCCCCTGTGGTCTGTGTCCCAGCTGCTGGCCTGTGCGGACATGACATGAAAGCACTCGCAGGAGACAGGTGACTAACAGGCCAGGATGTGTTCCAATAAAACCATGCTGACAGAGGCTAGCATTTAATTCCGTGTAATGTTCCAGTCACAGTGAACATTCTTCGGTTTGCCACACATATTTGAAAATGTCAAAATCGTAATCTCAGCTTTGGGCCATTAAAAACAAACAACAAACAGGCAGTAGGTGGAGCTCTTAGTACTGACAGAAGTGAAATTTACATTACACAAAATTAGTCACTAAAAATGTATTATTATTGTGTGGAGGGGTGCGAGAGTGCTTACAGTGGGTGTGTGGAAGTCAGAAAACAACTGTATGGAGCCCGCTCTCTCCTTCCTCCTTTACGTGGATTTATGTGGGTTTGGGGACTCGAACTCAGGTTGCTAAGCTTCCCAGGCAAGTGCCTTTACCTGCTGAGTCATCTTGCCAGCCCTAAATTAGTCATTTTACAATTTATTTTGTGTGTGGGTGCCAGTACCACAGCGCATGTGTGGAGGTCAGAGAACAACTTGGGGAGTCAGTTCTCTCCTTCCACCGTGTGGGTCTTAGGGATCAAACTCATGTGGTTAGGCTTGGCAGAAACCACCTTTATCCAGTGTGGCATGTCACTGGCCCCAAATCAGTCATTTTAAAGAAGAGGATCGAGAAACATCTAGAACATTCACAGCGTGTGCACTCATCCCTTCTCTGTAGTTCCAAACCCTTTTCAGCCCCCTGTGGAGATGGGTTTCTATTTCGTACTTTCTTCCCATCCCCTCATCCGCCCTCTGGTTATATACCATTTGCTGTCTACACTTGGATTTGCTTATTCTGGAGATTTCCTTCACATGGAGTGGTGCACATGCTCTGTTTGTGTCTGTCTTCTTTCACTTGGCATAGTTGTTTCAAGGTTCATCCATGTTGTAACGCACATAAGTACTCATTCCTTTTTGTGTTTGAATAATATTCCATTGTGTGTGCATGCAACACACACACATACACACACATACACGCACACACTTCACTGATATACACACACACATACACACACATACACGCACACACTTCAACAATCCATACACACACACATACACTTCACCGATACACACACACACACACACACACACACACACACACACACTCTTCACCAATCCATTCATCTGATGATGGTCATGTGAGCAGTGAATGGTACTGCTGTGGACATTCATGTAAAAGCATTTGTTAGAAAGCCCATTTGCAGTCCTTCGGGATAGTACCCAGTAGTAGGTTGCTGGTTGTATACTAATTCTGTGTTTTGGAGGTAGTGCCCAGCTACACTCCACAGCAGCTGGGGTCACCATTTTACCTTTTGTGGGCCGGATCAGACTGATGGGATAGACGGCTGAGCCCTGATCTAGAAAAACAGTAAGAAATCTCAGTGTCTACACACAAGCTGAACAGAGCAGGCAAGGGAAGAAAGGGGGCCACAAAGGCACCTCCTGGTCTAACCATGGTTTTCCTAATTTTAAAAGAAACAGGGATAGAAGAAATTGTTAATGAATATTAATTAAACACTTTCTGTGTGCATATACATATACTTTATATATTACATAAAACATATTGGGACTGGGGAGGTGACTCAGTCAATAAAGTGGTTGCTGCATAAGCCTGAGGACCTGAGCTCTGATCCCCAGCTCCATGTTACCTAGGCACTGTGCTACATGCCTATAACTGCAGCACTGGACAGGCAGAAACTGCAGGCACCCTGGGCCTTGCTGGCTAGCCTGTCTGGACAGAACCCAGGGGCTGGTCACTCTTGACCTGTGGGCCAGTGTGTCCTCCTGGTTCCCTAGCTGGGTTCCTGGGACTCAGCCTCACCTCCCCAAGCTTCAGCTTCCTTCTAAATGAGTCAGGCCACACTGGGCAGTGTCTGAGCTATAGTCTAGACCTCTCCTTACTGGCGTCTGAGAGGGAGGAGACTGTGCAGGGGGAAGTGGCTTGACTGGCAGTGGTTGACCCTGTCGCCGTTTCCCTGACAGGAGATTAGCCCAGGGTTCTATGGGTCCAAGCCTGACAGACAAGTGTGAAGGGAGGCTGTGGGGCTCCTGATGCCATGGGTGCCCTTCTGAGAGGGGAGGGCAGAGCCGGACACATAACCAGTGAGGCTGTCCAGGAGCCACTGATGTGTGGGTGACAGCTCCTACTTGATGCTCAGCCACCTGCCAGTCCTCAGCCCTGCAGCCCAGCCCACAAGAATAGCCCCATGTGGGATTGGCTCCACTCTGCATGGGGAACATGCCTCAGGCCAGCAGAGGATGGCTATTCAACTGCTCTAGTGACAACAGGTGAGCCACTCAGGGTTCAACTCTGATGACCTTCTTCTAATCAGGAAATGGTGTTTTGCCTCTCAGCACCTTAGTCTCTTCATCTCTATAATGGAACTAAAACTAGCAGCTGTCTCAGGGGCCATGAACTGAGAACCTCCATGACACAGAGGTAGAGCTGTCTAACACTCACTGACATTTGAATGTAAACTTGTCTAGACCAAAAGCCCCTCAGAGACATGGTTCTCTTACAGAATACCTAGAGAGGTTCCCACCACGTAGTAGCTGATAAATTAGGGGAACTGAACCTGAACCAAGTACTGAGCAAACACATCAATGGTTGGGGGGCAATGAGATGGCTCAGTAGGTAAAGGTGCTTGCTGCCAAACCCAACGACCTAAGTTTGATCCCTGGGACCCACATGGAAGGAGAGAACCAACTTCTGCAAGTTGTCCTCTGACCTTCACATGTGCTTCCCTTCCCCCATAAATAAATATAACAATTTTCTTAATACAAATATGTGAGGAAGAACTGTAATTTTAAAACAATCAATGAAACCACAGCTAATATAGTTTTAAAACAAGGAGATTTCATCCAGACAGTAAGAGCCTAGGGTCTATTCCCTGACTCCCAAAGGGTGTGGGGACAGCATCAAATAGATGGGATCACTTGTAAACAAATAGAGAGTGTCTGAGGGGCATTGTGCTTAGAGGGGACACAAAATCCCTTCCACTCTTGTTTCTTCTAAGATGAGGATAAGAAAAAGTCATAATAAAAACTAGTCCACAATGAATCCAGCATGGATTAGCTCATCTTCATGTCAACACCATGATAAAATATGATTTTAATTTTTACTTATTCCTGTTGATAGTGGAAGGGGCCTAGGAAGGCACAGAGCCTTGGCTCCCACCCTGGATGGGTGGGAAGTGGCCCCAAAGAAAGCAGGAGTTGAGGGCTTGTGCCAATGATAGGTGACAGGAGGACAGAGGGACACATGGGGGAGGGATAGTTCAGAAAGATGCACAGGGAATCGTGGGAGGTCCCTCATCACCAGAGAGCATCCCCCTGCCTTCTGTTACCAGGAAATAGGATCACCCTCCTGCAACCACCGGCTACATGCCATGGACTCTGCCAACCTCATAGGGAAAGTATATGGAGAACTGTGCATCTGCATTGCACATGTGCATACATTTCCCCATAACCAACGAGATATACTGAGCATTTTCCTAGTACCTACACTGCTCTGCATAGTATAAGTCTCACAGAGATAAGCTACTATATACATGAATGTGTGTGGGTTCACTCATATGCTGTGCCATTCCATGCGAGGACAGAAATACCCACAGGATTCGTGAGGGACCACACAAGATCAGAACCCTGCTACATTGCCTGGCACATAATAAATGCTTAATAAAGAATGTCAGCTGCCCCTAAACCCTAACGGCTCTAATCAATAGAACCCACGCATCCACTCAGAGGTTGGCTAACCATGGCCCGAAGACTTAAGGTGGCTGAAATCTAAGAAAGGCTTTGACATCCTCAAATGACCAAACTGTGAAAATTACATGAAATTCAAGTTTCTAAATCCACAAATCAAGTTATTTTTATTGTTGTTGTTACTGTTTTTTTTTTTTTTTTTTTTTTTTTTTTTTTTTTTTTTTTTTTTTTGGCTAGGGTCTTATGTAGCCCAGGCTGGCCTCAAACTTTCTATGTAACAAAGGATGACCCTGAACTCCTGATCTTCCTGTGTCTATCTCCCAGGTACTGGGATGACAGGCGTGCACTGAGACAGAGTGTAACTGAGAGCCACCAATGATGTGGCAGAGCTTTTAGCTGTGCCATGGTTGCTTCTGGGGGCTGGAGATGTCTACACGGCAGGGGCTGCACTGTTCATTGAAGGATGCTGAATAGACGCTTGCCACCAGCTGGCCAGAACTTTCCATCCCAAATTGTGACAACCACAAATGTTCCCGGGTAGCGGGAGCAGAAAACTTCCCCCAGTTGAATACTGCTGCCACATGTCCCATAAAACCCAAAATATTTGTTATATGACCCATTATGGAAAAATCTTTCCAAATTCTGAGCTGATCTGACTTGTCTTTTGTGAAAATGGAAAGCCTACAGCCCAGGGGCCCTGACCTGCCCAAATACACCCAGCTGAGTTCTGGCAGTAAGACAGTGGTTTCAGTGCTTGGCTTAATCTTATATACATATTTTCCCCCAAATGTTCTTTCTATAATATTACTCAGCCTCCTGGATAAGATGACTTTTAGCTTTTACGGAGAATATATCAGCATGATTTTTACAGAAAAATTTGGCAATATAATTCAATTGCCTTTTAAATATGTACACTCCATGACACATAAATAATTCTTCCAAAAGTGCCGCCTAAGGAAATAGTCACAGACGCTCACAAAGCTTAGGGGCTGTGTGGATCACTTGTGCAATTACAATGCTGTTTAGAATGCCCTGAATTAGAAAGCAACCCAGTGCAGCAAACAATGGGAAGATGAGGGAATAACACACAGGATGTATTGTGATACTACACAATAAAAATGATTCCACTGGGAAGACACACACACAAACACACAGCATTCCAGATTCACTTTTCCAGATTAAAGAGGTAACTGAAACGCATGTGTGTGTGTGTGTGTGTGTGTGTGTGTGTGTATCTACATATTATACACAGAGGGAGAGAAGAGTCATAGAAAGAGAGAGAGGGGCAACAAGGGGTAAGGAGGGAGGAGGAATAAAGGAGTGAGGGAGAAGGGGGAGAGAGGGACTGGATACATATAACTTCAAAACACTAAGAAGATCCTTCTAAATAGTGAGATGAATCTTGTAATAAATCATTGTTGGTATTATGTTAAAAAACAATTGTACATAAATTTAATTTAGTTTAAAATTTTAAGAAAACCTGAAAATGATTTCTCCTCCTCAACCTCAGCACACCAGTAGGCCTGGGAGCTAGGGCTCTACCTGGCAGAGCAGGGAGACTAGGGTGGGGACACAGGCGGCCTTAGGGGGCTGGGATGGATTCAACTTATATATGAAAGCTCAAAAATTGTACTGGAGAGATGGCTTAGTAAGTAAAACATTTGCCACACAAGTGTTAAGACCTTAGTTCAGATCCCAAGAACCCACAGAAAAGCTAGGTGCGGTGGTGTGTGTCTGTAATCCCAGCACTCCTACAGCGAGACAGGCGAGGAGACAGGAGAGTTCCCAGAAGCTCCTGGGTCAACTAACCTGGTGTACAGCAGGGAACAAAAGGTTGAAAGTGAGGGCCATCACCTAAAGTTGTCCTCTGACCTCCACATGCCTACTTTGCATGTGTAGGCTGTGGCGCATGCACGTGCACACACACACACACACACACACACACACTCACACACCACAAACACAGACATAGATATTAAAAAAAGAAAGGTCAGAAAATCTTGTGTGGCCAGGGTTAATCTATGTTCTCTGCTACCTTCTAAATCAGCCTAATGGAGGTGCACAGCTGATCTCATGGGATTGTGTTGATATCAGAAAAGAAATCCTTTTATCCGTGTATTCACTGCAGTCCACCTGCTGTGAGTAGGAGGGTGATGAGTGTCTGGGCTGTGACATGGTTAGGCAGCAAAAAGCTACATTTGTGGCGACAGTGGTAGGGAAGGTGGTGGGCACTCAGGGCACCTGTGAGCCAAGTCTCACGATTCAGTAAAACACCAGTTCTAAGAAGAAAGGACAGCTGAGCTGAGCCTTCAAGGTCTGACCCAGAGCCTCTTCTAGGATCACTAGAGTCTGTGGGATGCTGGAGACCCAGAGGCCTTTCTAAGCATGGACAACTCCAAGTCACTCAGTCCTTAAAAGGAAGATGATTCTGTGGGTTGGAGAGATGGCTCAGTGGGTAAAGCATTTCATCTGCAAGTCTGATGACCTGAGTTCAATCCTTGGAATCTCCATAAAGGTGGAAGGAGAGAACTGACTCCACAAAATTGTCTCTGATCTCCACATGCATGCTTTGGTATGCATGTCCACATATAAGACATTATACACACAGTAATAATAATAATAAATACATAATTTTTTAAAGGACGGGGATAATGCCATTGCTATGGCAACACAGACATCCCCCCAAGAGCATTATCGACAGGCTCTGCGTGGCTGTGCCTATACGAGGTCCCCAATGCTGTTGAATCCATAGAGACAGCAAGTAGACTAGAGGGGAATAGGGAGGAAGCAAAGGGAGCTGGTACTTAATGGGAACAGAGAGTTTCATTTAGGGACAATAAAGCCATTCTAGAAATAGGTGGTGGTCGCTGGTATAGGACAACGTGAATGGATTTAACACAGCTCAACTATCCACTAAACAGTGGTTAAAATGGGGGCTGGGGACAGAACTCAGTGACAGAACTAGCAGGCATGCATGAAGCCCTAGGTTCAATCTCAAAACCATTGCTAACATTAAAAATGGTTAAATAGTACCTTCTGTGATATGTTTGCTTTATTACAATAAGAAAGCCACATCTGGGGCTGGGGAGATGACTCCATTGGTAAGGCCCTTGCCATGTAAGCATAAGGGTCTGAGTTTGAGCCCTAGAACCCAACTGGCCTGGAACTCGCTAGGTACACTAGGCTGGCCTTGATCTCACAGAAATTCACCTACCTCTGCCCCCAGAGTGCTGGGATTATGGCCCAGCTACTTTTGTACCATCTTAAAGCAGGAAACCATTAGTGAAACCATTGTAAGTCAGGGACAGTCTATACATACAAGACCTTGAGGCACGCAACAAGAAACTTAGTACAACAGGATGGTAAGGAATTGTATCACACTGTACCCATACAGATGTTATTTCTCTTGTTGCTGTGACCAAATGCCTGGCAAAAGCAAGTTAAGGAAGAAAAGGTTTATTTGGCTCACAATTCAAGGATGCAGTCCATCACAGCAGGGAAGGCGTGGCAGCAGGGGCGTGGCATCCACAGTCAGGAAGCAGAGAGAGATGGATGCTGGGTGGGGCTCAGCTTCACTTTTCCTTTTGACTCAGTCCAAGAGCCCAGCCTGTAACATGGAGTCACCCATACCTGAGGCCTGTCTTCCTTGCTCAGGTGACTCAATCTAGAAACTCCCTCATTGACATGCCTAGAGATTTGTCTCCTTGGTTATTCTAGATCCTGTCATATTGTCAATCATGATTAATCACCATATCATAGAATAAAATATGTCACTGACCCTATAAGCATAGACACAGTCATGTGGCACTCAATAATGGGGTAATTCTGGAGACATGCATCCTTAGGGGACCCTATCGTGCAGCAATGCACACAAAGTCAGAGAGCTATGACATCACAAGGCGGTAAGATCTCACAGGACTGCCGTCATTCATGGGGTCCACCACTGGCTCAAGTGGTGTTATGTAGCTCATGAATAGATGTAGATATGGAAGCATGCACTTACCCTAGTGTGAAGTGAAAATAAGCAAGGTGTGGAAAGTGTACACACTAATAACACTAAAACCACAGAACGTAGCTACACGTAGAAAAATCTCTGGAGGGATGCACAGAGCCTGGTTGCTAGGCAGCCGCCTTCTGGTATTGGTATTTCTTTTCAGTGCCACGTACCTGTTGATCACTGAAGTTTGTAGCAAGAAGCAACGTAATGAAATTCACTGGGTCATTAAAAAAGACATGAAGGTAGAAGAGAACTGTTTGGAAGAGGAATCGGATCAGCAGGGGTGGGAGATGGGGTCAAAGAGAGGGTAAGGGGGTATGATCAAAATGTATTACATACAGGTATACATGAAAGTCATTATGCAGAATTCATATATACTTATAAAAAAAAAGATTTAAAAATTGCAGTGCTGAGGATGGAACCCAGGACTTCACACATGCTAGCCAAGAGCTCTACCACTGAGTTACATGCACAGACTTCTATTACTTTCTGAGACAGGGTCTTTTGCCCAGGTTGGCCTTAAACTTACTCTGTATCCCAGGCAGGGCTTGAACTTATGATTGTCCTGCCTCAGCCTCCTGAGTTAGGCCTGTATCACCAGGCTTGGACATACATTAATGACATTTTGAAATTTAAAAAAAATAATTTCTGGCCTGGTGTAGTGGTGTACAACGTTAATCCCAGCATTTGGGAGACTGGCAGATCTCTGTGAGTTTGAGGCCAACCTGGTCAACATAGCACATTCCTGGCTAGTCAGAGTTACATAGTGAAAGCCTGTCTAAACAAAAAAATCAAAATCAACAACAAAATAAAACTATTAGAAGTTGGGAGAAAGCTTGTTAGAAGGACAAGAACTTCAGAAGCCTATAAGCAGATGATTAAGAATAGGTTGGCTTGGTTGGGGCTTGGTGGAAGATGTGCTGAACTCTGCTTCTAGCTCCCTGGGTGGGCTGTGCAGGATTCTAGATCATTACCTGATAAAATGTGAATTTAATATCGCCATTAAGAGCAAATGATTGATCTGGTTGGAAAAACCTCCTGATGGAGGATAAAAGGCAGGGCTGTTGACATCTGCATTCGGAGAAAGGTTTCTTAATTTCTTTCCTTCTCACTTTCGTGCACTGACTGTGGAAACTTGGGGAGAGCAAACGGAATCAAGATCGCAGGACTGACTTTTAATTTACACCTGTGAAATAATTTTGACGGTCATTCATAAGTGTTTAACTAATGTTTATTCTGGAAATGTCAGCGGTGACTCTGAAATTTACTTTGATATTCTTGGAGTGTTATCTCTCCGTTAATATGTGAATGTGAGAAGAACTGTTGCCTGTCTGCTATCCTGACATCTTTTTTGATGAGCTGAGACTTGGCTTGAATTTGATACTCATGACTGCAAAATTTAGACAAATTTAAGACAAAGTTTAGCTTAAAAAAAACAACCTATCACATTCTTTATCTTCTGGAGCCCACCATTCTAACTCTTCTTATTCCATCCCCGAATGCTCAGTGGGACGGTCAGTCCCCTTAACCCCAGGGCTATTCTCTATTCCAGTCACCTGCTATGGCCACATGAGCTAGGATCTTTGAGTAACAGAAGGATGAGCACCCCACTCTCCTAGTGAGACACACCAGAGTGCTGAGAAAGTGTCCCTTTCCTTCAGCAACATACACAGACGTCATGTTCCCTTTCTCTGGAAGGGCTTATAGGCTTTAATATGAGGTAGTTCAGGCATAGGGATCCAATTCCATCCCATCATCCACAGGCTGGAGGAGGAACAGGATCTCTCTCCAGTGTTAAATGCCTCCCTGCTTCCAGTCTCACTGTCTACTTATCTCTATGTCTTGGTCCTCAGTGAGCTAATTAGGTGTATTACTCTATCCATCTTGGGATAAAACTAGCTGAAGAGAGACAAGGCAATGTGGAGAGGCAGAGGCCTGCTCCTCTATAACTAGGGCTGTTGTGTCATGAGGAGACACAAGTGGCCCCACAGAAAGACTCAGACACAAAGGAACCCAGACCAGCCACGAGAAGATGCCATCTTGGAGGTAGATCCTTAGTATAAGCTAAGCCTTCAGATGACACTGCAGGCCCAGCTAGCCCACATCCAGATGACACTTCCATGATAGACCTTCATCCAAGCCTGCCTAGCCCTACCATTCCTGACCCACTGCCACTGTGGAATAATAAATGCTCACTGCTGGTTTTCTTTTTTCTTTCTGACAGTACTAGGATTGAGCCTAGGGCTTCACATATGCTAGGCAAGCACTCTACCAGTAAGCTTCCCAGCCCTCTCTTGCTGTTTTAAGCCAATAAAATTTGGTACAATCACATGCCACTTAATGACATTTCAGTAATGATGGCTATATGACAATAGTGTGGTAACGTGCCATCATTTGCTGATATCACGGGCGCCTTAGTTTGTACACGTAGACTCTGGTGTTCACACAATGACACGATTGCATAGTGATACACTTCTCAGGATACATCCCTGTCATTGAGCAGCAGATCACTGTAATTTGTTACACAGCAGATCATACAGATAAATTTTAAAGAGAAGAAATTTTCAGTACCTAGTAAGGTTACTTAAAATATTTTATAAATGGTTTAAAATGGTGACTCAATAAACGAATGAATTTGGAAGAAAGGAAAAAGTCAGCAAAAATGAGACTAGGGGCTGGAAGTTGACTTAGTGGGTAAAGCACTCACACTGCATAAACATCAGGACATAAGTTCAGATCCCCAGAACCATTTAAAGTCAGGAATCCCAGTGCTCCTATGGAGAGATGAGAGGCAGAGACAGGCAATTCCCCAGAAGCTCAAGGCCAGCTAGTGTGGCTACACAGGGTGTACAACAAAAGACCTGCCTCAAGGGGCTGGAGAGATGGCCCAGCGGTTAAGCGCACTGACTGCTCTCGCAGAGGACCTGGGTTCGATTCCCAGCACCCACATGGCGGCTACGAACCGTCCTTAACTCCAGTTCCAGGGCAATCCGAAGCCCTCTTCTGACCTCCGCAGCATTGCACAACACGGGTGCACTCACATGCATGTAGGCAATACACTCATACACATAAAATAAAAATAATAAAATGTTTTTTTAAAAAAAGACTTGCCTCAAACAAGGTGAAGGTAAGGATTGTCCTCTGACCTCCACATGCATGTGTGCGCACATAAACACAGACACACACACACACACAATCAAATAAAACTGAGGTTAGGTGGGGAACTTCCAGCCCACGGGAGCCTTATTTTCTTCATACACACCGTTTAAGGGTTTGCGTTACTCTGCACGGATGCTGAAGAATTAGGAAACTCACAAGGCTCTGAACTTGGGATGCTAGGTTCCTGTGTCTATTCTCTTCTGTGAGGATGAGAAGGAAGTTTCAGAGAATTGCTGGTACCACAACATCCCACCTAGATATCCCCTCCTAGCTACTTTCCCCTAGCTGAAGAAAGCAGCCTCACCTCAAGTTACAGGACCCTTCTCCTGGGACACCCCACCATCAAAGACTAACCAATGAGGCCTTCTGTCCCATCTCAGGACAATGACATTGCCAGCCAGCCCAGCTCCCTGGTACCCTGGGAGGTGGGATGAAATCTTTAAGCTTGTATCTTAGCCCAACTCTATCCAGGCTTGCTTCCTTACTCCCCCACTGCTGGTGACCAATAGCTCTATAATGACTGCCAGCGTGCTAAACTCCTTCTGAGTCTGTGTCCAGGAAACCACTGGAACATTTTGAAAATCTGAGAATCATCTTCCTCTTCTCCTTCCTTCCCTCCTTCCTTTTGTTCATCCATTCATCCCTTCATTCACTCACATGTGTCTGTATACAATGAGCACTGAGTGTGACAACACATTCAGGAGCTGGTTATAGGGCACTGGCTTTACCAGTTTTATTAAGGATCACCTGCCTCTATGTGGCTATCTTTGTATTCATCTTATTTGAAATGAAATTGAGAGAAATGTCTTTTTTATTTTTTGCATCGTGTGTATGAGAGAGAGACAGAGAGACAGAGAGAGACAGAGACAAAGAGAGGTGTCATTGCATGTGTATGGTGGATGTGTGTGGGTGCTCATACCGATGTGTGCTTGTATGCATATGGAGGCCAGAGGCTGACAAATCAGTTGCCTTCCTCATTGACATCCTACCTCATTTATTGAGATAGTATCTTTCACTTGAACCCAGAGTTCAGCTAGTCTAGCCAGACAAAGTGCCCTGAGCATCCTGTCTCCACTTCCCAAGTGCTGGCATCACAGGCAGGCTGCCAAATCTACCTGGGTGCTGAGGATTTGAACTCAGGTCCTCACGCTTTTGCTGTAAGTCCTTTATCTACCCAGCCACCTCCACCCCTCAAGGCACCTCTTGAGGCTGGAGTTTGAGGTCCTGTTTTGGACGTTCTCACCCATTTATCACTTCAGATTTTGCTTTGCTTCCTTATTTTTCTCCTCTCCCTCTGGAATCCCAAGTGCAAATCCATCACCTCTTCCCAGCCAGCCCCACATCTCGCTTATTTTTTTTTTCAATGTTTTCATCTTTTCTCCACTCTGCTTCGATCTGGATATTTTCTTCTGCATTCTCAATTCACTGATTGTTCTATCTGTATCTACTCTGTAATTGAACTCAGGTATTATTGTTAATCTCAGTTATTGGTGTTTTCAGTTCTGGAAAGTCCATTTCATGGTTTTCATGGGCTCCTGATCCCTGCTAAAGACTCCATCACTTTATCAAATTTCATACAAACTCATGATTATTTAGAGTCAATGTCTCACAATGAAACACAAGCCACTAAAACGAGAGACTGCCAGTGAGGTCCACAACACACATTTCAACACGACTCTGAGTAAAGGAAACCAGACACTGAAGAAAACATGACTTCATCAATCCATTGCTCTGAAATTCTAGCAGATATGATCGATTGTGACAGAAAAAAGCTAGGTGGTTCATGGGTTCAGGAGGACAAAGGCACTGACTGTGGAGAACTTTGCAGGATGGTGAGCCTGTTCTGTGTTGGCATTTACACAGGTCTATATGTTTCTCAAAATTATAGCGAACCAATTATATACTTTAAACAAATGCAATTTATTTTATCTCAAAACATTGTTTTAAAACAAAGCAAAACAAAAACTAAGCTAAACCCTCTGGGAGACAGCTTCTAATTCTGGCAAATCCCAGAACATAAGAATTAAGAATGGATTAAATCATAATAAAATCAAAAGATAAAGTTCATATTTGATAAATTAAATATCTGACTCTCCTTGGGGTCCAGTTGGGTTTTCTTTTTAAGCCTCCTCGTTTTCAGTCATGTAGGTTTGCCTCCTAATATGTCTGGTAAATTTTTATTGAATTCCTAAAATTGTGCAAAATTGGAGGAGATAATTTGAGCTGCTGGATGATGTCATTTCTCTCTGGGGAGGATTTAAACTTTGCTTCTGGCAAGCAGCTGGGAGAGAGGCAAGTCACATTAATCCAATTAGGTTGGGAACAGATCTGATACCCGGCTTTACTTTCTTAAGCACAGGTTTATATCTAGTTTAGCCTTAAACATTGTCAAGTGCAGCCTCTCAGGGCCCCCACTGCACACACTGGTATTTACCAGGACTCCATCCTCTTCTGTAGGTCTTGAGATCCATTTTCCCCCTAAACAACATGAGGTACAGGAAGTTCTGCTCAGCTTCTTGGTCTCTGGGCTGCCATTTTGGAACTAGCAAAGAAAGAGCTCAGGGGGCCATTTTGGAACTAGCAAAGAGCTCAGAGCAAAGCAACATTGAACTTTGGGTCACCTCTTTGTACCCTTCTTCTTTCTGGGGCTATGGCTACCTAAGCCCTATCTTGGTAGCTTGCTAGTGCTTTCCAGCATATTTTTAAGGCAATAGTCTTATCCTGATTCTCCAGCACTTCTTGGCAGGAAGCTTGGCTTAAAGTAATATAACCCATCATGGCTGGAAGCAGAAATTTCTGTGGGATGCTACAGAGACTCAGATCCAAGGCCAAGCCCCACCTCCAAGAAACTTATATGGAGTTCTTAAGATGATAGTGCTGTTTGCCAGGCTGCCAGACCACTACCCTGGGCAATGCTCTTCCTCAGCGACAGTTAGATGTGTAGTTGTCCTCAGGGGACGGTCAACTTCCATTTAAAAAATTCCCAACACCCACATGGCAGCTAACAATTGTCCGTAACTCCAGTTCCAGGGGATCTGACAGTCTCTTCTGTCCTCTGTGGGCATTGCACAACACGTGTGCATTTACCTACATGCAGGAGATACACACATACACATAAAAAGTAATAATAAATAAAACATTTTAAAAAATTTTATTATTTGTGTGGCTATGTGCATATTCTGCCACAGCATGCCTGTGGATGTCAGAGGATAACTTTTGGGAGTTGGTTCTCTCCTTCTACTTGGGTATCCGGGGATGGAACTCAGGTTGTCAGGCTTGCACAGCAAGTGCTTTTTAGCCACTGAGCCATCTCACTGGCCCAACTTCCATTTTTGAAGAGTGAGCAAACATCCAGCATTCAGGAGTGTCTTAAGTAATGCCAGTTCACCATCTCACTCAAGCCTCAAAGGTGATCATTTTATTTCTAAACAAAGCTTTATTGAGGCATAATTTACATATCCTGAACTTCACTCATTTCAAGTGTACAATTCCATGAATTTTAGTAAATAGAATTGGGATCATCCCAAGGCAATTCTAGAACATTCTATCACCTTGGAAAGAGACCCCTCCTATAAATTACTTTTGGTTCTCAGCCCCTGGACACCCCTCATCTACTCTGTCTTTCTCCATTTGCTTTTTCTGAGCATTTTGTACAAACAGAATCATCCAGTCCGTGGTCTTTCATGTCTGCCTTCTTTCATTTATCATGGCTGGTCTTTGATGTAGGTATTATTATCTTTGCACTACAGATGAGAAAATTGAGGACTGGAGAGGTTAAGAGATTCACCTGATAAGAATTAGGTGGTCAATGAAAAGGGCACCAAGATTTGAGTCCATGTCTGAAAGCTTTTCCTCTCTACAAAACAACTTCCTGCCCCATCTCCATCCTATATGAGCAATGCCTGTTGCATCCTATGGAGCCCTAAACCCTGGGTGCTGAGCACAGGATCTGGTCTATCATGGATGCTCAGAATTGTTTTTTGTGGGCTGGGGATATAGTTCGGTCAGTAGTGTATAGACCTAGCATGTACAAAGCCCTGGGTTTGATCCCTAGCACTGCATAAACCAGGTATGGTGGTATATACCTGTAATCCTAGCACTTAGGAGATGGAGACAGGAGAATTGGGAGTTCAAAGTAATCCTTGACTGCAGAGAGAGCTCGAAGCCAGCCTGGGATGCATTAAATCTTATCTCAAAAAAAAGTATTTCTTGAATTCAAGTTTACCCTATATTGCTGCCTGCTAGACTCCTATTTCCTGTATCATTAAAAATAACCTACTACCTGCACCTACTACCTGCTTCAAGTTATAGCTGACCAAAGGAAAATAAAGGAAGGAAAAATGAAGAAATTAGAGAACAATACCCAGCACAAAAGTATGTGGATTAGCCACTGTGGAAGCATCTGCACTCAAGCTCTCCATGAACAGATATCTGTACGTAATCGAGACAGATGAGGTTTCCCTCCAGCTCCTACAGTCAGTAGCAAAGGCCTGAGGATGAGCTCATTTCTCATGATTTGGACTTCAGAGCAAATTGGGAAGTACAGGGAGAGAAAGCGAAGTCCAGTCCAGTCCTGTCACACCCCATCGATCCTCCTTATGCAATCAACACGAAGATATGAAACACAGCCAAACTGTGTAGCGAGCCTCTGGCACAGGCAAACCACTGGGAGAGGATTCTAAGTCTCCACTCCCAAGGAATTCCCATACTGAATTTGGAGGCCATGCAGAAGAGGGTTAAGAGCCTTGGATCTTGACTCGGATTCTGGGTTTGTATCAGAGTACCACCACTGACCAGCTGCAAGCAGTTGGGCGGGATGCTTAATTTCTCTGTGCCTCAGTCTTCTCATCTCCAAAACTGGACTAAGAAAAGTAGCTACATCATGGACTGTACGAGGAATTAAATGAGAAAAGCATGGAGAGAGGCTGGTCCAGAGCAAGGCATCTCCACACTAGGCATGCCACAAACCTCTGGTTGTTCAGCTGGTGGTATTGGCCAATATGGATTTCCTGGTTTGAGTGATGCCCTGTGGTTATATAAGACAAAATCCAGAGAACTTGGGCCTTCCTGATGGAGCCATTTCTCCAGCCCAAGACACTATTTTAAAACCATAAAGTCTCAACCATGGCTTGATCTCTATTTCTGTATTTGAGAAATATTGAAGACTCCCATGTTATGGCCAGAAATCAACTTCCTGATTCTTTTGTGTGATTATTATTAATCTTGGTCTTTTATTCTCCATCAGGAAAAAAGAACTTGCCTTTCATCTACATTTGCCACGCCTAATTATTTCTCCTCATCTATATTCCAATATGCTAAATATTATGATAATATATCAAGATAATCTTCAGTCCGTTCCTCTTCAAGCACGCTAAGTGCTCATTAACAACCAGGACTCAAGTGAAGCTGCAAAGTCTGCCACGTACTCATCCATGAGAATGGGGTTGCTTTCAGGCAAGATGGAGACAATGATCATTATTTATCAAATGAGATAATATGCAAAATCCCACTTTTAACCCAAAGGCAATATTCAAGATCTGAAATGTTATTATCATTTATTGAACAAAATTTCATAAAATACTTATTTTGGGGTCAGAAAAAACTTCTTGGTATGCCTGCAAAAATAAACTAGTGGTGGGCTGGAAAAATGGCTCAGCAGTTAAAAGCACTGGGTGCTCTTGCAAAGGACCTGGGTTCAGTTCCCAGTACCCACAAGGTTGCTAACAATTGTCCATAACTCCCAGTTCGGGATTCAATGCCTTCTTCTGACCTCCACAGGCAGTGCACGACACAGGTGCATTTACATACATGCAGGCAACACACTCATGCATATAAAATAAAATTAATAAATTTAAAAAATCTAGTGGTAAGTACACAGCTGGAGAGCTAACAGGTGAATGCAGTGTGGTGTTTAATGCTGAGTGTCAATTTGATTTCACTTAGACACACCTAAGAGCTTAGTAAAGCACCTTCTAGGGGTGTCTGAGGGTGTTTCCAGAGAAGATTAGCTTAAAGGTGAAGACCCGTCCTGAATTCAGGCAGCAGCATCCCACAGCCTTGGGGCCCAGATGGAATAAAAGGGGAGTAGGAGAAAGCCAGCCAGCAGGGGCATTCTCTTTCTCTCTGTCTGTTTCATGGCTGCCAAGATGTGACGGTTAATCATCTCTGTCAACTTGACTGGATTTGGGATCATCTAGGAAACACACCTCTGTGTGTGTCTCTGGGGGTGTTTCCAAAGAGGTTTAAGTGAGCCGTGTCCTGAATGTGGGTGGCACTGTCCCATGAGCTGAGGTCCTGAACCTAATAAAAAGGAGAAAAGGAGAAAGCCAGAGAGCACCAGTATTCACCTCGCTGCTTCCTGACTGCAGATATGATGTGACCAGCTGCCTTGTGCTCCCACCCCGGTGTCCTCCCCACCATGATGGGCTCTACCCTCAAACCATGGCCAAAATAGCTTCCTTCCCTAAGTTGTTTCTGTCAGATATTCTATCACAGCAATGAGAAAAGGAACTCAGACACACTCACCATCTTGGCCCACCTGATAGGCAGCCTTTTCAAATCAAGAAGCTATTTACTGAGTGTATTACTAAATGAGAAAGTGGGTTGATAAGACAAAGTCAAGGAGGTTCTAATGAACCACCTCTTTTTGAGACAGTGTCTCATACAGTCTAGGTTGGCCCCAAACTCTCTGAGGATAGCTGAGGATGACCTTGAGCTTCTGACCCTCCTGCCTCCATCTCCCCAGTGCTAGAATTACAGGTGTGTGCCACCACCTCAGTGTATAAGGTGCTGGGGACTGAACCTAAAGCCTCATGTATGCCGAGCAAATACTCTCCCGACAGTTACATCCCCAGCCCTGCTCATCCTCTTTAAACTGGGTTAGTCCAAAAAGCCTGTTCCCTTGGTAGAACAGGCAGTGGAGATCCATGTGCCCAAGGCAGGGTAGCCTGTGACTAACTGGTTCTAGCCCTCTCCTTTGCCAAGAGCCCCACACACACACCAATTTCTGTGGCAAATGGCTGCCCAGAAAGTCACTGGGCATTTTGGGAAACAGCATTTAACTCTTTACAGTCACCAGGGGGCCATCTGCGAGGTGATCACTGGAACACAGTGGCTGATGAGCAATTTCACAGCTGAGGAGAGCTCCGTCACTTCCCCCAAAGGCACCCATTGACTTCCTGGCTGGCTGTACAGGCGCTGGGAGCCTGGATCATTAGCCTGGTGCTCACGTCAATGGGGCTGAAAAAGCAGCCCTTACAGACACTGCGTCAGCCTCTAGGGGCTGCCGCAGCTCAGTGGCTTAAAGCAATAGAAGTATGTCTTACGGTGGGTTTGGACACCAGACCATTTTATTCTTCTAGGTGTTAAAAGGATGGTGTGCCTACCGAGACCATATGAATAGTGCTCTGTGTGCCTTCAAGCTCCTGATAGTAACCAACAATCCCTGGCGTCCCTGGCTGCAAGTGATTGCAGTCACAGGGCACTTCCCCTGGGTTCCTCTGTGCTTAAAATCCCCTCTTCTTTTTTAATCTGTGTGTTTGTGTGTCTATAATATGTATATGCATGTGTGTGTGCACTCACATGCGTGGCATTCAGAGGACAGCCTTGACTGTCAGTTCTACCTTGTTTGAAACAGGGTCTCTCTGTTGTTCGTTGCTGTGTACCCCAGGCTAGCTAGCTGGTGAATTTTCAGGGATTCTCCACTCTCCACCTCCCATCTTGGGAGAGTTGGGATAACAGACTCGTACTGCTTCATCTGACTTTATATGGGTGTTGGGCATCTGATCCCAGGTCCTCATGCTTGTGTGGCAAGTGCTTTACTCATTGAGCCACCGTCCTAGCCCCTAACTTCCCTTCTTCCCACAGGACACCAGTTACTAGAGTAATGGTCTGTGCTCTTCCAGCATGACTGCATCTTAACTTGGCTAATTAGATCTGCAATGGCCTTTCCAAATGAGGTCCACACTCTGCAGTCCCAGGGTTTAGGACTCACACACATCTCTGAGGGAAGACACAAGTCACAGCAGATGCACCTGCTCTGTGAGGAGCAGCAGGGATACAGGGATGTAGAGGATCTAGCTTGCCCTGATTCCCCAGCTACACCCTGCACCCTGTCTACCCACCTTCAGAGGAAAAAGAAGAGGCAGCAACAGGTAAGTTAGAGCCAGAGCCTGCCCTAGACCGGAAATTAGCTTGCAGATATAAAAAGCAAACCAGGAGCTGACTCTTGCCCCTCTCCAGTTTCACCTCTAGCACCTTCCCTGCTCCATCCAGATGCACTGTGTCCCCCATATCTGCCACGCTCTTTCAGTGTGAGGCTGTTCCTTCTACCTCCAGTGCAGTGGCAGTTCAGTTCATCTCTGGGCAGCTCCTGCTCAGCCCTCAGGCCTCCGAGTAGATGGCATTGGCTCAGGAAGCCTCCTCTGATCCTCTGGGTAGGTCTGTTAGTATCTCCCTAGAGGCCTGAGCAGGGTCTCATCACTACCCTCTTTCCTCTACCTCCTCTAGCCATCTAGATGGTGGGCCAGGATGGAAACATTGAATGTTTGCTCATCCCAGTAGCCCTAGTATTCATCCCAAGGACCAAGCACCCAGAAGACATTGGGGACTACATGAACAGATGGGAGGAAGGCTCTTGAACTTGGAAGTTGCACAGGAAGAAAAGCCATGGTTGTTAGATCTCTCTAGAGCTCCAACAGACTGCCCAATGGGTACATGGAAGAGAGTTTGGGTTACACGTTAAGTCTATTTGACACCCCCAGGTCTTTCTGTCTTCTTGATGCTCCTGAGAAAGCCAGTGAACTTCCCTGGACTATGTTGAGTTCAATTACAAAATGAGAAACTCAAACTCTACCTCCTGTCATGTTTACAAAGGTGGTGGTGCCCTTGTGTCAACAGGCTCTAAGTCTCAGTGGGGTTGCCTGATCTCTCTAATTGACTGAAAACATGTTGACCTTGAGATCACAGAACCCAATTAGGGTTCAGGAGTTTGGGGAAATTTCTTTCCTCTCTAGGGCCTGGGGTTTCCCATTTATACCATTCAAAGAGATATCTAATGGGAGCACTGAATAAAATGGTGGTTTCTAAGTTTTGAAATGTTTTGGGAGTCATTGTTTGGGGGACAGGAGGAAGGGGAAGCCCAGAGAACCAGACATCAGGCCTCCTGCATGGAACCCAGTGCAGGTATAGTTTTAGTTCCTTATTCATATTTTGGGGTTTTTAATAAGATTTTTTGGGGGAGTGACCTTTTAAGTGTTTTATTATATTTTTATTTTATGTGCATGAGAATATTTGCCTGCATGTGTATAAGTGTACCCATGTTGTGTAATGCCCACAGAGGTCAGAAGAGGGTGTCAAAACCCCTAGAACTGGAATGGTTATTAGTAGCCATGTGGGTACTGGGAACTGAACCCGGATCATCTGCAATAGCAGCCAGTGCTCTTACCCGCTGAGCCATCTCTTCAGCCCCAGGAGTGAAGTTTTTGTTATGATGTAATGTAGGGAAGTTTTAAAGTCCCAATCTAGAAAGCCATCCCTATTGCTGTTGGGATGGGCTCGGTGTGGCAGTGTTGGGAGGTGGGGGGGGACAGGCGGGAGGCGTTGGGTCATGGGGGCGAAGCCTCATGAATGACTGATGTCTGTTGGATAGGAATGGGCTGGCTATCATGGGGGGGTGTTCAGCCTCTCTTCTCTCTTCCTCCCTGTCATGAATTTAATAAATCCCTCTTTTTTATGACTTAGTTTCAGTGATTCAGTTATAGTTACGCAAAATGAACTGGAACACTTCCTGACTTAGATTTCATGGACTAGTAAAATTAATAAGCTGGAGTTGTCTAGAGTTAGCAGTGCTTTTTTCCAAATAAAGACAAAAATATGTCACTATATAATATTTTTAAATGTTTAAATTTGTTTCTCTTTTGCCAGATTATTGGGTATCCTTTTCCAAACTATTATTAAAATATTTCTAGAAAAAAATTGTGTGTGTGTGTGTGTGTGTGTGTGTGTGCGTGTGTGTATACATGTATACAGGTGCCTGCAGATGCCAGAAGAGGACATCAGATCCCCTGGAGCAGGAGTTATAGGTGGTTGTGAGCTGCCCAACATAGGTGTTGGAAATCAAACTCCTTGCAAGAGCAGTGCATGCTCTTAACCACTAAGCCATTTCTCCAGTCCATTTTAAAAAGAGCATTGAACCCAAAACTAATACACAGGAAATAGCCTCAAATTAAAAGGCTAAGCATGGAGCTGGCTGCCACCCTTTGTGAAAGTGCTCACCATGTTGCCTTGGTTCTTTTAGGGGTCTGACAGGAGGTGAAAGCCAATGTCAGGTCATGACCTGCATCTGTAGACAGTTCTGTGTCCTGGTTCCATAGAACTTGTTCAATACCCAGGTTCTAGGCTCAGCCTCAAAGAACCCTATCAGCAGGCACAGAACAGGGCAATGTGTGCACACAGCTGATCTAGAAGAACAGCATTTGAGACCACCAGGGTCTCTTTGCACTCTGAATCCCAGGCACAGGGTTAGCACTTTATCTTAGGCTCCACTGCAGGGTGCTTGACTTTGTAGGCTTTGATGTGTTAAATGAATGAATGACCCTTGGTGAGTGGCAGATGTTTCAGGCCTTCTAGAAAAGTATCAAAGCCTCCTCTTTAGGCCTGTCTTCACAACCTGACCTATCTGCTCTCTATTCCAGAAGGCAGAGTTCTGTCCATGAGTCACACTCGCCAACCCACCCACTTCCTCCACCCCTCAAGAGTGAATTCATGGGGCTGAGCAGGTGCTGAGTGTCAGCTCACCTGAAAATGCAGCTGGGGACCCGGTGTCCTGACTATCAGTGTGTCCAGAGACAGCAGCATCCCAAGCTACTCTTGATTCCAGCAAGACCCCTACTTGCACATCTCGTGGGGTTGCATCCAGGTCCCAAACTCATCTTCTATCAATTCCTAAGGCTTAGCTATAGTTGGAGATGAGGAGGTAAGTTCACAGCATCAATACTAAAGTCAGTGGATCAACAAGTTCCGTGAGAGCTTCCCTTCCCTCCTTCCCCTTCTCTCCTTCCCCTGCCCTGCTCTTCCCACCCGCTTCCACATGTATTTCCATCCAATTCCACCCCCCTACTCCAGCTGGCACAAGGGCTCCTGATCTCTTCTGCCCAGTACAACCACCCAGGGGAGCTTGAGACACCTGCCCTCCAATGATTCTGATACCATCAAAAAGTGACAATCAGTTTTTAGACAAGATCTTGCTATGTAGGTCTTGCTACCCATGACCTCGCAACTGTCTTGCCTCAGCCTCCTGAGTGCTGGGATTATAGCATGTGGGCAGCACCATGCCCAACTAGTGTGTTTGTAATTTATTTGTTTCTTTAGTATTACAGGGAATTGAACCCAGGGCCTTGTACGTGCTAGGCAAGCACTCTACTACTAAGCTACATGTCCAGCCCTTACCAGGAATGTCAAAGTTCCCCAGAGGATGTAAATGCTCAGCCATGATTAGAGACCATTAGGCTCGAGGTGATCCTTCCTTCCTTCCTTCCTTCCTTCCTCCCTCCCTCCCTCCTTCCTTCCTACCTACCTTTCTTTTTGTATGTGTGCTGTTTCTACCTATTCAAACATGTATGAGAACATGTGTTGTGAGCATGCATGTGGGGGTCAAAGTCAGGTGTTGTCCTCAGGTGTCCTTTTTTGAGACAGGCTCTCTTACTGAACCTAGAGCTCATCAATTTGATTAGCCTGGATGGCCAATAAGCCTCAAGGATTCACCTGTGCCCACCACCCCAGGGCTGAGATTACAGATGTGCCCCACCATAGCTGACTTTTTACATGTGTGCTCTGGACCCAAACTCATGGCTTTCACTTGACCAACTGGACTGTCCCCCCAGCCCTCCTCGTTTCTTGGTCAGCAGACAGCCTTGGTGGAAAGGGACGCAACCAAAAGTCAAATCTTAAGTCAAGACAAGGGGAGAGCTCGCTAGACTGACACTCACACCTCCTGGGATTAACACTCCTCCATATGCCCCTGGCTACTCAGTGGGGGCAGAAACTACCATGGGGGCCCACACAAGCCAGCTGACTTCTCGAAGGGACAGCTGCCCTTGCCCACTCAGTCTCCTGTGCTGGTGACTGATGGCACCCTGGTGATCCTTGGCTATCTGTCTCTCTCAACTGGGACTCAGAGGTTCAATAAGCTGGCATTTCTCATGGCCTTAGGAGTTGGTTAATGACTAAGGTCACACAATTTATTCATCCAACTGGCTGGTCACTAGCTCAGATAAACAGAGTTACAAAGATGGAACATTGGCTTAATTCCAAGGCCATTAACAAGAGGAATGAAAGAAAAACACAGGGCTGTGGAATAAAGAAAGGGAACATATGGGATATATGAGCTCCTGGACCCACTCATTCCTGAAGCTCATGTTCTCTAGAATTTTCAGTACATGGGCCAGAAAGAGCTCATGTACTTTCTGAAGTCAGCATGCTGAAGGTCCTTGTTTTAGGAGAAGCCCCTGCAAATGCCATCTAGGAGGTCAGAAGCCAGGCTCACTGCCTCTTCATAAGGACTCCCACACACACGCTGCCTAAGACCTGTGGGATCTCCAAACAATAGAGAGAGGTCACTAAGGAACAAAGCATACCCTTGCTGGAGACGCTTGCATCCCACTTCCTACACACCCACCTGCTCAGAACTAGCTTCACACCACGTAGGGATTGCATTGCCCTTGGGTAAGGCTCCATTCCACTCTGCCTCCCTACCCAGGGTTCCTGGAGGCAGAACATCAGACTGATGAGAAGGAGTGGGGATGGAGGACCTGCCTCAGAGTGACTGAGCTGGCCAGAGGGTATGGCAGGCCTGACAGGGAAGGAAGAGCTTTGGGTCAGGGCCTTGGCTTCTGACTTGACTCCATTCAAAAAGTGGGTGCCAAATCCTCACCGGAAAATGCACTGCCCTGGCTCTTCACACAATCCAACCTGTCTCCTGGGACACAGGAGTGTGTATAATATGCATGCACATACAGAGACATGTGTGTTTAAATATATATGGTATTTTGTTATAGATTAGCATTATCTGTAATTACCATGTAATTATTATATCATTAATATATTAATGTTATATATTTTCTATTATCCATGAAGTTATATAAAATAACAGTACATAATGTAATTATTACATTGTCATTTACATATTGTTCCCAAATTATACATATTCTTGCAAAGAATATCATGCATATTTTATAAATTATATATAATTTGTATAAATTATACAACATGACTAATTATATCATACATTTATAATTATGCATTATACATTCACATATTTATAATTCATACATTTAATTATTAATTTTTAAATGTAAGATCAATGTATTATGCACAATTCATATGTTGTATATCGCGGTATGAAACAGCATTATGTGAACAGTAATTGCTGGGATTCACAGCTTGCCAACCATGAGCCTAGCCCTGCGCTGGCAGCTTAAACTTTCCCTCTCATTTCTCTCAGAAACGCCCCATGAGGAAATCAGGTCCTCCTATTCACAAAGGAGAAACTGAGTCTCAGAGGCATCATAGGGGCAGAGCTGGGGTCTGAATCCAGGTCTTGTTCGGCTGTAAAGTTTAAGGCTAATCCAGCAGCTAACCCAGGCCCTCTGACGGATTTGTAAATAAAGTTTTATCATCAATCACACGTGGCCACTTTCATACATCTTCTGGGGAGCTGAGAAGTTGTGACAGAGACCACTGATGTGCAAAGATGAAAATATCACCCTTTTTTGCCCTTTAGGGAAGCAGCAGCTGGTCTTGTTTGACAGCCTATAGAGTATGTCCAGGGCTCCTCTGGTCCCCACCTTAGCTCCCCAAAGGCTTATGTCAACATGACCTTAGAGATCAGCAAAGGCAGGCAAGGGGCAGCTCAGGGGGGACTGCCGCTCAGAGCTGGGCTGAGGCAGGGCCCCTATGCTGCTCAAGGGGAGAGCCTTGCCTTGTGGGTGACTAGCAGGGTTAGTAGCTTCCAGAAAGATCTGTTGCAGGAGTCAAAGCCTCAGCCTCACAGTGGGTGTGGGTGTCATTCAGTGTCCCCAGGGATTCCAGAGACACATAGACAAACACTCCCTGGTGGCCAGAGGCAGGCTAGGATGCATCATTAGCCCAGAAGAATCTAGAACCTCAGCTTTTCATGATGGAGTGAGCCTCACAGATGGCCAGGAGGACACACCAGCCCAGGCACAGTACCCTCTCTCCTACCAGCACCCATTTCCAGATCCTTAGCACTTGATCCCCAAACCTCAGCCCTATCCCCCAAACTCAGATGCCCTTAGGGGTATCCATTCTCTCTTCCTTCAGTCCCCAGCTACCCTTCTCAGAGGACAGTGTACAGAGGGGCAGCCAGGGCTCTGGAGCCAAGGAGGAGGGATGAGGAACTGGAGAGCAGAAAGGGAAAACACTCATACACATAAAATAAAAATAAATTTAAAAAAATTTTTTTGAGACAGTCTCCCTATATCCCCAGCTGGCCAGAACTCACTATGTAGACCAGGCTGGCATCAAACTCAGAGAGATCTGCCTGCCTCTGCCTCCTAAGTGCTGGGATTAAAGGTATGCACCACCATGCCCGGCTAATAAACTTTTTTTTTGAAGAACCAGCAAGTAGGGGCTGGACTGCTGGTTCCATGGCTTGCTGCTGCTCTTCCAGAGGATCTGAGTTCAGCTTCCAGCACCCACCCTGGGTGGCTTACAACTGCCTGTAACTCCAGCTCAGTGGCTCTGATGCCCTCTTCTGGCCTCCATGGGCACTCATACATGCATGTGTGAATACACAGATGCAGATATACACATAATTAAAAATAAAATCAATCTTTCAGAAGAAAAAAAAAAAAAAAAAAAAAAAAAAAAAGGACCAGCCAGTGAGATGGCTCAGCAAGTAAGGTGTTTGCTGCCAAGCCTGACGACCTGAGTTCAATCCCCAGGACCCACATGGTGGGAAGAAAAAACTAACTTCCACAAGAGGTCCTCTGACCTCTACACACATGCTGTGGCATGCTTGCCTACACATCTCTCCACCCACACAAAATAAGTAAAATTATAATCTAAAAAATTCAAAGAATCAGCAAGCATATCATATCACACAGATGGCAAATGGCAGGTCTCACAGTCACAAACTGGGGTCCCCCATACAGACACGCCTTAATATGTGTCCTAAAACTTTCAAATTCAATACCAACTTTTTTTTTTTTTTAATGTGGGCTGTCTACCAAAACCCAAGTGTCTGGCTTCTTTTTGGAGAAGCTGAATAACCAGGCAGTTCTATGGCTCCTTCCCATAGAGCAACGCTGGGGTGGAACCTGGTGGGCTGCTATGGGAAGAGTGGGTGCTCTCAGTACCCCACAGTCCACACTCCTCCTTACTGCCTGACACCATATGGCCTTTATCTCCAATGACTCCTAAGGTCCTCTCCATGGATTTATTGACTATCTACTCACCCCGGCCCTGGCATGAGGCTATGGCAATAGTTTTCATAAATCAAAACCAACTTTCTCAAGACCTGGGTTGTACTAGGCCAGAGGACTCACAGTGAACAAGATTTTACCATTATGGAGCACACAGTCTGATGAATCAGGCAAACTTTAATCTAATATTATTTGCTCGGCTCAATAACTGTGCAAGGGATAACCCAATAATATCTGATCCACAGTCACCCTGTGAGGAAAACATGGCCATGTACTTTAATGCATCAGAAATGACAGGGCTAGAAGTTTCCTGTGCAAGGTGAGGTACATGCTTCTGTTAAGGGGACTATGGAACAGGAAGGAGCCAATCAGAAACACAGTCAACTGAACATAACACACATAGTGCCAATCAAGAAACATGTTTAAAGGTTGAATACACATCTAACCAGCTGGAAAACTTGCCCAGTCAACCAGAATACACAGCCAGTCAGGTCACCTGCCCTCTGCCATGGTTAGCTTTAATTGTCAACGTGACACAAGCTAGAATCACCAGGGAAAAGTCTCAAAGAGAGATGGTCTGTGTCAGGTTGGCCTGTGGGCATGCCTGTGGGGGATTGTCTTAGTTGGTAAATTGATGTGGGAGGGTCTGCCATGGATGTGGGTAGGACCGTGTCATGGGCTGGGCCCAGAACTGTGTAAGACTGGAGGAATCAAGTAGTGAGCAAGCGAGCAAGCACACATTCACTTCCCTCTGCTCCTACTGTGCACACGTTCACGTCTCTCTGCTCCTACTGTGCACACATTCACGTCTCTCTGCTCCTACTGTGCACACGTTCACGTCTCTCTGCTCCTACTGTGCACACATTCACGTCTCTCTGCTCCTACTGTGCACACGTTCACGTCCCTCTGCTCCTACTGTGCACACGTTCACGTCCCTCTGCTCCTACTGTGCACACGTTCACGTCTCTCTGCTCCTACTGTGCACACATTCACGTCTCTCTGCTCCTACTGTGCACACGTTCACGTCTCTCTGCTCCTACTGTGCACACATTCACGTCTCTCTGCTCCTACTGTGCACACGTTCACGTCCCTCTGTTCCTACTGTGCACACGTTCACGTCCCTCTGCTCCTACTGTGCACACGTTCACGTCTCTCTGCTCCTACTGTGCACACGTTCACATCTCTCTGCTCCTACTGTGCACACGTTCACATCTCTCTGCTCCTACTGTGCACACGTTCACGTCCCTCTGCTCCTACTGTGCACACGTTCACGTCTCTCTGCTCCTACTGTGCACACGTTCACATCTCTCTGCTCCTACTGTGCACACGTTCACATCTCTCTGCTCCTACTGTGCACACGTTCACGTCCCTCTGCTCCTACTGTGCACACGTTCACGTCCCTCTGCTCCTACTGTGCACACGTTCACGTCCCTCTGCTCCTACTGTGCACACGTTCACGTCTCTCTGCTCCTACTGTGCACACGTTCACGTCTCTCTGCTCCTACTGTGCACACATTCACTTCCCTCTGCTCCTACTGTGTACACGTTCACGTCTCTCTGCTCCTACTGTGCACGTAATAGGAGCAGCTGCTTGAAGTTCCTGTCAGCTTGACCTCCCTGCAGTGAGGGCTCCTACTGTGCACACATTCACTTCCCTCTGCTCCTACTGTGTACACGTTCATGTCTCTCTGCTCCTACTGTGCACGTAATGGGAGCAGCTGCTTGAAGTTCCTGTCAGCTTGACCTCCCTGCAGTGAGGGACTGTACCCTGGAGTTATAAGCTGAAGAAACCCCTTCTCCACTAAGTTGTGTTTTGTCAAGAAATTTTATCACAGCAACAGAAATGCGAATAGCACCCAATCAGAATGCAGACTGATATCCTTAAAATGTACCCCAGCCAACCAGATGTAATAGTACTTACTATAGGTGCACCAACATTGAATGCCTGCCTCACTGTCTGTCATTTTACTGGGGAAGAAATGATGACATCTTGTCCAGGTTAACAATTTCTAGTTTTTGGTCAATGACCCCATACCATCTGACAACAGTCCTGTGAGCTAGGCAGGTATGCTCTTACTCCTGTAGAAGAATCCAGGCCTCGGTAGTGAAAATCAATTGGACAAGAACTATACAGCCAGGAGAGCAGTCCTGGGAGGCTCAGATCTCCCCAGTCCATACCAGAGGGTTTGACATAACCTATGTGGCTTCTAATCAACTAGGCTGCACATTCTCTGAGGTCAAGACCCTGTCATACATTTCTCAGACTCTCCCCTGATTCTCATGATCACATTTAAAAGTCAGAATTTCAACCAATTGCTGCATTCAGATGTGAAGCAGCAGGGTGATGTCTTCAAGAGATGATGAGGACCACAGGTGACCTGAGCCTTAAGACTGCACAACAGTGTTGATAAACTGTTAACCCGACAAACACATCTTAAAGAAGGGTTTGGCTCACAGTCATGGTGGGGAAGGCATGGTGGCAGGAGACTGAGCCAGCTGGTCCAACCAGGCATCCACAGTCAGGAAGCTCAGCTCCCGTTCTCCTTTATTATGTGGTTGGGGTCTACAGCTCACGAAATGGTGCTGCCCTCACTTTGGGTGTGTTTTCTCACCTTCATTAATATGACTGTGTTATGGACATGCCCACAGGTGTGTTTCTTGGGAGATGTTGACAGTAAAATATGAACCAGTGACCCTTGGGTGAGGCTTCTTGGGGCCGGCGTCATTTTGTTACATCTCAACAACCAAAAGCATGCCAGCCCACATGGACTTAAACCTCTGAAACCAATGTAAACCTTCGCCTCCTTTTAAATTGACTATCTCAGGTGTTTTGTCACAGCAATGGAAGTCTGACTCACACACCCTGCAAATCTGAAGAGACTCATTATCTGGTCCTTCATAGGAGAAAGCTGCCAACTGCTGATGTAGAAAATGAGCTCAACAAAACCAAGAGATTATGTCATGGAAAAGGAGGGTCAGAGGTCACACCCAGTCCACTCAACTTGATAGATGGGGCCAGTAGAGGAGGATCAGAGCTGTTGGGAGAAGGGTGGTGATGCTAATTGAAACAATGAACTGTGCCGCAAACTATCATCCCAGAAAACAGGGCTGGGGAGTGGCTCAGTCAGTAAAGCACTTGCTTTTTAAGTATGATGACCTGAGTTTAGATCCCAAGAACCAACGGGAGGAGAAGCTGGGCCTGGAGGTATACACCTATCATCCCAGCAGTGGTGAGGCGGGAGGCAGAGACAGGCAGATCCCTGTGAGTTCACCTGTCAGTCAGCCTGGCCTACATGGTAAAAATCCAGGTCCTTGTCTCAAACAAAGATGGAAGATGCCTGAGGGCCAACATCCAAGGTTGACCTCTGACCTCTACAAATGTATGCCATCCACATGTACACCCATATCCACACACACACACACACACACACACACACACACACATGATCAAAGTTATGTGCAAAAAGCCCATGCAACCTGGAGTCTAAGGCCCCGTGGTTTCGGGTCTTGGTTCTGCTGTGTCATATAACTTCCAGACAGGATCTTCCCTCCTGGAGTCTCAGTCTCCTCACCATAGAATAGGGACACAAATCATGGAGAGGGAATACGAGTGCTTGATGCACATCACCAGGTCCTACTTTTTACAACCTCTTGTTATGAATTCAGTTAACATCTGAGAATCTCTCACCTGGGGAGTTACTGGGACCAAGACGGTGATGGTCAGACACAGGCCCTGATGACAAGAACAGAAGCTACCCATACTGACAGCGTGCCACCTTGAACCAGGATTGGGACTGACTTATCCAATGGACACAAGCGACCCCCTTGGCTCCTAGCACAAACCACTTACCGACCAATTTTGGTTGCCCGGTTCCTGGTGGGAGCAATCATAACAAAAGGTCTGAGGTTGTTGTCTTCACACTGAGCCCAAATTGTTTGTGCAGAGGCAAGAAGTGCAAAGCATGCAGGAAGGTGAGGTGAGAGAAAGAACTTGATGAGAACTGGGAAGTGGCCTCGCAGGGGATGCACACACCCACAATTAGCAGCCCTGCACACACCCAAACGTGTCACTTGCTAAACAGGCACTGGGTCTCTGTGTTTCCACTGCCTGGCTGATACACATGTCGAGTGGCAGCAGACAGGACTGTCTGCCAGCCTTCTTGGGAAAAGAGTCCCGGCTGGGCTTCAGGAGCATCATGTTCAAGCCTCAGCCCTGTATCCCTGGGAAAGTCCTTTCTAGTCTCTGGCCTCATCTGTAAAATAAGGACCTGGAATTGGTGATTTCTGAACTCTGATATGGATGAGGTTTGAACATGGATGGAAAATTCATTCAACTACAGCTTACAGACCTACAGAATTACACAAGTGATCACATGTTGTTGACATAGTTGTGTCATTGGCTAGGATTTTATTTATTCATTTATTTTTTAAAGTTTGGTGTGTGTGTGTGTGTGTGTGTGTGTGTGTGAGAGAGAGAGAGAGAAGTGTGTGTGTGTGTGTGTATGTGTGTGTGTGTGTGTGTGTGTGTGTGTGTGTGTGCAGGTGTGCAAGTCAGGGCATGCACAGGCCATGACTACATGTGGAAGTCAGAAGACAACATTCAGGACTCAGTCTTCTCTCTTGTTAATGCATGGTCTCTCTTGTTCCACCACTCCTCTGTGTACTCCAGGCTTGCTGGTCCTCCGGCTTCTCTGTGAGTCTCCTGCCTCCACCTCCCACCTCACTGTAGAAGTCCTGGAACTACTGTGGTGGTTTAAATGAGAATGTCCCCCATAGGCTCCAAGTATTTGGACATTTTTGTCCCCAGTTGGTGGTGCTGTTTTGGGAGGTCTTAGCAGGTGAGGCTATGCAGGAAGAAGCACATCACTGGGGGTGGGCTTAGAGAGTTTTTAAGCCTTGTCAGATCTCTTGCTTCCTGTGCCTGCTTGATAATGTGAGAGCTTAACTTCTGCTGCTCCTGCTCCAGCCACCTTCAGCCACCATGCCTCCCCGTCATGATGGACTGTAATTTCCCTGGAGCCATAAGCTCAAATAAACTCTCCCTTTTATAAGTTGTTTTGGTCAGTGTTTCTATCACAGCAACAGAAAAGTGACTAACACAATTACAGACACATGCTACCACATGTGGCTTTTTATCTGGGTTCCAGGAATGGAACTCAGGTTGTCAGGCTTGCTCTGCAAGTGCTTTTACCCTCTGAGTGAACCACCAGGCTTGGTTGGGATTTTTAAACTAACTTTTGTAAAGGTCAAGATGGGCAGCTTCTGAGAACCCAAAACATCTGCAGCCCCTGGGGTCCCATCTGAGTTTCTGACATCTTCCCAATTTCCACCCAACAACCTCAGTGTTTGGCCTTTTCTCCAGTCCCAATCCCTGTCTGAGAGAGTGAACTCTGTGCCAGGGAGTATTTGAGGTCACCCTGGAGTCTGCGTATACCCTGAGTTGCCATCACGGGTCTGGGTGACCCAGAACAAGAGACCTGTTCCACTCTGCTCAGGAGGCCAAAAGTCCAACATCAGGCCAGCCTTTGATTTCCAAAGCATGCTTTGGGACCAAGAGATAGCTAGTCATCCCAGAACTAGGAAGGCAGAGACGGGAGGGTCCCCAGGGCTCAGTGGCCACCAGCCTAGCTATTGGCATGCTCCAGTCCAATGAGAAACCCTGTCTCAAAAAAGAAAGTGGATGGCTCTTGGGGAACAACACCCAAAATTGTCCTTTGGCCTCCACATGTACACACATATGTGTACCTGCACGCACATGAATACAAAATCAACCTGGCTGCTTTTAGAGACTCTGAGGAGGACTCTGTCCCCTGCCTGGCTCACTCTCAGCTTCTGGTTTCCTGGGCAGTCCTGGGTTTGTGACTCATCTCTTCTATCTCTGCCTCCACTAGCTATCGACCTACAGCCTCAGCCCTCTGCCTCCAGGTTCACAGGGAGTTCTTATGTCTCTGTCCAAACTCCTCTCTTCTTACAAGGACCAGGGTCACACTGGACTAGAGTTCACTCTAACCTTCTCTCTTCTTACAAGGACCAGGGTCACATTTGAATAGAGCTCACTCTAACCACCTCATGTTGACTTGCCTACACCTTCCAAGATTTTACCTCAAGGGCATTATCAGCAGGGACTGAACTGAGAGTGTGCACATATCTGTTGAGGACAAAGTCTACTGAGCTTCATTAAAAGGTGAGAATGAACACCCAGCAGAGAGGTTGGCCAGGGTCTGGAATCACAGACAGACACATCTCCAACCAAATGACCAGTGGAGTACATGTGGTGAAACCATATCCTTATATTTGGAATTTATCTTCTGGGTTAGCCACTAGCATTGTGAGAAAAGATCAAGCATGGGCTAACTGACCTCCCACTCTGGAGAAGCACCAAGAAGAAAAGGGCCAGGCACTGGACTACTTGGAGAACCTCAGGTAGGGCAGCACGAAGTGAGAGGTTTCAGGAGGCCTCATGGAGATGTCTATGGAAATGTAACACAGAAAGTAGGGCACACCTGTGCAGGCAGCTGAGGCCCAGCATGAGGGGCCATCAACAGACCCCACTGAGCGAAATTCTACAAGGCAAATGTGCCCCCCCTTTAGTGATGACAGGGTCATAAACAGCTAAGAAAAGTCACGAGAATTCTGGCTTAATTCAATAGCTAAATGCTATGTGTCACCTTGGATCGGATCCTACACCAGTAGGAAACTGTGACAGACTCCACTGGGCCAGTTACTAAGAAAGGAATATGGAAATACTGGCCCAATGTCAATATCTACAGAGGGCTTGTCCCTAGATACCAAAATCTGTGGGTACCAAAGTCCTCAGATGCTCAGGTATTATATATAAACAGGCATAATATTTGCCTACACACTCTCCATTGTCTCTGGCTGCTTATAGCATTGAATACAACATTCAAGCCATGTGAAGAGGTGTTGCACTGTATTGTTTAGAAGCTAATGATGGGGGGAAAGTTAGTACGTGTTCAGTGCAGATGAACTGATCTTTTTCGGTATTTTTGTCATCAATTGAGGCTGCAGATGTGGAACACACAAATACACAGTGTTGAGTGTATTTCAAAATGGAAAGCTAAAGTCCAGGGGTTCTGAAATTTTAATTTGCTGAACCTGTTAGGGTACAGTGCTTGTGAAAACTCAGACGGAGAGATCCCTTCCCTGGCTTCCCCTCTCAGTAGTTGTTAGATTAGGGACAACAGCAACAATTTGCATTTATTTGTTTGTTTGTTTTTGAGACTAAGTCTTATTATGTAGCCAAGGCTGGCTTCCAACTCTAAATGTCTAACCTCAGCCTCTGAGTGCTAAGAGACAGATGCCTGTCACATGGCCCAGCGAAAATTTACATTTCTAACAAGTGTTCAGATGCTACTACAGCTGCTGGTGAGGGTCTGAAACAGTCTGTCAGACCTTGTGGCACCACCAAGGTTTAACTGTGGAGTTGACTACCAGATAGAAATCAATGTGGCTGATTCCAGAAAGCAGGGTTGGGCCAGTGCTTTCTGTGAGCAGCATCTGTGTATCATTCTATCCCCAAGTGGATCATTTTTCATTATTTTCATACAAAGCAGGCATTCCAGGGCCTTCTGGTATGCACAGGAAATCTGCATGTGGGGACCTGCCGGAACCTGAGGTTCTAACATAGGGCAAGATGCCAGGCAACATGGGGGCCTCCTAAATCTGAAGGTTCAGTGCAGGGACAGGACTCTGGCACCAATGTCAGCACTGCCATTTATTAATTCTTTGGGAGCAAAGACCTTTGGGTCAGTCCCATGAGATACACATTTCCTATTGGAGCTGCTACCTCTGAGCCGGGGCCAATTCAAAGTGCTCAGATCAGTCCTGGTTGCAAACCATGCCTGTACTCAGGCTGCCAACCGCTGTGGAGATGGGGCTTTCTCCTCCCCCTCTTCTGGGAGTAATGAGCCTTGGCCTCAAGCCTCATTAAGCCCCATTATATAATCAGCCCCATCCTGGTTGTCTTTATAGCCCCCCACCCCAGTGGCTGCCTTTGCAGGCCCCATTCAGCTTCATCACCCTTTACTGCCACCTGCTGCCACCACCCCTGCCACACCAGGCTGTAACTCAGCCTCCAGGTACACATAAGGTCAGGTACTCTGCTGCGGGTCAATGCCTTGCCTTGGCTCCAGGACAAAAAAGAGAATTACTTAAAAAAGAGATGCCGCACCAGATGAGGGTGCAGCATCTTCTGTGATACCGGAAGGACAAGATCTAAGGCCCAGTCTGTGATTCCAGCTGCCCCATCATGACTGTGATGTCAAAGAGCCATCAGCCACTTGTTCTCTTCACTAGCTGCTGCCCGAAGGGCTGGATGGATGGCCACAGGCAACCAACAAAACTCTCAGAGCTCCACGGGTAGTGACAGCACTAGCTCATTCCTCATCTTCAACCAAAGATGTTTAGGATGAACGAGTCCCAGAAGCTGTCCAAAGCTCTCTCTTCAGCCACTTTCCACAGCTGCCTGGCCCCTCGGGGATGGCCACCACCTGGGCCCATCGATGCATTGAATATGAACAACACAGGCCAGGTGGGATAGCACATGCCTCCTCTTCAAGTGCATGGCATGCTAACAGAGAAATAGCTTCCATAAAATCACAACACAGTTCCCGACCAGGAAAGAAAACTGAAGCAAGTTAGTTCCCTATTTGATGAGCAAGAGGTTCAACAAAGATGGCCTCACAGAAGAAAGGACTCACCCCTTTACCTCTTCCCTAACCTCATGACCTTGGGCCAGTTCCTTCACCTCAGTCTCAGTTTCTTTGTCTGTAAAGTGGAGATTTTTTAAAAAAGTCTCAGCATTATAGAAGATCCTGAAGTGTACATGGAATAAGATGGCTTTGGACACAGCCTGCAACACTGTCACAGCTCAGGGAGCACTGATGACCATTAAGACCCTGATCTTCATCACCGTTAGAAGTCACTCCATACACAGCCTGCCAATAGCTCCCCAGACCCTCTTTCACTGAGGTGCAATGCTCTGAGCACTGGCCCCTGATCCCCATAATTCCTCGTCTTATCCTTATGGGGTAGAAGACAGACTTCTTTTGAAGTAGTTTTTTTCTTTTTAGGGTATCTAGATGTAGCCTCATATGCAACAGCTGGGATCAAAGATGCTCTACAAAGAGTCACAAGTTCACAGCATGTTGGGCCACAGGTTGGGGGGTAGAGAGCACCCATCAGACAGGCCTGAGCAGCACAGGAACACAGAATGAATAGAGCCCCAACTTATTCCAAGAATATTTCTGACTTGATGATACTGAGAAAGTGTTCACCCCGCCGCTGAGTTTTCATTTGCAGGACACTATGCAATAAACAACATGAGCTAGCCTGCACCATCATAAAACAAGATTTGTGCTCAGTGATTTTGGCCAATTTTAGGCTAATGAAAGTGCTGCATGCATTATAAAGATATGTGTGCGGCATCTTTTAAGATATACAGTGAAGGCTGAGATTTCCTGAGACAGGCCTGGAATGCAGCTCCAGCTGCTAGGTTATGGCATGCAGTACCTTTGCTGTATCCAATGCACTTTCAGCTTACAGTGTATTCAACTTACAATGAGCTTCTCAAAATGGAGACCCATGATAAGTCAAGGCACCCCTGTACAGCACAAATGGAGAGATGAGCCCTCTGTTGTCTGCATGTCAGGACGTAGGCTATGTCTCTGTCAGCATCTTCCATGCCACACAGAAGAGTGGCATCATGCATTTCGCCTGTACTGGTTGGTGAACCTCGGAGAACACTGGTTCCTCCACCAGGTGAGACTCTCCCTCCCTCCCTCGCTCTGCTGGGCACCCTGGCATCAGGACAAAGAGGTGGAGTCCTCCCCACAGCCCAAGTGAGACTGGGCACCCTGAGGCTCCAAGGCTTGGCCACTCCAGCCAGCTCTGCCTGGTGTCTTCAGATGTCACCACCAGAGGTTACAAGATGATGTCACCAACCTTCAAAATGCATCAGAGTACACAGTGACTAATGGGACTATGCAGGCTACAGGGACACGGCCTAGGGGCTCTCTGCACTGGGTCCACAGGAGGAAGGCTGACAGTGGAGCCCCAAAGCAGGGCATTTTCTCAAATTCAGAGTGGAGAGGGGACTGGGGACCATGACAAGCAAGTAGGGGCCAGTGCCTGGCAACTGTGTTCTTTCTTAACCCAGTGTGTTCTAGGTGAGTCATAAGACTTGCCTTGAGTCTCTTATTATACAACTGGGGAAACTGAGACCCAGATAGAAAAAGGAAATTCCTGTGCTGAAAATCTGGAACCCAGGCTAAGGTTGGGCCTGGATTCAAAGTAGCACACACAGATGGACCACAGACCCTGAGCTTCATTCTCCCCCAGACTGGAGATCTCTTTTCCTCTGTGGGAGAGCCATGTTCTTTGGGGCTGCCTTTTTGGTTTTGTTCTATAGCCCAGGCTGGTCTAGAACTCACTGTGTAGCCTAGGCCAACTTGTAATCATCCTGCCTCAGCCTCCCCAGTGCTGTGACTACAGCATGCACCGCCACACCCAGCTCTGGGAGCTGCCCTTGAAAGATCTTCACTGATGCCCACAGCCAGCAAATAGGCCTTTCCTTCTAGGTGAAGCCCAGGGAAAAGGGAGACTCGGGAAACTGTGGGGAGGCCGGGGAAAAGGCCTGAATTTGCCAGGCTGTGGTGTTTTTAAGTAGGCAGATGTCTTCACTGTAGCCAGAACTATAGAGCCATGGTCAGCCCCGCTAAGGGGACCACACTGATTTTTACCCACAGGACAGTGAGGCCCAATGACAGATGGTAACAGGAGGCAGCCACCAGCTTGATCCCAAGGTAAATTCCAAGCCTCTTATGGCCACGGGGAAGTGACAGGGACAGGGAGGGAACTACATGGCAACATATAGAATTAATCATGGGGCCAGGAGCTGGGAACACTGTAAGAGAAGTGGAGCTAAAACACAACATAATAACAACCACCATTGATTAAGCACCTACTGTATGCAGGCCCTATACAAAGAAGGCATGGCCATACTATGCATACGGCAAATGTATAATTAGCCTATTACAGATGAGGAAAGTGAGACTCAGACTAAGAAACACTTAGCCCATTATTAGAAAGTATCCAGCTTAGATTCAAGCCTAGGCATTTCTCTCCCTAGTTCATGCTCCTGGTCATGACACCTCCCTCACCTGCTGCCCCAACGGTGTGATCTCTCTTGCCCGCCTTTGTCTTGTCCTAACTTGCCAAGCTGCTGTCTTCCTGCCATGCAGACCCACCACACAGAGCATCTCTGGTTTCTCTGACAGTGATTTCTCTTGACAAATTAATAAATTCATCTTCTGCTGCCGATGTGCATGTCCTGGGTGCTGTTTTAGTTTGCTTGAGGCAGAGCCTGAACAGCCTGGGCACTGAGACAAGCCAGGCACTGGAATGTTGTCCTAACTTACATCTGCATGGGTCCTTCTGGTCCAGACCCTCAGCTGACCCCTGCAGTGCCTCCCATACATGCTGTGGACTGATCCAAGCTCATCACCCAGGCTTGTCTACCCGTGCAGTTATGTGTCAGGTTACTGTGTCTGTCCCACGGAGAGAATTAGGAGGTACCTCACTTTTTCAGAGGTCTATGGCCTCCCTGGAATGCTTCCATAAAGTAAGGAGCAAACCCCACATTTAGAGAGACTGCCTTTTTCTTCCTGGATCTTTGAGGGATCTTGACTATCAAATCACAACAGTTTGTCTACTATATGTTAGAAAGATCCAGATTCAAGTCAGGCCTGGTGGCACAGGCCTGTGATCCCAGCTACTGAGTCAGGAGGACTGCAAGTTCAATGCAAGTTCAAAGACAGCCAGGGCTACAGATCAGTTCAAGATCAGTCTAGGCACATAAAAAGACACTGTGTCAGGGGCACGGTGCTTGGCTAACACATGTGAGGCCCTGGGTTCATGTTCAATACAGATAGAAAGGGAGACACAGAAAGGAGAGGGGAAGGGAGAAGGAGAAAGAGGGAGGGAGGGAAGAGGAGAGAGAGATTGAGAAAGACAGAGAGAGAGAGAGAGAGAGAGAGAGAGAGAGGATGGAGACAGGGAGGAAGGAGCCAGATTCAAACCCACCTCAACATTTGGTAGCTGTGTGGCTTGAGTGATTTCTCTGCTGTCCCTAAACCTCAGTTTCTCTGTCTACACTTTGGAAATGACCCATCTCTGCAATGGGCAGATGCCAGACTCGAATGAGGACCCGGGGGTGGGGGTGGCAATTAGCATGTCTGGTGCTCAGTAAACATCTCTCAGCATACTACCTATGGCACACAGAGGAGCATGTGGCCACACTGGGGGCAGGAGTTGCTGCCTCCTCAGCCTAACATCCACCTCCCCTGGGCACCCCATCAGTCAGCATTGCTCTCTTGCTGGAGAAGCAGCTGGCCTTGCTTCTGGGGCCTCATCTCTGACCCCAGTGTACCCATTTCACAAAATATGCCCCTGGGTAAGATGGAAAGCCTGGAACCTCAGCTCTCCATCACCAGAAACTTCTATTCCCACCAAGTCATAAGCACTCATAAGCACTCTGTCTCTGACAGTCGTTTATAAAAGTGGACACTAAGCCTCAGGCCTCGCTCAGTCTGATTTGAACCCCAATGCGTCTTTGAGATATAAAGGTTATATATGTTGACCCGAGTAAAAAAAATACATGTAATTTCATCACAGACCCCATGCACCCAATGGCCCAGAGAACTCCAGAGGTGAGCACCTGAAAGATGGCAGAGAGCAGCGAGGGAAAAGTGGGTGTCCTTGATAATGCCCCAAGCCTTTGCTCTGTTATTCCTTCACACCTGTACACAGGAACTAGGGACCATGACAGCAGCCAGTCACCACCAAGAGCCAATTACACCCCCTTCAAAACCATCCAGAGAACCAGGCACAGGTGGGAGGTGGCAGGGGAAGGATGAGTGAGATTTAGAAGCAGTAAGGGAGGGCAACAGCGTGCACCTGACGGGGAAGGCAGCAGGCCGGGTGGGGAGGTGGCACCAGGGTCTGGTGACCGCAGTCGGTGCAGCCCAGGGGCTGGCAGCCACTTACTGGCAGAGAAGTTGGCCTCCGTGTGGACAGGTGGAGTGGAGGGCAGAAAGGGCGCATGGCCCACAAAGAAGGAGCGCAGGGAGCGCTCAGACAGGAGTGGGGAGCACTGCTGGGCTGGAATGTTCTCACAGCTGCCCACGCCACTGTGGATCTTGAGGTTCAGGGGTTTGCTCTTCTTCTTGGCTCTGAAAAGGAGACAGAGAAAGACAAAAGGAGATGAATCCGTTCATGTACAGAATTAGACCCAACCTTGGGTCTACCACTGAGAATCCAAAGCCACATGATTTTAGGGGCAGAGAAAGGGGACTGGGTGGAAGGACTTTACCCTCCTGCCTCCCAGCTCCTCTCAAAGCCCCTTCTGCTGTGGGGCACAACCCCAAAGGCACACAATTCCTTCTCCAGGCAGTTCAGGTCAAATTCAATGTCCAGGAGTGGGAAGACAGCTCAGTCAGCATGCTGTGCAAGCATGAGGACCTGAGTTCGATCCCCAGCACCCATGTTAAAAGCCAGGTGTGGTGGCATGCATCTGTACTCTCAGCACTAGGGAGGCAGACTCTGGGGTTTCTGGGGCTCAGTCAGCCTCCCCAAATCAGTGAGATCCAAGTTCAGTGAGAGACATTGTTTCAAAGAACCAAGGTGAAGCGGGACTGTGACTGAGGAAGACACCTACACACACACACACATACACACACACACACACACACTCACACACAGAGCTCAGCTCTCAAAGCAACCCCAACCCAAGTGTGACTTCCCCAGGGAAGGTCACAAGTCTCCAGCCTACAGCCAAATTGCCCTCCAGTTTAATGAGGACTTCAGGTCCTGGGTTGAAGTGCAGCAGGCACAGGACAAAGATTGAGGTGACACTTGCCCCCTGTGAGGTTCCTGCTGCTGTCCTGCACCTGTGTCACACAGCCTATTTCTGCAAAAGTCAAACCTGATTGTTTCTAAGACAAACCCAGGAGATGAATCTTTGTGGAGCATCCCCACACCCTTTCTAGAAACTTCTATTCTTTGTCAGGTTTCTGCTGCTGAGCCCATTTCAGAGCTCACCCGTGGGTCTATGTGGTTCTCAGTTGAATCCCTACCAAGGGCCTCAGGTGGTGTCACTTCAACAGTGCAGAAGAAAGGGGATCCAGACACCTTTGGCTGGATTCATGGAGTTCCACAAGGGTGGCTGCTGGAGCTGTGACAGCTTGGATCAAGACTGAACTTGGGAACCTCTCCTTCCCTCCTTCCCTGTCCCCACCTCTGTAGCAGGCCTGCTCGAGGTAAAAGTTGGACTATGAACTGGAGATCTCACCACCCTGGGATAAAGCAGTCACGCTCCTGAGGTGGTCTCCTCTCTATCAGCATCCTTTCCAGGGATGCTGGGAGGGTATCAAATGATGCTGCAGACTCATTCAAAGCATCAACAGGTATTTCTACATTATAAAGCAAACCTTTTATTTCCTTTAGAAGAAAAATCTGCTCCTAAAACACAGTGGAAACTTGTAGGAAGTTTGGTTCTCTTCTCATAGACTCTTATTTGGCACCCAAGATTGAGTGGCATTCTTTGCATAACTGGTACCTAGCCAGTGACTCTTCTCCAAGCTCCCTTGAGAGGCTCCCAGGAGCCCAGGTCAACAACTTAAGCACTTGTTGAATGACTCCTACAGTGGCAAGGGAGGGGGCCATGGGGGGTCTGTCTTGGAACCTCAGAGCTCACAACCTTTGACCCATGACCGACTCTGGATCTGCTTCAGAGGAGAGGGAAAGGAAGCTGGTTTCGATGGGTACTGGTCCTCTCTGCTGTCAGATTGAGTGCTCACTGTCCATCTACACACAGTACATTCAGCTCACCTCAAAACTGAGGTGGCCAAAATGGCCAGTGTAAGGAACTAGACAGGAAACTCACTGAAAAAGGGACCACAGGGTGTCAAACAGTTAATACAAATGATGTTCAACCAGAAACAACTTGATTCCCTCAAAAAAAGAAGTATAATGAATATTTTAGTGCATCCTGGGAGAAATCCTACTTGTGAGAATAACTGTCATATTAGTCTAGAATTTCCTGTCTGATAAGGTGGCTACTCACCATATGAGTACTTGAAATGGACTTGGTAATAGCAGCAAATATATTACTAATAATATGTATATACATTATAAAATATGTTTTTAATTTCACAAAGTGAGAAGCCTAGCAATTATGCACAGTCTAATGCTGAAATAAAAATGTAGGGTTTTGCTAATTTGGTGGTACAATCCTGTAATCCCAGCACTCAGGAGGCTGAGGCAGTAGCACGTTGACACTGAGGTTAGCCTGGGATATGCAGTGAGCTATGAGCCAGCTTGAACTACAAAACAAAACTCCACTTAAAAAAAAAAAATCAGGGCTTCAAGATTCTTTTTTGACTTTTTTTCTGGCCATCTTCTTGTAAACAGATCACCAGGAGGTGAAGTTACTCAATTTCCAGTAGGATTCCTCACACTGAGACGGTGATGAGGAGGAAACACAAAGAAACGAGGGCTCCAGCCAGGTGCTGATTAAGTCTTGCTCCGAAGCAAGGAAAGGACGTCTCTAGAATCTAAAGCATGGAACACGGGTGTTTTAAGAACCTCTTCACTTTCCCAAACAGGGGGCTTGAGAACAGTATTTATATCCCCAATGGTGGCTCCCATTACTGCTCTTGTGATTTAAACACAGCCCTCAACCCAGGGACAAAATCAAGGACTTGTGGGTATTACTTTAAGCATCGAAGTCATTTTAGGAGGGACATGCTATCATCTGTCATCCCCTCTCCATTGACGAGGACATTGAAGTGGAGGAGACAAGAAGGGACCCGGCAGAGGTGGCTCCAGAGTCCCAGTCTCAACTGCCAGATTCTCCATGTCTCCCCTAATCTCAGACCAGTCACCTCAAGGAGCTGGACTTTGCGTTGTCTTTCTCCTTGCCCTGCCTGACGATCTCCCCACACCCCACAGCCCAGTTCAAAAGTGACCAGGTCTGGGAGTTTCTCTCCTAGCTCTCTAAAACCTCCCCCTCTCAATCCCAATCCCCATGCCACCATCTTACTTCTGGGAAGACACGAGTTCCTGACATGGCTCCTGATTGCTATCCTACACACATACTTTCTCCACGTGGCTTTCCCACCGTGGTCCTAGCTGTCTCCACGGGCCCTCCCTTTCCCTGCTCATTGAACTCTGTCTTGATGGCTCAGCTCTGGTGGGTCTCTTGCAGGAACCTTCCTGGAAACCCCACTCCTCCCAGCAGGGGTGGGGATTCTTCCTCCAGAAAGCCCTCTGATACTCCCTCCTTCCCTTCTGGCCTGGGCTACTGGTTTCTTATCTGTGTGGCTCTGTTTTCTTATTTTCCCGACTTTCCCCATATTTGCCATGCCCCCAATGGAATGTGAGCCTCAAGGGCAGCGACTCTAAACTAGTACAGTGCCTGGCACAGAGTAGGTGCTTCTTAAGTGGGTCTTAAGTGACTGTTCTGGATAAAGACTGTGGCCCAGGCATATCACACTGCATTCCAATTCTGTCTTCCACACCAAATCACAGGTTCCCTGAGGGCAGGAACCACATAGACAGCCTGTCTCTCTCAGTCCCTGCTTGGCACCTGTGGGATGAAACATACCTCATAAGTTAGTTTAGAATCAGGCCCCTTCTTCAAAATGCTGATTTAAGAGCTCTTGGTGTAAGACTACATCCCTAACTAATCTCAAGGCCCTTCCCACCCACCTCCCCAAACTCCCAGCAGCCCAGCACGGAACCAAGCGCCCTCTGGTGGCCACTTGCAAACTGCTCTAGGCCTCCCACAAGCATCACCTAGAAGCCATGCCCTACCTCTAGGTAGGAGGGGTGCCTGCCAAGGCACCCTTCTCAGCACCTGGGTGGCCAGTCCTGCTTGTTATCCCTCCAGGGGCTTAGAGGTCCAGACAAGTGCTTACTACAGCAGCTCCCTGCCCAGAGCTGGAGAAGTCAGGGAAGCATGAGGCAGGCGGCATTTTGTTTCCCACAAAGTGTCCAGTGGTATTTCATGAAGTGTGTGCCCCATGACAGACACAGGCTTTGGCGACAGGGAAAGGGACTCAACCCTGATTGTGAGGCCAGGAGAATAATGGCTTTCTTGTGCCTCAGTTCCTCCCCTTGACAGTGGAGGGAACGCCAGTCTCCTCTGGCCATGTGAGGCTCCGCGAGGATCTGAGGCAGCACACTTCTCCTGGACAAGCCTGGGTGCCATTTCCTGTCATCAGTGTTCTGTGCTCGGCTTAAGTCTCATGGCTGCACAGCCTGGAAGAAGCCAATTATTGAAGCCAGGCTGGACTTTACATGAATCATCTAGAATTCTCTCCACTAGCATTGGTAAGGGAAGAGGACATGGCCAGGCCCTCTGAGCACAAAGCCCTGATCATCCCCAAACACTCAGGAGAGCCTGAGGCACTGAGCCAACAGAACAGGCTGTGCAGCAAGAACAG
>NW_008350324.1:347711-385211 GCF_000622305.1 Nannospalax galili | reverse complement strand
CTCAGTCAAAGCGTCCCTCTCCCTCAGAGTCTCCCCAAAGTTTGGAAAGAATGGTGTTCCCCCAAATCCATGTTGAAGTCCTAACCCCCAGAATGGCAGAATGTGAGTTTAATGGGAGGTTGGGTCAACTTTTAAAAAGCTTTTGTTTTATTTTTAAACATATGTGTATATGTGTGTCTGTGAGTGGGTTTGTTCATGTGAGCGCAGTGCCTGAGGAGGCCAGAAGAGGGTGTTGGATCCCCCTGGAGTTGGAGTTATAGGTGGCTGTGGGTCGTCTGAGTTAGATGCTGGGAACTGAGCTCAGGTCCTCTGGAAGGACAGTATGTATGTTTAACTGCTGAGCTAGGGAGACTGGGTCTTTTAAAAAGCAGTGAAGAAAGCTGGGGATATGGCCCAATTGTTAGAGCACTTGCCTAGGATGCCTAAAGCCCCAGGTTCCATCTCCAGCACCACATAAAGCAGGCATGAGGGTGCACATCTGTAATCCCAGAACTTGAGAGGTAGAGGCAGGAGGATCAGAAGTGCAAGGTCATCCCTCGCTACATAGCAAATTCAAGGCCAGCCTGGGCTACAGGAAATACTGTTGAGGAGGGAGAGAGGGAAGTGGGAGGGAGGAGGGAGGAGGGAGGGAGAGAGGAAGAGAGAGGGGGAGAGAGGGAGAGAGGGAGAGGTGGGTCAAATGAGGTCATGAGGATGGGGCTCTAATCCTACAGGGTTGGTGTCCTGATAAACAGAGGGACACCAGGGACACAGGCACAGAGAAAAGGCCCCTTGAGGATGTGGTAAGCAAGGAACCATCTGTAAACTAAGGAGAGAAGCCTCAGGAAACACCAGCCTAGCTGCTCCCTTGATCCTGATGGTCCAGCCTTAGAACCATGGGAAGACAGCCTCTCCTGTTTGAGTCACTGTGCTTGTGGTGTGTTGTTACAGTGCATTCATCTCAAGTGGCTCTTTGGCCCCCGTTGTCTTCCATGAGGAGGTCACAGGCACATTGGAGGGGACTGACCCTTTTCTGAAATTTCTTATCTAACCAAGTGTTCATTTCAGAGTTTATTCTCCGTCTCCATCACTGAGAAAATGAAGCATGACTTCTATCTCTGTTCTGTTACAAACATTTGTTTGTCTGTTTGTTGTTTGTTTGTTGGGGGTTGGGGAGGTGTGCATGTGACAGTGAGTACATGTGGAGGTCAGACGACAATTTGCAGAAACTAGTTCTCTTTCCACCACGTGGGTCTCAGGATTGAACTCAGGTCATCCAGTTTGGCAGCAAATGCCTTTACCTGCTGGGCTGCTGGTCCTCCATCTCTGGAATCCCACTTTGGATGGAATCACAAGAGCCTCAGCAGGAGGCCCACGCATCTCTGCCTGGCCACTGCTGGGCGCCCATTATACAAATGCCCTTAACTGAGTCCACAAGGTACTAGGATCCTAACCTGGTTTCTCAGATCTAGAGCCAGGGCCCACACAATGACATGAGATACCAGTCCAGAGTCAAGGTGGGGACTGTTCCAACCTTAGTGCTCAGACATGCTTGGGTACTGAGAATTAGGACTCCAGGGCTCTCTGTGAGGTCCCCCATGACTTCCTCCTCACTATAACCTTGACCACCATGCAGAGCCTTGGGCTGCAGAACAGCCCATAATTTAATTGGTTGGTCCACTGTGAGGCATAGTTTCCCCCAAGGACTAAAGTAGACTCCCTCTTCAGGCCCAAAGCACAGTGCTCTTCAGGAAGCTAGATCTGGGAAAACCTAGAGAATCTGAAATCTTCAAAAAGAGAAAGCAGGGCTGAGGCGGGAGGATAGTGCATCCCAGGCCAGCCTGGGCTACACAGTGAAACCTTGTCTCAGAATAACAGCAACCACCGTCAACACTCTCGTCCCATTTCCTCCTTTTCCATGTCCTAGCACGACACCCAGAACCATCCATGGCGAAGTGCTGAGAATGTCCTTCAACAGAGTGAAGTCATTTACCCAATCCTGTGCTGCGCTCCACAGCCACTAAAACTTAATCTCAAGCTTTAAGATATAATTGAAAACTCAAATGTCACATGTGGTTAGTGGTCTCTGCAATAAACAACAAAACATATCCAACAGGACTATACATCCTGTGGACATGGCCACTCCCAGCCACCATCCTCCCTGCAGTGGGCAGAAGCTGAGAGGCCACAAGCGCCATCTCCCTCTCTCCACTCTCTATCCGAGTCTGATTTCCATCGTCCTGCTTCTCCCTGCAGTAGCATCCACACACTGGATCTCAGAGTCAGCGGTCAACTCAGCTGTGGACAATTCCATCCAACGGAAGCTTGGCAGGCTCAAAAGCACCAGGATGGAGGGGCACCGACATGTGTAAAGGAAGACGCAAAGACTGCACGTGGTTTGGCCTCCTTGTGTCTTTCAAGCTATGCATTCATTTCAAGTAATTCAAGAAATAGTACTAGAGCAATAAGGTAGGAGGCAAGCCCCAGCCACGCTCTGCGACCATCATCATGGGGGAATGCCAACAAACAGAATAATAGACAGTGGCTGACAACCAGAGTGTGGTGGCGGCTGGGCAGTATACAGACACAGCATTTCCACAGAATGGTACCTTAAATATCAATGAAGAGCCAGGACTGGGGAGGCCTGGGGTCAGAAGGGGAGCAGAGGTGACAGGAAAGCAGGGCCAGGAATCAGAAGCCAGGGCAGGGAGCCAGGAGAAGAGGCAGGGGTCAGACATCTGCAGTCCTGCCTGCCATTGTAAGGAGAGGGGCTGTGTTCTGTTTCAAGAGTCCCAAGAAGGTAGACTGTGCTTTGAAGAGACCTTCCTGCTTGACATGTAGAATTGACTATAATAGGGGAAAAGATTAGAGATGGGGGGGCCAAGAAGGTGGCTCAGTAGGTAAAGGTGCTTGTGGTCCAAGCCTGACAACCTGAGTTCTATCCCTGGAACCTTCAGTGGGAGGAGAGAACCAACTCCCACAAGTTGTCCTCTAGCCCCAAACTTACACACACCAACATCATACTCACATAATAACAAATAATATTTTTAAATATTTTAATTAAAATTTTTAATTCCTTTTAAAAGTAGAACTAAGGGCTGAAGAGCTGGCTCAGTAGTTAATAGCACTGGTTGCTCTTGCAGAGGACCCAGGTTCAGTTCCCAGCACCCATATGGTAGGTGACAATTGTCCATGATTCCAGTTCTAGGAAATCAGACTCCCTCCTCTGCATTGCACAACACAGGGGCACATACATACATGCAAGCAAAACACTTATACACATAAAGTAAAAATAAATAAATGTGGAACTGGAGGGGTGGCTGGGGTGTGACTCAGTGGCAGAGAGCTGGCCTAGAATCCACCAGTGAGTGGCAGAATTTGCCTAGCATGCACAAGGCCCTGAGTTCCATTCCCAGCACCAGAAAGAAAATGTTATTGGGGAATTAGGAAAGAGACTATTGGGGACACCCAGGCAAGAGGATGGCAGCTTTGGCCAGAGTGGGGCCGCACAGGTGCAGGGTAGGAGGCTACAGGGACCCAGCACTCTGGGACTTGTTGGATGACTCAGGGAGAGGGCAGGGAAGCAGAAAGACCCCGGCAGCTTCCTCTGCTGTCGGGTACATGCACAGGGGTGCCGATGCTCCTCAACCCAAACTGCAGTTCCATCTCCATCAACCAGCTATCAGTTGAAACTATCATAAGCTGCAAGTGTATTAGATATACCCATCCTACCAAGCCTCACAGCTTGGCAACCCAGCCCACTGCAGAGAAGCTGCCACCCCACACCCCCATGAGAGCATGTGACAGGTGGGAAACATGGCTCTCTGCCCAGGGCAGAGAGATCACACTGAACACCACTAGCCCACAGAAAGATCAAACTTCTAATTTGCAAGCACGGTTTCTGCTGAAGGCATACTGCTCTCACACCATTGTAAACTGAAAAAGTCATGAGCTGAGCCATCCTGAGGCTGGGATGTCTGTATACATATCGCCTTGTGTGGATGCTGCAGCTTTCAGGGGCAGACACTGTTACTTTTAGACTTGTCTCCATCATTTCAGTTTAGTAACAGGAGTAATCATTTATAATAATAAGACATAATTTTAAATGCCACATGCAAACTTTTCTCTATTTTACTTAGAGAGAGAATGAAAAAACCCTAGAAAGCAGACATGGGTGGATGGAGTCAAGAGTGGTACCATTTTCTAATGACATTTCGGTCTTTTCTTCAAGTCCCAAGTTCAAGACCAACTTCGAGATAGGACTTTTTGTTTCCCAGCCAAGCTGCTTTAACTTATCTAGTAATTGGTCTCTGATTAAGCCGACAGATTTAAAAACATGGCTGCCTGTAACTTCCTAGAAATTAGCTAGGGATGTAGCTCAGTGAGTAAAGTGCATGCTTGCCTGGTGTGCACAAAGCCCTGGGTTCAAACCCTAGCACTACATTAAACCAGGCACAGTAGTCCACACCTGCAATCCCACTACTCAGGAGATAGAGGAGGTGGATCTCCGTGAGTTCCAGGCCAGCTTGGTCTACATAGCAAGTTCCAGGCTAGTGAGGGCTACATAGTGAGACCTTGTCTTGAAAAAAAAAAAGAAAGAAAGAAAGAAAGAAAGAAAGAAAGAAAAAGTTCAAGGTCATCCTCCCTCAACTATATAGTGAATTTAAGGCTAGCCTAAGATACATGAGAATCTATCTCAAAAAAGTCCTAGAAATGATGACATATACAAACATATAGTCTATATGGTGTGACATATACACTAACAAAGTATGTAGTAGGTAGGTCAAAGCCTCGATTTGAGGAAGGAGCAAATTTAACTGTCCCCTCTTGCCTACCAATCCTGTTTCTGATTGGAGTGACTGCTTGGAAGGATGGAGGAAGAAAGTAGAGAGAGATGGAGCAGAGTCCAGGTTCCTGAGGGCCAGAGGCTGGATATCAGGGGGTTCAGGAGGCCCCACTCTCTGTCATAAATACTCAATTCTGCCTTCGTGACAATCAAAGAGAGACCCATGTTCCTGAGTTAGCGTGGCCACATTCTAAGATTTCCAGAAGTGGGAATGGGCCCAGCCTGCCCAGCTCTATATTTCACTGCCGTTCTAACAAACCTTCCCAAAAGTAGGAAAATCAAAATGAACCACCCATAGCAGCCACTGAATCCCACTTCCTACCATCCCATCCCTGAATCCCTGACACCCAGAGTCAATTCAGGGTCTCTCCTTCCTCCTCTGGGGACAGGCTGAGCCCTGTTATTGGCAGCAGTGTCTTCCCATAGCTCTGACCTCAGTTTGGAAGCACGTGGCTGGTTTTTTTTTAATCATCTCCTGAGCATTGAACTCTCCCTCCTGATTGGAAGTCCAGGTTGGGCAAGGCTCACATCAGACTGATTCTCTCTGGACCCCAGAGCCAGCACAATGCCTGAATCAGTAAGAGATCTGTAAGGACTTTTTTTTTTTTTTTTTTTTTTTTGTGTGTGTGTGTGTGTGTGCGTGTGTGTGTGTGTGTGTGTGTGTGTGTATGTTCATGATGTTTGGGGAGGCTGTGCCTGTGTGTGTACAGGTGTATGTGTGCACACATGTGCCCATATACATGGAGGCTATCTTAGTTAGTTTTTATTGTCAACTTGACACAACCAAGAATCACCTGGGATGAGGGAGTCTCAATTGAGAGATTTTCCCAGATCAGATTGTCCTGGGGGTATGTCTGTGGGGGATTTTCTTGATGGCTAATTGATGTGGGAGGACCCAGTCCACTGTGGGTGGTGTCAACCCTGGACAGGTGCTCCTGGGCTGAATAAGAAAACTTGCAAAGGGGCTGGAAAGATAGCTCAGTGGTTAAGAGCAGTAGCTGCTCTTGCAAAGGACCTGGGTTCAATTCCCAGCACTCACATGGCGGTCAACAACCATCTGTAACTCCAGTTCCAGGGGAATCCAATGCCCTCTTCTGACCTCCACAGCCATTGCACAACATGGATGCATTTACACACATGCAAGCAATATACTCATACACACAAAATAAAAATAATAAAATATTTTTTTAAAAAAAGAAAGCTAGCTGAGGGGCTGGAGAGATGGCTCAGTGCTTAACACACTGGCTGCTCTTGCAGAGGACCCAGGTTCAGTTCCCAGCACCCACATGGCAGCTAAACATCATATATAACTCCAGTTCCAGGGGATCTGATGCCCTCTTCTGACCTCTGTGGGCATCGCATGACACAGGTGCACTTACATACATGCAGGCAATACACTCATACACATAAAATAAAAATAATAATAAATAAAATATCAACAAAGAAAGTCAGCTAAGCATGAGCCAGAGGAGCAAGCCAGTAGGCCATGCTCTTCCAATGTCCTGCCTCTGCTCCTGCTTCAGCTCCTGCCCTGACTCCCCCAATGATGGACTCTGGTTTGGAAGCATAGGATGAAATACGCCTTTTCCTCTTCCCCAAATTGCTTTTGGTCATGGCGTTTATGACAGCAACAGAAAGGGAACTAGGCAGCCATCAAAGGCCAACACTGGTGCTGTCCTCAATTACACTTCACCTTGCTTTTTGTTTGACACTGGGTCTCTGACTGGCCTGGGGCTCACTGATTCAGCTGGGATGCCTGGTCAGGGCAGAATCCACCTGATTCTGCCTCCCCAGAGCTGGGATGCCAAGCCCACACCATCACACCTAGCTTTCTACCTGGGAGCTAGGGATCGAACTCAAGTCCTCATGCTTGCTAGGCAAATACTTTACCCACTGAGCTATCACCCCAGCTCCAGTTTGGACAATTGAATTCTTGAAGGTCCAGGGTTCCTGTGGTACTGTGGCACAAGTACTCACAGACACCCCCATGAGGGTGGCCCAGGAGAGGGCAGCAGACACAAGGCTGCACTTTGTGTTGATAGATGCTACGGGGACGTGAGCGCAGGCATCCACCCTAAGTACGGAGCTTCAAGTGGATGTGTGGAGTTGAACCTGCAGGAAATGAAGGCATCAGAACAAGGCCACATGGTAGAGGACACCACCTCTCCCAGGGCTGCGGAGTCAGACCTGATGCCAGGCAGTGTGCTGGGGACGTGGCTGCATGGCTGATTTGTAGGAGCAATGACAACCCAGGACTGCCATTCCCAACAGTTAATATACTCAGGACATAGCTCACAGGCCGCTCCATCTCAGCCTGTCAATCTTGCTGTGAGAGATGGTCACATTCACGCACTCTCGTTCCTCACAGGCATGTGTACTGGCAGGAAGTTTACAGGCTATGAAACTGAAGGGGAAAAATCTACCTTGGACTCACATCTGGACATCTGGGTAGGGGTTGTACTTAGACACAGACAATGTTACCTCTTCTCCTATGGAATAATCCAGGAGTCCACACCCTCCAGGTAGACTCCTGGACAGTCTTCCCAATCTCCCCCACGACCCTCAGAGCGCATCCTGAGCTGGGTCTGGGTCTCAGCCTTCCGCTGTGGGTGCCCACATCCAGGCCTCCTGATCTTTCTGCAGCCCTGTGATTAGTGACTAATCTTATTTTTTTTTGTTCCCCAACCCATAAATCAGTTACAGACCAAATATTTACACAGCCTGTCATTTCCCATTGAACCAGGGCTCCTGACAACCTTCGTTATTAAAAAGGATGACTGATTTGGGGCAGATTTCACAGGGCATCTGGCTGGATGCTTTCTTTTAAGTTTCCCTTCTTCCTCCCTCTGCCCAAAGAAAAAGACAATTTCCAAGATAAATTGGCACAGGGGTCTGTTCTTGCTGCCTCCCTAGGGCTGGTGGGATGCAGGCAGGCTTCCGTCAGCCCAACAAATGATGGTCTCCCTAGAGAAATGACTGGTCTGGCTCCTTCCAGCTCCTCTGGGCCTCACCCTGGGGTCAGGGAGGAGAGAAGGAGTCAGTCTACTTACAAACAACAGAAACTGGAAGAAAATGGCAGGTAGGAGGGGCCAGGAAGAAGAAACAACATGGCTGCTGCCCTCGCCTCAGTGCTAAGCATTACACAGAAAGGCTCATCTTCATCTTCCCATGGGACTTGTCACCTCTCAATGAACAAACAGGGGGTCAGAGGAGCTAGGCAACTTGTCTGAGGCCACACAGCACAGAAGAGATGGGGGCAAAATTTGAACCAGGTTCCATCTAGCTCCAAAGCTCTTCGTCCTAGCATACATCATAGCCTTGCTAAGACGTGGATTTGTTTGGAATCCCTGGTAAGAGAGGATTTGAGAGGCTGGGACAGCTCCCTGTGACTGTACCTGGGTCAGTGACCCAAGGGGATTCTGTGTTGACAACCGTCTTGCTGTGGTGAGCCAGCAAAGACTTTTGCCTCCCATGTCACAGGTCAACTGGAAACATATTTGCATCAGATGAATATTTACTGCCTGTGCAGCATTTTCCAGGCCCTTCCTTTCTTCTCTGGAAAAATAAAATTAAAAAACTGGGGCTGGGAAATTGACTCAGTCAGTAAAATGCTTGCTATGCAATCATGAGGACTTGAGTTAGAATCCCCGGAACCCAGGTAAAAAAGGCAGGTGTGGTGCCATGCTTATAATCCCAACACAGGGGAGGCAGAAACAGGAAGATCTCTGAGGCTCACTAGTCAGCTAATCTAGCCTAATTGGTAAGCTCCAGGCCAGTGAGAGACATGACACTGTCTCAAAGGATAAGGGTGGGCGGTCCCTGAGGTAGGACACCCAAGGTTGTCCTCTGGCTTCCATACGCGTGTACATGCACAGAGGAATACACAACAGAATAAGCTAACAGTGGATCTTCCCAGATATGTGTAAACCACCATTTAAATTTAGTGGTTCTGAGGGCTCCACAGTGAAATCTGTCCATCAAAGCCCAATAGGCAGCTTCTCTCACGAATCAGAAGTTGGGGAGACTCAGCCCACATGGGGTGCTGGCTGGATGCCTGGGGCCAGCCACTTAATTTTAGCTGGACTCAGCTTCTCTCCTGTAAATTGCAGGGTTTAGCACAGATTGTCCCAAGAGCTAGTCAGTCTGTGGTGCACTCACTCTGTGCTGTGCTGTGCTACCCTCCCAGCTGAGCACCATGACCTGAGGTTCATCACAATCCATGCAGCTTTGAGCTCCGAGCCTTCTTATTTACGTGGTAAGGTTACCTCTCAGCTCCTCATCTGCCCCTTGCTTATAGGAGGCAGATGAATCAGAGTAAGGGATCACAGCGAGGTCTGGGTGAGGATGCCCTCTCTGCGCAGCATGGCCAGTCGCTCACTCATGAGCTGGCCTGCCAGAGCTCTTCTTTCCTTATGAGTTAGAAGAATTGTTGCTCATTAAAAGCAGCATTTTATCTTCCAAAGCAAGGCCTCTGACATAAACCCAACACCTGCAGCCAGCAAGCTAGTTGCAAAGCTCCATCACTTGAGGTGAAATAGGTCATACATACGCCCATTACCAATGTCAACCAAAATCCTTCAGTCATGGAATCCTTGCTCAGCCAGACCCTCCTGATAAATTTCCAAGCCTGTGGTCCATGTCACTGCCTTGTAGAAGACCTCTGCCTTGAGGCTGCCTGGCATCCATGCCCCCCACTTGGGAAATTTCTCTCTGCTAAACTATACACAGTTCTGCCTGAAATTCTGGGTGGAGGACAGGGGAGGCTGCCTGGCATCCATGCCCCCCACTTGGGAAATTTCTCTCTGCTAAACTGTGTGCCCTGTCCCCAAGTCACCAAGTGCCAATCAGACCCACTCAAATCTCACTGGGGAGTGTAGATCTTGATTGGTAAGGCAATGGTACAGGGAAGTAGATGCTTGAAGAAACTGTGTTTGTCTGGCAGTGGCTTGTCCACAGTCTGCTGTGTCATGATCCTCTGTGAGCCAGGGTCTCAGCTTTCCCTCCCACCCCCAACCTCTGCTGGAGATCGAACCCAGGACCTCACACATGCTAGACAAGTACTCTTCCATGGAGCCATACCCCCAGCCCTGCAGTTCCTCTTTCTAAAAATCTGAGGTTCAGTGTTTCACCAAGTCAAACTCTGCATACAGAATGCAGTTTCTCAAACCCTTTGTGGAGGGGCGCAGAAGTCTGCATTTCAACAGGCCTTCCGGTGACTCCTTCCTGCCTTAGAACTGTTCCACAGAATGACCCCACAGATTGGCACAGGCTAACAAAGCACCACACACAGAGCAGCCCCTGCTCAGACTCTAGGAACCAGGCTTGAGCACCAGAGTGCTCAGCCACTGAGGCCAAAATGGGACTGGAGAATGACAGAAAGAAGGAAGAAATAGACATGAAAGGGCACCCTCTGAGCCAGTCAGAGGGACACAGACCCATATGAGGTCATCACAGTCACAACATCAGATTTGAGCCTCAGTTCCTCTCCAGCATCTAAGGACTCCAGAGACAGCCCCATTTAGTGAGTTCTTATTTGCTAACATAGAGTAGCAGATGTCTTAATAATGGGAAATCTTTTTTAATATTTGATTTATTATTTTTATGCATATGTGTGTATTGCCTGCATGTAGGTAAGTGCACCCATGTCATGCAATGCCCGAGGAGGACAGAAGAGGCTGTCGGATCCCCTGGAACTGGAGTTATGGACAGTTGTTAGCTGCCACATGGGTGCTGGGATTCGAATCTGGGTCTTCTGCAAGAACAGCCAGTGTTCTTAACAGCTGAGCCATCTCTCCAGCCCCAATAATGAGAAATCTTAATAAAATATGATATAGCCATATTGTACTACTACGCAGTCAATAAGAAGACTCAGGTGGTTTGACAGCAGAAGTTAAGAAACTCTCTGTAAAGGTCCAGAGAGCAAATATCACAGGTTTCCTGGCCTGTGTGGTCTCCATGGAAACCAGTTAGCTATGCCTGTGCAGCACAAAAGTAATACATAAGTAAATGGGCGTGTGTTCCAGTTTGATTCCTGTTGCTGTGATACAAACCAAAAGCAGTGTAGGGAAGGAAAAGGGTTGTTTCAGCTCAGAATTCCAGGTCTCAGTCCACCACGAGGAACTCAAGGCAGGAAGTTGAAGGCAGGCTTGCATGCTGATCCACACAGCACTACGTCCAACCAAGGAACTCACCTCACAGCCGCAGAAGAGTAGCAGGGACCATGGAGGACGCTGCTTGCTGGCTGGCAGGCAGGTCATGCTCAGCGAGCTTTCATATACAGTTCTAAGCCACCTGCCTAGGGAATGGTGCCGTCCACAATGTGCTGGGCCCTCCTGCATCAATTCATAATCAAGGCAATTCCCCCAAAGAGATGCCCACAGGCCAATCTGATCTAAGAAATTCCTCTATTGATATTCCTCTGCAGATAATTCTGTGTCAAGTTTAAACATAAAGGTGTAGAAAGGCATGTGTCTCATGTTTAAATATGATGATTGTATCTTCCTGTGTTATACTTGAGATCACAAAAGAACTAGAAGGTTCCCTTGAAGGAGCTAGAGGAATAAGGAGGTTGGATAAGCGATAAGGAACTTCCAGATTCCACTACGGGTATGTCTTATAAGGAAAATGCCCACTCTTCTGTGATCGTGTGTGATTTGCAAAGTAAAAGAAAGGAAAATGGGTGAAGAAAGGAAAGAAACTGAAAGACGGTGAGAGTGAGGGAAAGGAGGAGGGACACATAAATGGAGGAAAAACGGGGGGAGGAACAGAAAGGGAGAGAGAGAAGGGGAAACAGAGGAGGAATGGTATTTCAATAAAACTATATAAAAGCAAGCTGTGGGCCAGCGCTAGCCTATGGTGTTCTGACTTGTGTTCTAGGCAGGACCACAGCAGAGTGACCTTATTCATTGCTGTATCCCATGACCACAGAAGACCCCAGTGTACAGAAGGGGCTCAAGACATCACTTGTTGAGGTTCTAAACAGTCTGTCCTGTTAATGAGAGAGCTAACAGTTCAACTCTGATTCTAAGCCCTCGATACATGCACACAAGAATTAGCTGTGTTATTCATGTAAATGTCTGCATTTTAAATGTGTGATGGCTGCCAGCACAGGTTAATTCAATGGCAGTACTCTTTAATAAATAATAATAATAATAATAATAATAATAATAATTTCAATTCTCTTTCTCACATCAAACGGATCTTGCTCTGTAGCACTTTGCTGGCTTAGAAATGAAAGCCAGGGCTGATGACTTTGACTCTGTTTGGACACCTGTTTCCCTGTTCTCAACAGGCACAAAATCTGGTTCATGGTCAGGCAGGTCCACAGATCTGCAGGCTGACACTGCCATCTCCAAGGAAACTGCATGTCTAAAGGCCATGCTGGGGGCCTTTGCAATCTCGAGCAAACAGACAGGGATTCAGAGGAGAATCTGTGCACAGGGGTTTGAGTGGGACTGAAGTGACTTTGAAAGGAATCAGGGCTATCTGGGGAAATGGGAGACTAGACTAGTACACAGAGTTTGAAGGTATGCTGGGACACTGCTCCATCGTGGAATCGAGGTACGTGGCCTGTGGTCAGGGGAGGGAATCAAATGAGCATTCAAGTCCTTCAGAAGGGCATGACCCAAAGTCACTGCCTGGAGGAGTGATGTGGCTGCTGAGCCCAGGCCTCCCAAGCTGGCTTACAGCCCCTTCCCTCCTGCTCTGCCAACTTGCCTGGGCTCTGGTTCCAAGCCATGTTTGTTCCTCACCAAGATGAATTATGTATCAGTGGGGTTTGGCAGGTTTGACAAGCACAGACAGCTGCCCACTGAAGACCATGCTGGGCACAAGTTTGAGCTGACACATTGTATTCTGAAGGTCCCTCCCTCTTGCATGCACCTGAGTGGGAATCTACTTGGTGTGGCCATCTTAGGCACTGCCCACAGTGTCTGTCTCAGATCTGTTAGGGAAGCTAACACATCCAGCAAGGAAAGGTGTGGGCCAGGCTGCAGCTGTGAATGAGGTCTAAGAGCCAGGAAGGAAGGGAGAGAGAGAGAGAGAGAGAGAAGGCAGGGGGGGAACAATGAAAAATGGACAAAGGACCTGAGACATTTCTCCAAAGAAGATACAGAAATGTTGGCCAACAAGCACATGAAAGAGACAGACATTATTAGTCATTAGAAAATATAAAATAAAGTCACAGTGAGAGTCCCTACCTCACAGGTAGCAAGGTGGTGAGGCTTACAAAGAATGAGCCCTGGTGAGGGTGTAGGGAAACAGGAACCCTTGCACCATACTGGTGGGTATGAAAAATGTACCGCTGTGTAAAAACTTTGGTGGCACCTCAAAACAGTAAACAGAATTACCATACGACACAGTTACTCCACTCCTAGATACATGCCTAAAACAGTTGAAAATAAATACTTAAATACAGGTTTATATCAGTATCATTCATGGCAGCTAAAAAGTAGAAATAGCCCAAATATTCATCCATGGATTGATGGATAAATAAATTGTAATTTATCCAGACAGTGGAATATTATCCATCTCTGAAAAGGAAAGAAACATTACCACACCTAAGTAAAAGAAGCCAGTCTCTAAAACCACAGATAATTGGATTCCATTTATATAAAATGGCAGAAGACAAAGGTCCATAGAAATAGAATGCAGACTGGTAGTCACCATGGGCTGGAAATAAGGGGGACAAATGGGGAGTACATTCTGGGTGATGGAAAGGTTCACCACTATGTACAGGTGGTTGCATAGCATTGTAATGTACCAAACTCTGTTGATGGTTCACTTTAAGATGGATAATTTTATGTTCTGTGAAATTTATCTCAATATTTTTTAAAAAGCAATGTGGGGCTGGAGAGATGGCTTAGCAGTTAAGAGCACTGACTGCTCTTGCAGAGGATCCAGATTCAATTCCCAACACCCACACAGTGGCTAACAATGATCCCTAACTCCATTTTCAAGGGATCTGACACCCTCTTCTACCTCTACCAACACTTCACACACATGGTGCACTTACATAAATGCAGGCAAAACACTCATATACATAAAATTTTAAAATAAAAATAATTTTTTTAAAGCAACATGACTGTAGAATCCAAAGAAACGAGAGACAGAGTGATTATAAAGATGGCGTCATTATAAAGAAGCCAAGCCAAGGAAAATGGGTGTGCTGGGTAGCTTTAGTTGTAAACTTGACACACCTGGGTAGAGGGAGTCTCAAGTGGGAAATTGCCTCCATTGAACTGGCCTGTGGCCATGTCCGTGGGGTATTTTCTTGATTTTTGAGTGATGTGGGAGGGCCCAGCCCACTGTGGGCAGTGTCATTCCTGAGCAGGTTGTTCTGTATTATATAAGAAAGCAGGTTGAGACTGGGCCAGGGGAGCAAGCCAGTAAGCAGCATTCCTCCATGGCCTGTGCTCCAGCTCCTGCCTCCAGGTTCCTATCCTGAGTTCCTACCTTGGGCTCCCTGATGAACTATGACCCCGGAGATGTAAGCCAAATAAACCCTTTCCTCCCCAAGTTGGTATTGTTCAGAGTGTTTTGTCACAGCAATGGAGAAACAAACTAGAACCATGGGCATCATTACCGCCAAAGCCACTGTCCCTCCAGCAGCTGAGAGCCTCGTCAAGGAGCCAAGGCAGAGTCCCCAAGAAATGAAGCAGAGCGGATGAAAACAGCCAAGGTCAGTGTAGTGTGGCCAATGTCCAGTTCCTTGCTAGACTTGGATAGCTGAAGAAAACTAGAGGAAGAGATGGTGTTGATTTATCTCCACTGCCAACTTGACAGCACTGAGCCCCCTGGGAAACATCTCTGGGTGTCAGGGAGTAGGTTTCCAAAGAGTTTTGACCAGCAGAGAAGACCCGCCTTGAACGTGGGCAGCTCCATTCCAGGGCCTGGCATCGTGAACTAGTGAAAGGGAGAGATGAAGCTGAGCACCAGCATCCATCGCGCTCTGCTTCCTGACTGAGATGCCACGTGACCAGTGCCACATGCTCTTGCCGCCATGATGGACCACAATACTCAAACTGTGAGCCCCAAAAAGCCCTAACTCCCCTAAGTTGTTTTTGTTGGGTATTTGACCACAACAAGAAGATAGTAACTAGAACAGACATGGCTCTGAGTAAGGACTTCAGTCAGCAAAGTAGTTTCGGGCAGTAATGATTCCTATCAACCTTCCACAGGAGCCCAGAGGAAGAGGCTGACTTTCTAGAACATTCCTAAATTGGAAGCAGAAGCTCACTGTCTAAAAACTGCACATGCTCCTCCTCCATGCTTCCACCAGGGCCCTGAAGACAGGTGACTACTTCCAGAGCAGTCTCCAGTTAGGGTCTTGAGGAACAATAATCATTCATGATGGATGGTGGGTATGGTGGTGACTCCCATGACTTGCAGCCCTCAGTGCACAGGGTGTAGGTGCTCCATGTCCTGTGAGTAGATAAGCACCTCCCCCAACAGCCATTTTTCTCTCTGCTGGCTCAGCTCCTGCCTGGTCCTGCACTGGTGGCTCCACATCCACAGGCTCATGGCTCATGGAGCCCTCCCCATCCCTTACTCCCCAGCGGGAGGAGAGATACCTGTGGGTCAGTGGGAATAGTCAATTGCTCAAATCATCTGCCCCCTGGGCAGTAAGATAAGCCCTTCAGAAGATGCTGACTCCTACAGGTTTGGTTTAACCACCCTGCACCGAGCTCTTAAATAAATGACCTCCCTCCATAATTAGATTCTTTGGGAGGTCATCTCACTGATTGGGAGGTCATCACTGGCCCCTTGAACTTTGTGTTAGAGGAGGAATGAGAAGTTCAATCAGAGGATCTAAAACCACATTAAGGATGTGAAGAAGCTGAGACCCTGGCACACTACTGGGAGATTTTTTAAAGGTAAACAACGTAGAGGTCCTACAAAAACTTAACACAACTATAAGCCAGTGACCCACTTCTACTAGACCCAAAAGAACTGAAAGCAGAGACTTGAGTGGGGATTTGCTCTGTCATGTTCATAAGAGTTCTTTACAACAGCCCAAAGACAGAAGTAACCAAATTTCCATAGACAGGCAAGCAGATGAGAAAAACATGATCCTCACAGACACTGGACTATTACTCAGCCTTGTAAAAGCAGGACGTTTGTGCACAGATGAAGGTCAGAGCCTCCCATGAAGTAAAGGAAGCCAGTCACAAGAAGACAAACTCAGTGAGTTACCACACACGAGGGACCTAAAAGAGTTCAATGGATGGCTGTCAGAGGTTGCCGGTGCCGGGGGGGGGGCGGTGGATTTAATGGCTAGTTTCCATCTGGAAAAAGAATGTTCTGGAGATGGATAGTGGTGATGGATGCACAGGTGCACACTTGAACACAGTTAATGTGATAAATTTTATCTTATATCTAGCTCACCAACTTTTATAAAATGGAGTGCTGTGTTGCCATGACGTGTTGAATGATGGTGAGAGAGCCAAGGTGGGAAAGAAAGGACCTTTGAACCAGAGGGAGACGCTAGAAGAAAAACTACTTTCTTTAGAAGGCCAAAGGGGGCTACTCAGGCCTGCAGGCTGAGAGGCTGTCACCAGCTCAGTGGTGCCAGAACGCCCCACTTCTTTGCAGTTGTTCTGTGCGTCCCTACCTGCCTGCTTTCCCCCTGCTTAGAGTCAATTTAATTAGAAGTTCAAGGCTCCCCCAAGTACTCAAAGCAAATGCCAAGTTTATGACCATAAACAGAGGAGCCATAAGCCTTCGGCCCACTGAAGTATACCATGGAGCCACCTGCCACCTGCCACCTGAGGTAGGCCACCAGGCCCCAGCCTGGCTGTCGAGGAGGTCTCACTCCACTCAGGAGCAACACATTTCCTGGGTCATAAGAAAACCAGTGGATGGTGAACCTCACAGGAGGGCAGGGCTCATTTCACAAGGCGCACACCGAACACATTTTCCTAAGTGAGTGGCGGCAACTGTCCTCGGGTGACCTGTGCCATGCTGGAGGGAGCTTCCAGTCAGGCTACTTGAACTCTTTTTCAAAGGGATTGAAACAGTCTGAGGGTGTCAGTGTCTCATAGTACCCTTCACCTCCAATGTACCTTGGGGTTAGCTACAATGTCAACTAACACAAGACCCCTCGGGCACCAAGAGCACCCCAGATGTCACCTTGCCAGGCCTAGATGATGTCAAGAAAGTAAGAAAAAGGACCCTGGAACTTACCTCAAAGATCCTTGCTCCCACAACTGTGAACTGTGACACCACCAGCATTTCTGAAGGCTGCCGGTACCACACACTGCAGGGGTGACAGAGGGGGCCTGTGCTGTCCCAGGCATGAAGAGGGTGGGATAGTTTGATATGACCTTTGCAGGGTGGGCTCCCCAAAGAGGCACCAGAACAGAGAGTAGAGGAGACATCCTCCTCCCTAAGACCTGACATGGAGGTTCCTGACAGGTCAGAAGCCACAGCTGCAGTCAGCTCCATCTCCCCATGTCCCTCAACTTAATACTGTGGGCGCTTTATTTCCAATTTTAATCTGTCTGTGTATGTGGTGCTGGGGACACAGCCTAGGCTAGGCGAGCACTACACTGCACTACACTGACTGGCCTTTTTCTTATTTTTTTTTCAGGACCTGGTCTCACTAGGCCCCCTCAACTAAACTTGATTTCCCCCTGTAGCCCAGGCTGTTGGATTTACGCTCCTCCAGCCTCAACCTCTCCAATAGAGTAAGAAGTCTGTAAAGCCAGGCCCAGCTTTATTCGGCTTTTGTGTAGCTGTAAGTCCACCCATTATAAACCCTCTAAACCCACAGGCAAATTATAGTTCCCCATACAGGGCTCATGGGGGTGAGGACCACCCAATTCTTGACCTGGAGCTTTTCACACAGGTGTGTTGGCGGCATGGTGCACTAGTGTCCTTTCTGTTGCTGTGATAAAACTCTGACCAAAGCAGCTTAGGGAAGGAAAGGCTTTATTTGGCTTACACTTCCAGGGAAGTCTGGGCAAGAACTCAAGCAGGATCTTGAAGCAGAAAGGAGGAACACTGCTTGCTGGCACACTCTCTCACTCACAGGATCCATACCTAGCTAGTTCTCCTTATACAGCTCAGGCCCACCTGCCTAGAGACGGTGCCACCCACAGTGGACTGAGTCCTCTTACATCAATTGATAATCAAGGCAACCCCCCACAGACATGCCCACAGGCCAATCTGGTTTGTGCTACCCCTTCATCAAAGCTGTCCTCTCAGATGATTCTTGGCGTGTCAAGATGACAAAGCTAACCAGGGCTGATGGACACTGGAGCAGCTACCCACTAATGGGTGGTCATCTTTTCCTGTGGAGTCAGTGGTTGGTGGAAAGGGTCTAGGAACTTTTCTTGGGTTCAACTGATTTGTGCTCTTCCCCCGCCAAATGTTGAAGCCCTAAGGAATGTGGTCTACTTTGAAAGAGGGTCATTGCAGAGGTGAGTGGTTAAAGGTGACACACTGCAGGATGGTGGCCCCTAGCCTGATATGACTGGAGTCTGTATGGAGAAGGACAACCTGCACATAGACAGATAGACATGCACACATTCACAAACACACCAAGAAAAGATGAAGGCAGAGACTGGAGCAAAGCCTCGACAGACCAAAGTTTGCCAGCAACATGGAAGCCAGGGGCAGAGACCAGTTTCTGTCTCCCCTCCACAGAAGGACCAGCCCTTCCCACAACTACACTTTGGATTTTCAGCATCCAAGACAAGAGATGTTCATGTTTCTATTGCCACATTTGTGGCGTCATCACGGTAACTCCCGTACACAGATGAATCTCCACACTCGACTCGTCCTCTCTCGGGGGATTCAGAGAGGTCCTGATGTTACCAGCTTCTCATCTCCCAGAGATTCTTGCTTTGGGTCATGACACCCACTACACATTCCTGACTTCTTCCGCAGTTGTCCAGTGGGTGTCCCAGCCCTGGCTCCATAGCCACCAGCTACGCAGTGAGGAGCCTGACAGGCCTGGACTGTGACGCTGCAGCCATGGTGGGGCAGGGGGCACAGCCAACAGGACACAGAGCACCCGGTGCTGTGCAAACTCTGCTGTTTTATAGGAGATAAACATCTCGGGATCTTCCTGTTCATGGGGGTCCTGGAACGTCCCTGCAGGGACACCAAGAGACAGCCGTATTCATGGGCTTATGTCCCTGTTGTCCCTCTTCTCCATCCCAGCTACATGAGGACAAGACCTTTGAATGTTCTGTTCTACTTTATTAGTATGTAACAGCACATATGTTCACACACACACACACACACACACACACACACACACACACGCTAGGCATCCATGAATCCTTGTGAACTGACAGTTCAGCATCTATGGACCAATCTGTAGTGATTCCTGCTACCCACCTGCTCAGCCTTCCAGCACATTATCTCATTTAACTCTCCCAACATCCTGATGAACATGGAACATCCTCGCCTCGTAGCTCAGGAGCCTTCCCCAAGCCCATAGAGCTTTAGCGTGGTGGGGTCAGGATGTGACCACAGGACACCGAATCCCAGAGTTCACAGCCCTGACCATCGGCTTCCCTCTCCTCTGAGGCACTCAGCAGAACAGTGATGGGGCAGCACACACCTGCCACTCCACATACCTAGCCAGCTCTGACTTCAGCGAGTGGCACAAGGAGGCCCCTAACGACATGCAAATTAAATGCAAATTAAATGCAGCCCTTGGTGAGGATCAAGTTACCTTTCTTATTTCTTTTTCCTGTGCAGAACAAGCCTGGTTGTTCTAGAAAAAAATAATAATGTCACTAAAAAATAATGATGTGGAAGCAATGAGCTGGGGATGGATCTCACAGGCCTGGGCTGTAAGTGCCTGCCTGGTGCTGCACACTTAGCTGGGGGAGGAGGCTGTTGGCCACACTAAACAAAACATTTATTCACAAGAAAGCGCGTAATGAGGGAAGTGTCCCAGGAAGAGACGTCAGAGTCTCTCAGATGAGGGCAAGTGGCTCCTTCTGACTTCTGAGACATCCTCCAAACAAGTTTTGCAGCTGTGCTCAACATCCAAGCCTCCACAGGAATCAGTGCAGAGTGAATAGTTCCAGCTGATAAGAAAAGAAATCCTCCCAGGCTGGGGAAGCAGCTCAGTTGAAGTGCCTGCCCCGCAAGCCCGAGTTCGATACCCATAACACACACAAAAAGCCAGGTGGGCTGGGGTGGGCTTGTCATCAGAGCACAGCAGAAGGGGAATACAGTGGGATCCCTGGAGCTTGCTGGCCAACTAGCCTGGCCTACTCAGCAAATTCCAGGACAATGAGAGACCATCGCAAAAGACAAGGTGGATGGTTCCTGAGGAACTAAGTCCAAGGTTGACATCTAGCTTACAAACACAGGTACATGCTACATGCATATATACATGTATACCTGAATACACACATGTGCATGTACCCAGACATATATGTACACCTCACACACATGCATCTACACACACACACATACACAGAGTAATGACTTTTATAAAATGGACATAGTCTGGACTCATAACTTTAATTAACCCCAGCAAAACTATGTGCTCCTGTATCTTGTGACCTGGGCACCTGATTTTGTTTCCTGGGTACTCCACCCAAAAGACGGTGAATGGAGGTAAACATGCCTGAGAATGAGCACATCACAGGGCAGAAAGGAAGCACCTCATCTCCATCTCCACTGCACAGAGTGGAGGCTGGGAAGGATGACTGACCTTGGATGAATGAGATAGTCTAGAACTAGGAATGAAAAGGCCAGATGCTCTGTTTAGATTAGGGTGGAGTCAAGATTGTCCTTCCCTAATTGAAGCTGGAGAATTCATTTTGAATAAAATCATGGGTGGAGCCAGGCTGGAAGACACAGTGCCAGAGACAGTTCCCACAAGACAGTTCAATCAGCACAGTTCCAGGAGACATCTGGAGGAACGAGTGTCCTCCGAGTTTGGGCTCACTCTTAAAAACTAAATTTAAGAGTTAGGCTTTTTGTTCATGTGATCATAATATAATGTCAGTGTAGTAATGACGTGAGTGTGTGTGCAATTCCATCCACTTCTCAACCTCTCCCATCCCTGTCCCCAGAGCAGGCACCAGTGTCTTACCTCTTAGCAGACCTGAATGCTCACCAGTCCTCCACCTACCCCACAGAACAGAAAAACATCTAATAGCATCAATGGGGGCTGGCAAAATGGCTCAGCAGGTAAAGGCGCTTGCCGCCAAGGCTGATGAACTGAATTAAATCCACGTGATAAAAAGAGAGAACTGACTCCCACAACCGTCCTCTGATCCCCACACATGTGCTGTGGTGTGTACACACACGTACTCACACAAAAGTGGGGGGTGGATTTTTTAAAGCATCAATGGACTAGCTCCATGTTTTTGCTGATAATTCTCCAGTGGCCACCCAAAGACAAGCTCTTCACCCTCACCTTGAGGAAGGGCTAGAGGGTGCCACATCCCTGGGCAAAGACACAGGCAACCAGACCTGTGATGTCAACTTTTTATTTGAGAAAAATAAACTGTGTAACATGGTTAAAGATCTTAAGGTGAAAACATCCTCGCTTATCCATTTGGACTCTAAACTAGTGACACACGACCTCATGAGAGAAGGGAAGGAAAAGGTCATGTGAGGGAAGAGACGATGTAGACTGGAGAGGTTGAGGCAGCAGAGGGCAGGCTGTGCAGACACAAAGCAGAGAGGTTGAACTGAGATGATGCTGCTACAAGCCAAGGAATCTGGGCGCCTCCACAGCTGTCATGGTATTATTCCAGACAAGAGACAGCATTCCTTACAGCCTTGGAGATGGCAATGCCCTGTGGATGCCTTACTCAGATTTCTGAATCCATTAAGTTTGGGCAAAGAAAGAAAATTCCATTGCTTTAAGGCTCCAGGTGCGAAGGCATTTATTACATCAGTCACACTAAGCTCACATAGCCTGCAAGTACTCTATGTAATGCCTGTTCCCTCTCTTTACCTCCCTGTCCTTCTTTGTCACTCAGATGCAACATGTTCCCCTGCCTACTCCAGGACCTTTGCACATACTGTGCCTCTGTCAATCCCTGGTTAGCTTAGACTTCAATTCTACTCTGTTCCCCTCAGGAAACCTTCACCTATGTCACCAGGGAACTGTGATTTCCTACTACAGACCTTCCCAACACTAAGCATCTCTTTCTCGTGGCTTCTACCAGCTCCTAATTCAAAGGTGTGGTGTCCATCATCTCCTCCATCCGCACAAGGGTAGGATCCATCTGCCTTCGTCATGCCTGTCCCCAGAACTAATCAACAATAACTACCACATAATAGTCACCCAGAGAGTTCAATGACTGTAGGCAAAAAGGAAGTGTCCATTAGTGAAAATCAAAAATAGACCTATCCAACTAAAAACAGAAAATAAGAAATGAAAAGGTGCCTGGGGTGGACAGGCAAATTAGCCTGACTCATGGCCCCATTAAACACATCAAAGTAATTTCCAGAGCTGGTGAGTGGTTTCAGACCAGAACTTCTTGACTTCTAGACTGTGTGGCACTAGCAGAGCTGACTTCCCTATCTAGGCTCCACATCCTCATCTTACAGAGACCTCCTCTTCCCCACTAAAGTGGCTCATTCCCAATGACCAAGCCAAGGGCATCAAACATTTGCAAAAAAGCAGAGGTCCAAGGGACGAGGCTGAGCTGGTGGTCTGCACACTGTGTCCCTTCCGGAAGCTCTTCTTTGACTACATATCATGTTTGGGGGTAACTGGTCTCTGTTCCCAGATGGACAGCTGACTCGGGGACAATTAGAGAAGGACCATTTCTAGCAGTGGGCCTTCTGTTCAAACTCAGGCTTATACTTCTCTTTAGGAAAAGCTCACCCCAAAAGTGGGGGAGGTTAGGTGACAGTCAGGATAGAGATGAAGCTGAGGTTGAGGAGAGAGAGGATGGGGCAGCTGGGAGGAGAGGCAGCTGGCCTTGGAGTCAGGGCTGGGCTCAAGTCATAAACTTAGTCCCTACCACTTGGCAGATCTTGGGCAAATTGGCCTCACTTCAAGGAGAAAAGGAACCCATCCTCCCATGAAACCAATTCTGTGGTATATCAAAAAGTGCTAGGCAGGGCTGGGGCTGGGGTGAGGAGCCTCAGGCACAAAGTATGTAAGGCCATGCTCACTTGCTGGTGTTTATGCTGCTCAGATTTTCAGAGCTGTGACACACACCTGATAGAACTTGAGGGAGGAAAGACATGTTGGCTCATGGTTTCCAGGCAGTCGGGACAAAGGTGCAGTGGTGACTCGTGGAGTCTAAAGTTTCCCGAGTGCCCACCCTGGGCAGAGCACAAAGCTGTGTGTTTCAGAAACATTCCTGACCAACCCCACTCTACAGATCAAGAACCTGAGGCTCAGAGAGATGAGATAGTTTGCACAAGCACCCTGTCCTCTGTCTGCATTTCTGCCACAGGCAGATGGGCAGAAAGCCTCACTTCCTCTACCAATAGGAGCCACTCTGCTAGAGACAGATTAAAAGGTGGTCCTGTGGTAAAGGTGAGGGACAGGAAGATCAGTGGCCACCTGGGATGGGGCCCAAGGGAGACTAACTGCAAAAGGAGGGGCAGACACAGTGTAGAGCTGTCATGTGATGAATGTAAAGTAGCTGAAGTGGGAATATACTAAAGTTGTGTGAGTGTGAGTGTGGGGGGTGTTGGGATGGAACCCCACAAAGCATGCAGCCACGGTGTACGCTAGGCTGTGCTGGACCACTGAGACACTGCCACAACCCTTGGAGGGTTTATTTTTTATGATTTATCTACCATTTGTGTGTGTGTGTGTGTGTGTGTGTGAGAGAGAGAGAGAGAGAGAGAGAGAGAGAGAGAGAGAGAGAGAGAGAGAGAGAGAGAGAGAGAGAGAGAGAGAGAGAGAGAGAGAGAGAGATTGTGCACCATATGCACACAGGAGCCCAGAAGACAGCATCAGTTGTGAGCCTCAGTGTGGGTGCTGGAAACTGAATCTGGATCCTTTGGAAGAGCAGCAAGTGCCCTTGACTGCTGAGCCAGCTCACAAGCCCCTGCTCTTGGCCCTTTGAAACACAGCCTCACTATGTAGCCCAAATTGGGCTTGAACTCTTCACCCTCTTGCCTCAGCCACTCAGTTGCCGGGATAAAAGGCATGCACTATCACACCTGGTTCAAATGGGTGATTTTATGGTGCATAAATTAATTCTAACAAAGCAGCTAGGCAAATAAACAAACATGAATATACTTCATACAAACAGCCTGGTTTGCATACCACCAGTCAAAGGGAGTTTACATGCCAATAGCAAGAGAGCTCTGAGAAAACACATGTTCACACAAAAACTTGTTCAAGAGTGTTCATAGCCGTGTTATTTGTAATCTTAAAATCATCAGAAGTAACAACGCAGATGTTTATTCATCATGGGGAAGTGTATAAACAGAATAAGACTCACATACATATATAATGAAATAGTATACAGCTATATACAGGACGGAAGCACGGGTGCCTGTTGAACCTTAAAGCATCAAGCTCAACAAAAGAAGCCAGACACAAAACACCATAGGCTGTATGATTCCATTTCCAGGAATCCCCGGGGCACGAAAATCCATAGAAAAGAGAGTAGATGAGCGGTCTCAGGGGTCTAGGGGTAGGATGGGGAGACACAGAGGTGGGACTAAGGGAGAATTGGAAGTCACAACTACCTTAGGCTTCTTTTAGAGGTCCTGAAATGCTCTAAAACAATTATCACAGATGGTTGTACAACTCTGTGGACAAACCAAAACAATTGTGTTATACACTGAGTGGGTGAATTATATGATCTGGAAATTGTTATCTCAAGAAACCTGTCAAACCAAGATGGCAGAGATGCATTTCGCCCTGGAGCTGGAGGGAAGCCTACCTGTGCAGCTTCTGCAGACCAATTGCATTGAGAGTTCCTCCCTTCCCTCCAAGGGCATTATCTCACCCCTGGCTTAATGTAGAAGATCAACTTTCCTGATTCTGATTGGTCAGCCACCTTCCTGGAAGGACCCTCCGCATCATCTCTTCTTTAGTAGATCTTTAATTCAATCCCGTCTACAAAGCCTTTGCCTGCAAAGTGGCAGCCCAGAGGTAGTCCTGGGATGTGAGTATCTGCAGGGCTGCTCTCTGCCTCCCTGTCCTATCTGTTCTCTTTTCACACTGGTGTTGATTCTCAGAATACCCCCAGCTTCCCTGTACCCTATTTGCCATCTCAAATGTGTACCATAAACATTGACAGAACTGAAGAAGGAAACAGAGATCTGTCCACCACCAGCTGGAGACTTCAAGAGTCAGCTCTCAAGGTTTCTAACAGCCACAGAAAGTTAGCAAAGCAACAGAGGGCTCAACACAAACTAAACCAACCTCAGTGAACAACAGATGCATCAGAAGTCCAGCCACACAGGGTAGAACCAAAATCTGCTACCCAACCTGAGACTCATGGTCCCATGACTCCTGGAAAGGTCATGGCTGGATTCAGGTTTTCCCAATCTCACACTGTTGACATTTGGGGATAGATGACTATTTGAGGGATGGGGAGCTGTGTTGTGCATCCTAGGACACTAAACATCTCTGGGCTCCACTCAAATGGTACTAGTAGCACTCCTTAAAAGGTGACCACCGAAATGGACTGTTGATTAGCCAGGGGTCCCCTGGGAGGGGGCACACTTGCCAGGATGAAGAACCCCTGAGTTCTGGAGACACAGATGCTAAGTGCACTTGATCTGAGTCTCCACATCCCATTCTCATCCTAAGAAGGAAGGCTAAGAGCGAGCTAGCAGCCAGGCTGTGGGGGAGGATGGGGACAGACATTAACAAGGCTGCTGGCATACTGAATCGCAGCCCCAAATCTAAGGCGAGGAAGAGTGAAGAAAACAGCCTGGCCCGACAGGTAATGAGGCCATTTGAATATAGCCTCTTGCTCTCAGCCATCAAATCATCACTTCTGTTTTGTTTAAAGAGGAAAATAAAAAATGACCAACAAAAAAATTGGCAGGTGACATGGAAGGCCTCGAGGGCATCTGGAGTTTATTATCCACCTCTCATCTTTTATTTAACAAGGAAACGGGGAAGTTTCTGAGCACTGAGGATTGGGAGTGACAGAATATTCCAGTAGATTGTGAAGGAGAGCCTGGAGCAGGGCTAGGCAGAGCATCCTGAGTGGGTTACGGGGTCCCAGGTGCCCTCAGACCCTGAGGCAGAGGGACCTGACCCGGAGCTCAGTACAGAAGCCAAGGGTTTGTGGTATTTGAAGTTTTGTAGACTTGGGTTCAAGTCTGACTTCACTGAGCTGTAGGAATAGGACTTTGGACACATGGCATAAGTCTTTGCCAAACTTGCTTCCCTCATCTGTGCTCTGAGAGTAATCATGCCCCAGGGTGGCAATAATTAAAGGAGAATTGTAAAGCTTTTAATACAGGGAAAAACTCTGAACAGGGCTTGATAAATGGCAAGTGCCATGATGCTGGTGTGTGTGCCTCTGTGTGTGTGTGTGTGTGTGTGTGTGTGTGTGTGTCGGTGTGTCTGTGTGTCTGTGTGTACACCACAATGCACGTGTAGAATCAGAGCACAACGTACAGGAGTCAGTTCTCTCCTTTTACCATGTGAAGATCAAACCCAGGTTGTCAGGCTTCATGGCGAGTGCCTTTCCCACTGAGCCATCTCTCCAGCCCCACCTGGTTTGTTGAGACCGTCTCTCACACGGACCTGGAGCTATTAAGTCAGGCTGGATGACCAGTGAGCCCCAGGGCTCAGTCTGTCTCTACCTCCCCAGTGTTGGGATTGCAACCACAAGATACCACACCCACCTGTATGAACTGACCTGTGATTAGGAACCTGCAATCATGTGTGACTGGGTGGTATCTTGTGGAATTGGCCCATGAGGGCCTGTGTTTGGGGATGGCCAAGATGGGAGAAGCCCAAGCCCAGGCCTTCTGTCCCAACTTCATTTCTGTTGCAACAGTAAAACACCTCAACAAGAAACAACTTAGAGGTAAAATGGTATACTTTATCTTACAGTTCTAGCTTATAGTCCATCATGGTGGTAAAGTCAAGGCAGCAGGAACTTAAAACAGCTGCTCACATCACATCCACAGTCAGGAACAGCGAGAAATGAGTGCACGTGTGCCCACTTGTTTGCTTGTGCTCAGCTCGATCTCTCCACCCTTGGGCAGTTGAGGGGCTCCTACCTAGGGAATGGTGATGCCCAGAGTGGGCTGGGCATTCCTAAAATTAACTAAGACAACCCTCCACAGACATACTATCCACAGGCCAACCTGGTCTAGGCAGTCCCTCTTGATACTCTCTTCCTTGATGACTCTAGGTTGTGTCAAACTAATGATTAAGCTAATTATCATCACACCCTCTAGTGGGCCTCTGCAGGTGTTACCTGGCCTCTTAGTCCTGGTCACCTTTAGCAGACGTAGACCCCATAGTGCAGCAGCAGCAGCAGCAGCAGCCATGCCCAAAGCCCCATAGCAAGTGCACTGAGGCTCCCTCAAGGAAATAAACCCCCACCCTTAGCCTTTGCCCTGGGAGACAATAGCAGTCCTTTCTAAGAGACAACAGACTGAGAACAAAGTCTTGAGAAGAGCAGAAGAAGTAAGAAACAGAGAGGAGCTCTAAGGTCCACAGACAGGGACAGGGGCCAGCAGTGGAAAGCCTCAGCTAGGACTCGGGGCATGTTCCTGCTTCTAAGTGGCCTGGCCTTCCAGTGGCTACATCAAGCCTCACTGCAGCCCTTTGGGCTGGATGAGCTTAGTTACACACTTCTAAAATGCTTCTGAGGTTTACAGGACAGTGTGAATTTACAGAACCCAGAACAGAGCCCGGCCAGCAGAAGGACTCCACCTCTCAGCTGCCTTAGACTTAAGGCTGCCTCATGGGGGCCAGACTCCAGCTGGATGCCCTGAAGAGCCAAGAAAGCCACACCCTTTCCATTCTTTCTCTCAATATATCAATTATTAGGGTTCCACTAACAATTCTGTAATTTTACCACAGCGCAAAAGTGTTCATTTGCCCCTGCTCTTCCCCACTGTCTGAACAGTACTCCACAAACACGAGACTCTGCCTCAGTATCAAGTCAGCTTGCGTGTTAGGTGGTGCCACCCACGCTACACTGACTAAGGGCTCTGGACACACCTGAGACAGACCGAAGGCCAGAGTGCCCAGTGGTCAGTGGTACAGTACATTCCTGACAGGATGTTGTCAGCTGGTGGTAGGTTTATTGCGGAGTAATCCCACTGGAAGTGGAGAAAGAGATAGATGATTGATAGATTTATTGATAATGATAAATGGATATAAAAATAATTGCTACGTAGATGATTGATGGGTTTATTTATTGGTAGAAGATAAATAGGTAAATATAGATGGCTATAGATAATAAATGATAATGGATAGATTTATTATTGATAGATAGCTACAGATGGATATAAATAATAGAGAGGTGACAGATGATAAATAGTACGTTACTTACTTTTCTGTTGCTGTGATAAAATACCATAACCAAGGCAACTTATAGAAGGAAGAGATTATTGGGCTTATGTACCACTCCAGTGGGAAGTCCATCATGGTGGGAGAGGCATGGCAAGCGGAGCAGAAAGCTGAGAACTCACATCTTCGAGCACACACAGGAAGTAGAGGGAGAAAAACTGGAAGTGGGACAGGCTATGAACCCCCAAAGCCCACCCCTAGTGATGTGCTTCCTCCAGCAAGGCCCGACTCCTGGGATTCCATGACCTTCCAAAAACAGCTCCACCAACTGACCAAGTGTTCAAATACTTGAGTCTACAGGGGTGCTTCTCATTCAAACCACTACAGATAGAGATTGATAGATAGGTGACAGGATATAGGTGGATATAGACGATTGATAGATGAATTGATAGAGTGGATGGATGGATGGATGGATGGACAGACGGATGGACGGACGGACGGACAGACGGATGGACAGATGGATGGGAGCAAAAGGAAGGGAAGAGATGGAAGGAAATACCTGCTCACTCCCATCCCTCCCTCTATCCATCCCTCCATATATCTAGGAAGGAAAAAAGAAAGAAGGGGAGGGAGGGAGGGAGGGAGGAAATCTCTGAAGAACACAGGCATAGGCCCTGGCGTGTTTTCTCTTGCTTTGGGACAGAATTCACTGTTTTGCTGGTACATGGCTACTGTCTTCACTGCTTACAGCTCACACTAGCACAGGTGACTTTTGTATCTGAAATGAGGAGGTGGGCAGGAAGGAGCAGTGACATCAAGAGAGGACAGGAAAGAAAACCTCATTGGACCTCACAGATCCTACCCTCTGCCCTCTTTCTCCCTACTTCCTGGTAGCTGGCCACACAAGTGACAGTCACAGAGCTTCAGAGGAAGAGGCAGATCCTAGGGATGCAGCAAAGACACAAATGACTCTCTAGCCACCTCCATCCAAGAGATCCCAGCCCCTGGGGTTCACTGAGCCACTAGCCTGTTGCTTCAAGCCAGAGGTAAATGAGTTGGCTCACCAGAGGAGAGCCAAAGATTCCCCCCATTTTATTAATCTTCCCCTGTTCATCTGAGGAGTCATGGGGGAAGAGGAATTTCCCCTCATGACTGGGGGGTGGGAATCGAGGGGAGTAGGGGGCACCAGCTCTCCCTACCAAAGCCAGGCTCATCAAATTTTCACTCAAATGCCTGCCACCCTCACAGAGAAGAGCAGATTTAAAGTTTGGATCTGACTGATCTATTATTCTTTTTGGAGCTGCAGGTGGAAGTCTTTCATGAAGGTGCAAATTACAAACCCATGCCATTCTTTGAAGAGAACTTTAAGTCCTCAACCATGACTTTTCTCCCCTCCATCCTGTGCTCTGTGCTGACTCTTCCCAAGAAAGGAGAAGCAACAGAGGAACCCTGAGACTTCAGGGGCCAGAGAGGCAGGTCACCAATACTGGCTCTCTCCCATCCCTCCATCCATCTACTCCTCCTTCCATCCCTCCCTCTCTCTATCCCTTCCTCCTTCTATCCAACATACCTCCCTCCCTCAGCCCAGCCATCTCTCCCTCATCCATTTATCCATTTGTTCCTCCCTCCTTCCATCCCTCCATCCATTTATCCATCCATCCCCCTTCCAGCCATCTACCATCCCTCCATTCATCCATCACCCCTCCTTCCTTCCATCCATCCCTCCCTGCATCCCTCCGTCAATCCATCTATCTATCCCTCCCCCTTCCATTCCTCCCTCCATTTCTCCCTTCATCTCTCCTTCCATTCATCCCCCCGTCTTCCTCTTTCCCTCCCTCCGCCTATCCATCCCTCCATCCATCCATCTACACCCCCATCCATCCATTCATACTTTCATCCCTCAATCTATGCACTCCTTGGCTCCTGGAGACCTGTAAAGATGGGTAAAGCTTCCCAGGGTCCTGGACAAAGGGAAGAGAAGTGGGGTGCACCTGCAGAGGACGGCAGCCCTTCTCCTGGCACTTTACTGATACCACCTCATTTCATCCTGCCCACCCCTCTGAAACAGGACTTCTCCTCTGAGAGTTTCAGCCACTTGTCCAAGGTCACACAGCAAACAGAGCACAATTTGAATCTGAGGCTTTGAATCTAGCCTCTGTCCATGAGCTCTAGACCCAGAGCCTGTGACCCACACAGCCATTGGTACCCTATGCCCCCGTATCACAGTGGCTCTCCATCTGGACAGATTTTCCCCTTGAGTGATATTGGACAATATCAAGAGGTTTTGTTGGTTGTCACAGCCCAGGACTGGGGCTTCTGCTTAGCATCCAGTGGGCAGAGGCTGTTGGAGCTGAGGAAAACTCACCACCCACAGGATAGCTCCCAGTCCCCCTACAGTTATCCAGCCTTGGATCCCAACAGTGCAGAGGCTGAGGAGCTGAGCCCCACAGAAGCTCTGCCATTCTCACCATCATCCTGCAGGATCTAGAAGATTCTATCCTGGGCTCTGATTTTCTTCACAGCACCCTGGTGAAATTCACCTGGGGGATGAGTGGGTATTGGGAATTTGCCTCTCTGGGTTGCTCCTGGATTTAAAAATCTCATCTAAATTCATGCTCATGCTCCGGTTTCATGCCAGTGAGACACAACTTTCTCATTAAGGGCACGGTGGACGTTTCTCTCCACTGAGAGCAATAAGAACCTGTGCTCCCTCACAGTGAGGCAGCTGTAATTAACAGTAATGAAACCCCTGAGCTGCCTCCATGCCAGCGCCCAGCCTGCTCCATGCTGTGGACCACTCCCCCGCCCCTGCCTCTCAGCCCCTGCAAAGGAAATGCAACCCTCGGGAGGGCCCCAACATCTTTCCTGCTACCCCAAAACAAGGAAGGTCCACAGGGACAGGTATGGAGCCCCGTAGAAGCTTTGGAACCTAGCACAGGGCCCACATCATTCCGCAGAGTGCTGTGGTATGGGTAAGTCATTGAGGCTGACAGGGACAGCATCCTTTCATGGCCTCCCCACAACTGATTGAGGAAGTACGTGCTGTCCTCATTTTACAGGTCACAAGTCTGTTCACCTTGCCATAAAGAGTTACAGAATAAAAACCTTCGGCTTCATAGACCGAACAGCTATGCCACAGGGTCAGAGCCAGACTGCTAGAAAACAAAACAGCCACAAGGGGTCACATAAGAAGTTCACCCTCCCACCTGCCCATCATCCATCCACTTATCCAGTCCTCCACCCATCCATCCACCCACCCTCCATCCATTCATGTCTCCATCCATCCATCCATGTACTTATCCACCCACCTATCTACCTATTCATCCATCCATCCACCCACCCATCCATCCCATCCATCAATCCATCTCAAACCCATCTATCTACCAATCCATCATCCATCCATCTGTGCAACAAATATCCATTGACAACCTACTAGCACCTGGTACTCTGGATATCAAGGCAAACAAATATCTTTTGAGCCAGTCCTCAGGTAGCACAGCTACACTGGCCTTCATTAAGTCCCTGGAACACGTGAGTGCTGTCTGGACCCAGTGCCTTTGCATGTGCATTCTCTCTCCCTGGGACACCTGCTCTACCCTCCACATGCCTGCTCTTTCCCTGCCATTCCTCCACTACAAGCCTCAGATGAACAGAGATGCTTCCTCAGCCCCTCTGTCATTTTTCACCTCAATACCGTGGGTACTTCTTTCACAGATCTTACAACACTGAAATTATTTTTATTAATTTTAACTGTTAATGAATTTTGTGAGAATTTCATGCAGTCTAGGACTCAATCTTTCTAATTTGCGTTACATCCACAGCACTTGTCATATAGCATATGCTTAATAAATAGCTATTGAAAGAAATGAATGAATTTAAACCCAGAAAAGTTTGTTCCAAGGTATGGATGGCCTCCATGAACAGCTTAGACTATACCATCCAATATGGTGGAGAGTGATCAGGTGAGGCCAGTAACATATGAAAATGTAGTGACCCTGAGCCAATACCTGATTTTTGAAGACTGCCAATGAGGGTAGAGGTGCTATCAAGTATCTCAACTGTAAAATATTTTATTTATTATTTTTACTTTATGTGTATGAGTGTACTGCCTGAATATACGTAAGTGCACCTGTGTCGCACAATGCCCGCAGAGGTCAGAGGAGGGTGTCGGGTCCTCTGGAACTGGAGTTATGGACAGCTGTTAGCTGCCATTTGGGTGCTGGGATTTGAACCCAGTCTTCTGCAAGAGCAGTCAGTACTCTTAACTGCTGGGCCGTCTCTTCAGCCCCAAGTATCCCAACTTTAAAAGAAAAAGTTTTTTAATTTGTGTGAGTGTGCATACTTCAGTGCATGTGTGTGTGTGTGTGTGTGTGTGTGTGTGTGTGTTGTGTTGTGTTGTATGTATGTACACAAGCACATTTTCAGGGTATGGGCCTGATAACTTTAATTAGCTGACCTTACTGAAAGTAGTAGGACTTGGTGTATGCGAACACGTTTGCAGGTGCTCATAGAGGCCAGAAGAGGACGTCAGATCCCCTGGAGCTGTAGTTAAAGCAACTGTGAGGTTCCTGTTGTGGGTGCTGGAACCCAACTCAGGTCCTCTGGAAGAGCAGCAAGTGCTCTTAACCACTGAATCATCTCTCCAGCCCCTCAGGGACCTCAACTTTTTAATTAATTACACATTGTATTGCTATGTGGGGATCTATTGGGTGAAATAAATAATTAAAACCAGCTCCATCAGTTTCTCTGTACTTTTCTAAAGTAGCTCTGACAAAGTTTTGAATTATACCTGTGGTTCGTCTTTCAAGTCTGCTGAATGATGCTGGTCTGTCCAGTGCTGCCCAAGTTCTACTCCCCCAGACTTCCCCTAATTAACTCTATGCCCTAGATCCAGTCCATTAGCCTCAATAAAACCTCTGCTCCTCTATGGAGCAAGTGGATGTGAGCAGTTCTGACCTGCTGACCACACAAAGGTGGTGATGCAGCTCAGATGAGGTAACAGGTCTGAAAGTGGCTCAGGGAGAAACCTACCCCAATCATAGCTCTTTGAAATAAGCTTCCCTGACTCTGTTCTCCATGCTTATGTGACTTTTCCCTCCCATGCCACCTCCTGGATGAATCACCCAGTATCCTTCAGCTTTAGGTCCTCACTGTCTGACATCTGCAATCCATATTGGTTCTTCCTCCCAAGTGAACTTCCACAGCCCAATGCTGAAGAGTCAGGAGACAGATTCATTGCAATGTCACCTGAGTTGGTGATCCACTCTCCTACTCAACTTTTGGAAAGGTCTTTCAAGTTCAAGTTACCTTGAGGATGATGCCAAGGGAAACTGGGTCATCCTGACAACTTCTTCGTGTACCAAGCTACATGTTGCCACGTGCTCCTTGAGGCAGCCCTACATGACTCAGGCTAATAGTTGATGTTTTACTTATTTTTTAAAATATAAGTGAAATATGCTGGTTTTGCCTGCTTAGCATCTATCCACCTGCTACCATATGGAGCAGGTGGGTATATGAACCTGTTTCAACTAGTTTATACCATCCCCTGAATTCTATGGTTTAAAAGTTGGGCACATAGCTCAAGTTGACTTGCTTAGGACCAGGACTTTCATGAGAACCTTCAAAAAAGCAATTTCTTATAACAATTTCTATAAGCTTAGAATGAGTTAAGAAACAGGTTAGGAAAAGAAAGACCACAATGAGAAAGCAAGAGGTCAACACAGATGGAATTCCTTGGACTTTGTTTAAGCACCTAGATCCAACCGTACTTGAGAGACACAATCTCAAAAAACTTCAGTCATTAAAGCTAGCAAATGCATTTTGTGGAAGATGTCAGAGTAACCTGTGGTTTGACCAAGGAAAAAGGCCAAGGGCCAGGACATTTTAAAAGGAGTTTGCTCTTGTGACTTTCAATTAAAATAACAACTCCATGTGGATTAACAGTGCAGTATCTAGAGATATTTAGAGGGACTGCTCAAGAGTTCTGAAAACTAAGCTATGAATTGAATGAAAACAATCTCTTCTAAAGTCATTGGCTATGCAGAGGATCATGGGAAAGGCACTTTCTCTGGAGCTATTTTACCAAAGCCCTACTATTCACTGTCAAGAAGGTGAGCAAATCCCTGAGTAGGACACCTTTATCAAACCTCTAATACCCAAGGCACAGGGATTATTGCAGAAGAGGGAACAGAAAGACTGTAACAGCAAGAGGAGGTGGATGACCACAAGGAAACAGAGTCTTTCAGGCAGCTAGGAAATTATCCATATGAACTCACAGCAATGGTGACAGCACGCACAAACTCCACATAAGTTCAAGCTAGAAAAATCCCAGCATAGAAGCAGGGACATGGGTAAGAAGCCTCAACGTTAGCTGAGGAACTATTAACAACTGATGACTGCTGGGAGAGGGAGAGTTGGCTTTAAGGATGTGACACTAGATAGGTTAATCACGCTCCAGGGGATGGACACCCAGTGAAGGACATTTGGGAGGAGAAATGTGACGCAACCAGTCTTAATACACATGAAAGAGTTCATTAAATTGGGTGGGAGGCATTAAGAAGGGTGTATATAGCCTGACGTGGTGGCACACACCTTTAGTCCCAGCACTCGAGAGGCAGAGGCAGGCAGATCTCTGTGAGTCTGAGGTCAGCCTGGTCTACATAGAGTTCCAGGCCAGCTGGGGTTACAGGGAGACCCTGTCTCAAAAAGACCAAAATAAATAAAAAAGAGGGGGGGTTGTTGTGCTGGATAGCTTTAGTGTCAACTTGATTCATCACGGCTGAGGGAGCCTCAATTGGGGAATTGCCTCCATTGGACTGCCCTGTGGCCATGTCTGAGGGGCATCTTCTTGACTGTTGAGTGATGTGGGAGGGCCCAGCCCAGTGGGGGTAGTGCCCCCCCGGGGCGGGAGGCCCTGTGTTGCATAAGAAAGCGGCCTGAGCAGCCCCCAGGAGATAAAGCCAGTAAGCAGTATTCCTCCATGGCCTGTGCTCCAGCTCCTGCCTCCAGGTTCCTGCCCTGAGTTCCTACCTTGGGCTCCCTGATAAATGGTCACCTGGGAAATGTAAGGCAAATAAACCCTTTCCTCCCCAAGTTGGTAGTGGTCAGAGTGTTTTGTCACAGAAATGGAGAATCAAACTAGAACAGGTATATATAAAGGAGGTGGTTGAAATATGATCAAAATATATTATGTAAATTCACAAAAATTTGATAAAATTTTTTAAAAGAAGAATAAAACCTCTCTGACCTAGGGAAAGCAGTTTCACACTAACCTAGCACCTGGCTCAGAGCATGCCCCAACAGAGCTGCCTAGGAAGGAAACAGTTCTTCTCAAGTTCAAACTGTCCCCAAAGAAAGTAAGAATAAACTATGACCTTTCTAATGTATTTTCTTTTCTAATTTTGTAGGATAAATATTGTATATCCATTTGAACACCTTTTCCTGTGGCCCATGTAGCTGTGATGTAGATGTTTTTCTACTGAATTAGTTTGTACATGAGGGCTAGAAAGATGACTCAGCAGTTAAGAGCATGGCTGCTCTTGCAGAGGACCCGGGTTCAATTCCCAGCATCCACATGGCAGCTAACAATTGTTGTAACTCCAGTTTCAGGGGATCCAATGGCCTCTTTTGACCTCTATAGGCATTGCATGACATGGGTACACTCACATACATGCAAACAAGACACTCACACTCAAAAAATAAAAATAATAAATAAAGATTCTACACAAGAAAACCATATATAAAGTATGCCTGTCAGAAGCATTCGGTGGAATGAAACTTTTAAATTACTACAAAATAATAACAATAGCTCATTTATCTGTTACTTCTCCCACATTCTGTCTTCTTAATAAATTCAATACCCAACCAAAGAAAAAGTGGGGGAGGGGAGGGAGGGGAGGGTGTGATGGTTTCAATGAAAATGTCCCCCATAGGCTCCAAGTATTTGGACATTTTGTCCCCAGCTGATGGCGCTGTTTTGGGAGGTTTTAGAAGGTGTGGCTATCCTGGAGGAAGCACGTCACTGGGGTGGGCTTAGAGAGTTCTTAAGCCTTGCCAGATCTCCAGTTGTTCTCTTGCTTCCTGTGCCTGTGATGATGTGAGAGCTTAGTTTCCGCTGCTCCTGGTCCAGCCACCTCCAGGCACCATGCCTCCCTGCCATGACGGACTGTAATTCCCCTGGAACCATAAGCTCAAATAAACTCTTCCTTCTATAAATTGCTTGGGTCAGTGTTTCTATCACAGCAACAGAAAAAGTGACTAATACAGTAATTGGTACCAGGAGTGGGCTGTTGGCTGTGAAGAACCTGAGCACGTGTAGTTTTGAAGGAATGTGGAAGACTTTGGAGGGTTGATCTAGAAAAGCTGTTGGTTGCTGTAAGCGGAGCTTAACAGGCCATTCTAGTAGGCACCTGGAAGAAAGTAGTAGCTGAGACCAATGTAGTTTCAGAGGGAAATAAGGACTTAAGCAGCACTTGGGATATTTTGACAAAGAGCCTGGCTGGAGTCTGCCCTCAACCAAAAAGCTTGCCTGAGGCTAAATTGAAAAGCAATGGACTAATTTCTCTGGTGGAAGAACTTTCAAGACAGTCTAATGTAGAAATGGTGGCATGGATATTAATGGTGACTATTAAGCAGATCTACAGTGAAAGAGAGCAAATGGGGCAGAAAGAAATACAGTTTGGATTGAAAGAGAGCACTAGGAAGACAAATGTTGGAGCCTTGGCATGTGCTGGAGAGGATCCCTTTGATAAGGAGATTAAAGTGATTAAGGAAGGGCCTAGAGATTCAAACTTAAACAATGGAGAGAGTGCCGCCAGGGCAAAACCACACCCAGTTAAGCCTCCAATTTGTACAAGGAAAATGCCGCAGGGACCGTTGAAGAGAAAAGCTTCAAAAATGGATAGAGCAGGCTGGAGTCCATCCCAAACTTGCCATCAAACTTGACAGTGTTGTTCACCTGGTGCTGGCTTTAGAGGCATGAAAGATATGAGAGTGAAGGGTCATCAATTCTTCCTCCGCAGTTTCAGAGAGCCTCGGAGGCCAGGCAGGGTGCAACAGAGGTTCTCCTGCATAGAGAAGGCCGATAGGCCTTTGTGTGAAGCTGTGAAGGTGAAGCCTGGTTGGCAGTGGAGACCCCAAGAAGTTCATGATGCCAGAGCTGTGAGGCATCTGCCAAGAAGACCTGCACACAGGGAGTGGTACCAGCACAAGAGAGAGCTGTGTGTTGCACGCAGCAAAGCTAGAGAGGCTGAGCCATCTAAGCCCTTTGGAAGTAATT
>NW_008350324.1:309598-347628 GCF_000622305.1 Nannospalax galili | reverse complement strand
ATGGCTCCATTCCTCCCTTTTGGAATGGTAACGTGTATTTGGTTCCACTGTATGTTGGGAGTATGTAATTTCTCTTTTGATTTTATAGAGGCTTACAGTTAAGATATTTACCTAAATCCACTTTGGACTGTGGACTTTTGAATAGTATTGAGACTGATAATGACTATGGGGACTTTTAAAGTTGGACTAAATGTATTTTGCATTTTATATGATCATGAGCCTATGAGGGCCAGGGGGTGGAATGTGGTGGTTTGAATCAAAATGTCCCCCATAGGCTCCAAGTATTTGAACTTTTTGTCCCTAGATGGTGGTGCTGTTTTCAGAGGTTTTAGAAGGTGTGGCTATCCTGGAGGAAGCACATCACTGGGGGTGGGTTTAGAGAGTTCTTAAGCCTTGCCAGATCTCCAGTCACTCTCTTGCTTCCCGTGCCTGTGTGATGATGTGAGAGCTTAGCTTCTGCTGCTCCTGCTCCAGCCACCTCTAGGCACCATGCCTCCCCGTCATGATGGACTGTAATTTCCCTGGAATTTTAAGCTCAAATAAACTCTTCCTTCTATAAATCCTTGGAATGTTTCTATCACAGCAACAGAAAAATGACTAATACAGAGAGCAAGGTAACTCATCAAATTTCAAGTTCAGGTGACCAGGTGGAATGATTCAGAATTACTCATGGGCCTGGTCCATCAATGTGACTTTCAGTGCTTTAGTCCTTTTGGGCTGTCCTAGTTAGCTCCAATTGTCACCTTAACACAGCCTAGAGTCACCTGACAGGAGAGCCTCCATTGACAAACTGCCTAGATCAGACTGGACTGTGGGCATGTCTCTGGGAAGCTATCTTGATTGTTAACTGGTATGGAAGGACACAGCCCATTGTGGGTGGCATCATCCCTAGGCATCACTCCTTCCATGGAAAGACAAAGTGTCTCTGAAACTTGGTCATGGGCTGTATAAGGAAGCTGACTAAACATGAGCCTGAAGAGATGGCTCAGTGGTTAAGAGCACTGGCTGCTCTTACAGAGGACCGAGGTTCAATCCCCAGCACCCACATGGTGGCTCACAACCATCTGTAACTTCAGTTCCAAAGGAATCTGATGCCCTCTTCCGACATCCATGGGCATTGCACAAGGGTGCACTTACATATATGTAGGCAGTACACTCATACACAAAAAATAAAAACAATAAATAAAATATTTTTAAAAGATAATACACATGGGGGAAAAAAATCTACCTTTGTAACTTCCCTCAATAAACTGGAACAATTCAAGGTCCACCCTGATGTGCCAATCATCAGCCAGAGAGGTAGAGTGGCTCTCCTTGAGGCAGGCTTGGGTACTCTAGTGCACCCCATTCTCCACCATTCCCTAGTGTGACTCATTGCCCTGAACTGAACGCCAGCTGCCACTCATCATCCTGAATCAACCAGACCCTCATCAACCTGCTGAGTTACCTGCCTGGTCCCAGGAGGTGGTAGAATTCAAAAGGACAGGCCCATGTGGGGTTTGTGTTGGCTAAATTCCAACCAGCAGGAGGTAAGGTAAGACACACCTCAAAGGTTTTTCCAGCTTGGTCTTAGAGGAAGATACCGACAAGTAAACTGGGTCTACTTGGCACATTGGAGCCCTCTGAGGCCAGCATGTTAGACACTAGCCTCTTTTCCCATATCTAATGTTGAAAGGATCTCCTTTCCATTCTAATCACTCCTACCAGGGAAAGAGAAAGTGACTCTGAAACTTAGTTTGGAAGCTTCTAGAAAGAATCAGGTAGGTGGGGCTGGAGATGTGGCTCAATCAGAATGCTTGCCTACCATGCATGAAGCCCTGGGTTTAATCCCCTGTGTAAACTAAGCACGGTGGTGCATGCCTGCAATCCCAGCACTCAGGAGGCAAAAGTAGGAGGATAAGACACTCAAGGTCATCCTTGGCCACATAGCTAGCTCAAGGCTAGCCTGGGAATCATATCACCCTTTCAAAGAAAAAGAAAAGGAAGAGGGAGAAGGAGAGACATAGCCCCTCTCCTTCCTGGTTCTCCTTAGGTGGGGACAAGCTGCCTGTAGGGACAGGCGGGGTTGCATAGTGCAGTTTGCCCTGCTCAGCAAGGCCTGCTTAACAAGGCCTGCCAGGAACAGTGTGACAGAGTCTAGTCATCCATGGGGGCAGGACGGCTATTTCTTAAACATTCCAAAGAACACAGAGGTCCCCAATCTGGAACATGTTGTCATCTTGGAGGCTCAGTCACCTTTTTATAAAATGTCATGAAAGCTATGAGCCCTCCACCCCTACCCCAGGCACACCTGTTCACATTGTTCCTCTCTGTATGATGACAACTGTGTTCCAGACACTCAAAGCCCATTTGTTGACTCCACGTTACTTTCTAAAAGTAAGAGCATCCATTTACAGTGACAACATGTGGCAGAGAGGAAAGACTGACAGAAAGCCCACGTCCTGAGGGACCCACCTTGCTTTGTAATGGATGGGTAATTCATTCAACAAATTGGAAGCACCTGTGTCTGCAGGTGCCCTCTGGGAGACTCTTAAGGACTCCACCAGTGGTCTTCACCAAGGCTCAGCGTCAGCCTTCTTGTCACAAACAATCGTGCATCCTGACAGGCAGTGGAAAGTGGAAGTGGGGTCTTATCTGTGCCACATGCTAGTTTTATAATAACTGTAACCAAATATTTGATAGGAACAATTTAAAATTTTGTTTGGGCGCATGGTTTTAGAGGGTTCCATCCCTGGTCACTTAGCCCCACATGCTTGGGCAGGACATCATGGCAGAGAGACCGTGACACAAAGGATGACTGTTCAAATTATGGCAGACCAGAGAGCTAAGAGCAACAGGAGTGGTCAGATACACATGCCCCAGGATTTATTTCCTCCAGATAAATCCCAGGTTCTAGAACCTTTCAAAATACTATCACCAACTGAGGACCTAGGCTTTGAAACATGAGCCTGTGGGAATGCGGCATGACGGTAGAGGCAGTTGTCTACTGAGACCCTCCTGGGCCCCATTTAGCTATTGGGTGCCACAGTTAGTGAGGGAGGAGAGGTTAAGGTTCAACAGAGATTAAGAAGTTTCAGAGCCACTACCCCACTTCCTACTTCTGGGATTGATTCTACTGGCCCAGGATTATTCAAGACTGAAAGCTAGAAACAAAAACATTAATGTCTCTATTTTTTAAAATATTTTATTATTTTTATTTTATGTGTATCAGTGTATTGCCTGCATGTATGTGAGTGCACCCATGTCATGCAATGCCATGGAGGTCAGAAGAGAGCTTTGAATTCCCCTGGAACTGGAGTTAAGTACAGTTTGTAGCCACCATGTGGGTGCTGGGAATTGAACCTGGGTCCTCTGCAAGAGCAGTTAATGCTCTTAACCTGCTGAGCCATCTCTCCAGTCCCCAATGTCTCTATTTTATTTGTTCATTCATTCATCTGAGACAAAGTCTCATTCTACAGCCCAGGCTGGCCTGCCACTAGTCTAGGCTAACCTCAAACTTATGGAAATCCCCCTGCCTCAGCTTCTGAGTGCTAGGATTATACATGTATGACACCACACACAACTAATAACTCTATAAAGAGAGATGCCCATGAGCCAGAGTGGGCTCCAGATTCCTCAACACAAGGGTAACAAAGAAAGGCCACAGTTATCCCACACCCCCAAACCACTGCTACCTCCTTCCAGATCTATAAAGAAGAGGAAGGGGGATGGGTTGAATCAGGGCTCTGGTTTTACAAAGTAAGCACAGATCCATAACCAGAGGCACCTGCCATCAAGGGCAACTGGCAGCTCATTCTCCAGGTAGATGCCTGCAGAAGTATGGCCACAAAGTGATGTCACCATCCAGCCAGGGCTGGGGAAGTTGTTAGAAGAGCTGAAGGCAGGTACCAGTAAGTAGAATGCATTGTCTAGATGGGCAACACCCAAAAGAACTTCCTGTGATGACAGAGTGTGCCAGGGATGTTCAATGTGGCAGTCACTGCAGGCAGTGACCAGTACAGTGAACACTAATGTTTACTTGTATTTAATGAGTTAGTCTATGGAGATTGATAGCCACCTGTGACTGGTGGCCACCATATTGGACAGGCCAGTCTAGATTCTTCCACAAGTGGGAGTGTTCCCCTGAGAGAACACGGCAGCAAGGAGTCTGGGGAGGAAGCAGTGGTTCCCTCTCTCTACCCAGGTCACTGCTCTTAGAGGGTATGGGTGAGGACCTGTGTAGCCTGTCCTCATGTGGAAGAGCTTGGGACACATGGGTGGCAGGAGTGCTGTCTGTCAGGTGGCCACCAGAAAAGAGCCCAAGACGCTTTGTGGTGTCTCCAGGGATAGGCTGCCCTCTGAGAACAGTGGCTCCCAGTGGTGGAGGCAGGGTGAGTGCGTAGACAGCAGGACTAAAGCCTTCTTCACCATTTCCTCAGAAGCTACCTCAACAGAGGAACGAGACCAACAGCAGCAGGGAAGCTCAGCCAAGGGTCAGTCTGACCAACCCAGAAGGAAGAATCTTCCTGAGCTGTCTGTCATTCAACATGAAGCAGACATTCACCACAGCTCTGCTAAGAAAACTAACCCACTTCCCTCATGCCAAGACTTCAACAGTGTAGATATTACAACAGAGCTGTCACGACACTCCCCAGTCTAAGGATGCCTCTGGAAGTTACTGGAGTCTCACAGCATGGGTCTGGAGAGATAGCTGTCTTTACAGTCTTTACAGTGCTCAAAGCCTAAATTCAATCCCCAGAATCCACATAAAAATTCTGGGAATGGGAATCCTGTAATCTCAGCACTGGGGAGGCAGATACTGGCCTACTTGGTCAATTCCAGCCCAGTCAGAGACCCTGTCCCAAAATTAGGTAGATCATGCCTAAAGATCGACACTTAGAGTTGTCCTCTGGTCTTCACACATGTATGTGCGTGCGCGCACGCGCGCGCGCGCACACACACACACACACACATACACACACAAAGTCTTATGCTAGCCCTGGGGGGAGGATAAGAAACTAAGGGTCAGAAAGATCAAGTGAGTCCAAGAGTTAGGTAGCAAAACTGGAATTCAAACCCAGATTTTTCTCCCTCGTAAGTTTTCCTTAACTATACATGTTGCCTTCTCAATAATAAAAATCTTTGTGTGGAAAAAAAAAACCTAGTGAAATACAACTGAGATCCATAACTGAAATCAAACCCTTTTCAGAATGTCAGTGTCCTGGTTTTGATAACACACTGTGGTTGAGCTTTCGAGTGCAGCAGGAGGAGTCGGACTGAAGGGCTCAAAAGGAAATTCTTTGCTACAACGTCTTAAGAATTTTGAAGTATTTCACATTAAAAATTTAATGTTTTAAATGCTAATCGAAAACCAGGTATGGCAGCATAGACCAGGAATCTAAGACCTGGGTAAACTGAGGCAGGAGGATCACAAGTTTTAGGCTAGCCTGAGCTACATTAGTGAGGCCCTGTCTCAAGAAAAAAGTTTTTTAAAAGACAAAGGTTCTTTGTGAAAAACTGAGTTCCTTGTGTTTTTCCCACACCAAAGGACTTGTAGAAATACCTAGAAAATCCCCAAATTTGATTCTGTGAGGAATTTAGATTCATACTGCCTTTTAAACTCATCTATTTCAATCTGCTATTTCACAACATAGCACATTTGGAGGACTAGAGTTTCATGTCTATCTTTCAAACTACAGAAAATAAGTAGCAAGAGCTCTTAGATGGAGGAGTCGGAACATCATTGATCTCCCACTCATGAATACAAAAGCCGGATCTGCTATGAACAGTGATATCTTCCCCAGTTCAGTCCCGAAATGCCAGAGGCTTTAGCTGGCTTTGCTGCCTGTAGCCACATAACAAGCATCTCTCTGGATCATCAGTCAAAAAAAAACAAAAACAAAAAACAAAAAAAAACCCTTGCTGTCCTCCACACTCCCCCAAAGTCTGGGTTGCTGGATGCTCCCATGACCCACGTTGAACAGACAGGTGACTGCAAAGCAGGGATGTAACTCACATCATCATCATGTGGGAGAGTGTGCCAGGAATGGATGGGCGGCATCAGCAGAGAGACGGACAGGTACCAGGCCCCGTCAAGGATGGCTGTTAGCAAGGGTTTAGCCCTGGCTGTGAGTCATTCGTTAGTGAAGAAGAAACATGACCTTTTCCTGTTGATTCCAGGAAAACTAAGGTGGGAGGGACCAATGGGAAGTTACTAGAGTCACAGGCAGGGGAGGAACAGCTGCTGAGCCAGTTAGTTAGCAAGGACTTTCCTGGGGCAAGAGAGAAGACCAGAGGTGAAAGAGAAACAGCAAATCTGGTTAGCAAGGACGGATCATCTTATCTTTGGCTTATCAGTGTGCTCTCTCTCTCTCTCTCTCTCTCTCTCTCTCTCTCTTTCTCTCTCTCTCTCTCTCTCTGAGTAGCAAGAGACAAAAGTAAGAGAGGGCAAAGACAACACCATGAGGAAGACAGTATCATCTTTATAGAGGAAGAAACTGACTCAGGACTCAGAAAGGTTGAGTGAGACCGGAGAGATGACTCTGTGGGTAAAGGGGCTTGTCACCAAATCTGACGACCTGAGTTCGATCTCCAGGACCCACATGGTAGAACGAGAGACTAAACTCCAACAAGTTGTCCTCTGACTTCCATATGCACACCATGGCACATGCATTCATATATACAAAAAGAAAGAAATAAGTAGTTTTAATTTTTTTAAAAAACAAAGATTGAGTACATCATCCACAGCCCAATAGATAAATGAAAGGTTGGGATTCAAACCCAGATCCTTCACCCTCCAAAACTTTCTTTAACAGTGCATGCCCTCTTTCAAATAATAAAATATTTGTTTAAAAACAAAAACAGTTCTAGAAGCTGTACATACAAAAATACAAAAACTGCTGAAATCCAAAAGAACCTGCACCTAAAACAACAGTGTTTCTCCAGTGTCGCTGTCCTGGTTTTGACAGAGCACTACAGTTATGTAAGAACTATCATTAAGGAGATAGATCTACACTAGCCCCAAACCCAGAGAAACTCACCCCAGGCTCAGGGAAAAAGAGAAGAATGGGGAAGGATGTGAGATGATAGATGAAGAGACAAGTGGTCAGGGAGGCCAACATAATCAAGGAAGTATGGTCTTGTAAGTATGCAGCTAGATGGACAGATAGTGGGAACAAATAATCTGTGGAAAGAAATCCACCTGTGTGTGGTCTGTTTCTACTTGACAAAGATCCCAGGCAACCCAATGATGTGCTTTTGGGCTTCTCAACAATGGCGTCAGAACAATGGATTCCCAAATGGGGAACCCTGAGCAGAGCCCCCTATCCTTGCTTTTTATCATGTGCAAAAATAAACATGAGCTGGGTCAGAAGCCCATCACAGAAACTAAAATTATATTGTGGTGGTTTGAATGAAAAATGCCCCTCATCAACTACAAGTACTTGAACACTGTGTCTCCAGCTGGTGGCACTGTTTGTGGAGTTATGGAACATTTAGGCAGTGTAGCCTTGCCGGAGGAAGTATGTCACTGGAGTCGGGCTTTGAGAGGTCATAGCCTTGTCCCACCTCCAGTCTCTCTCTCTCTCTCTCTCTCTCTCTCTCTCTCTCTCTCTCTCTCTCTCCCCTTCCTGTGCCTGCTTGAAGATGTGAGCACTCAGCTTTCTGTTCCTGCTGCCTCCCACCATGATGGACTCTTATCCCTCTGGATACAGAAGACACTCTGCATGAAACACAGTTCATAAGTTGAACTCCACTAAAATGGAAACTCAACTCTGAGAGACAATTATAAGACAATGGTCAAGAGAGATACTAAGTGGGAAAAAAAAAAACATATATCTGACAAAGGACCCACAACACAACATTTAAAAAGTAAACAACATAATTCAAAACAGGTAGAGGTTCATAAGGATGATTCACATTGAGTGAGAACACAAGAGCAAGAGTGAGATAGAGAGAGAAAGAGAAGCCTTTCATCCCAGCACTCAGGAAGCAGAAGCGGATACATCTCTGTTGAGTTCCAAGCCATTCTAGTCTACATAGTGAGTTCCAGGCCAACCAGAACCATAGGGAGACTCTGTCTCAAAAAAGAAAGAAAGGAAAAGATGAAAGAAAGAAAGAAAGAAAGAAAGAAAGAAAGAAAGAAAGAGAGAGAGAGAGACAGAGAGAGGGGGAGGGAGGAGAAATGAAAGACATAAAAAGACATAAGCTACATGGCTGAGTGACGTAGGTACCTGCTGCCAAGTCTGATGCAATCTCTGGGACCCACATGGCAAAATTAAAGAACCAACTTCCCCAAGTTGTCCTCTGACCTCACACATCCACACTATGGCACATGAACACATATGCTGCAGAGATAGAAGATGGATGATAGGTGATGATAGGTGATAGATAGATGATAGATAGATAGATAGATGATAGATGATAGATAGATAGATGATAGATAGATAGATAGATAGATAGATAGATAGATAGATAGATAGATAGATGGTTGATAGATGATGACAGATGATGATAGATGATAGATGATAGATAGATGTAAGTTGGTGGGAAGGTGCCAGCAGCTTCAGCCATTGGGAAGACAGAGCCTAAACACAGTGCGCTGCGGCTTCCCACTTGCAGCAATGAAGAAACTGAGGAGTCAGGCAGCACCAAAGGGAGACAAGGGCACAGGGCAGGCCTCCAGCCTTGGCTTGGCTTTGGCTTCTCCTGAGACTATCTCCACTCGGTGAGATGCTTTTTCCAGATTCCAGGTTCCAGAAGCTAATATGCCAGTCCCTCCGCCCAGTAATGACAAGGAAAGTGTTCTCAGGCCCTTCTGTCTACGGGAAAAAAGTGCCTCCCACTGAGAATCATGACAGATGGCCACTGGCCCCTCCCACCTGCTGGTGAGGCTGTAAAATACACAGATATCTTAGAGAATGGTTTGGGACTTCCTTATAAAGCTAAACAGATACATCCACAGGGACTTAACAGTTCTAACATAGGTATTTAACCAAGAGAAAGGAAGACACAAGATATACACTCACACAAGGAAACTTTTATGAGAATATTTACAGCACATTCAGAATCAGTCTTAGCACCCTGACCTAAGGGCACTCTAAAGGTCTGCTGATGGGAAGAACGGGGCTAAACTGTGTGTGTGTCAGAAGCTCAGTGGTAAAGTGCTTGCTATGCAAGTGTGTGCACTGAGTTCGAGCCCCAGCATCTGTGCAAAAAGCCCAGAGTGGTGGTACACTGGGAGGTGAAGACAGAAAGGTCCCTGGGGCTTGCTGGCCAGCCAGCCTAGTTGAATCAGTGAGCCCAGATGCCAGTGAGAGACCCCATCTCAAAAACTCAGGTGGAAAGCAGCTGAGGAAGACACCCAATTGTCAACCTCTGGCATCCACACATGTACACACACACACACACACACACACACACACACACACACGTGTCCCAAAAGAGACATTGGCATTCTAACCCCTAGTACCTGTGAATGTGACCTTATTTGGCAGGTTGGCATCTTTGTGGATGTTTTTATGAGTAGCCACTGTTTTTATGAGAAAGAGGGGCCCACTAACTAAGGGGGGAAGTCACATGTAGAGAGAAGCAGGGTTCAAGTAATGCAGCTCCATGCCATTGAGCCTGGCACAGAACACGGCACCGAATGTGAAAAGCATAGCACAGGACATGCAGAGTGTGGCACAGAACACACCACACAATGCCAAGGTTCTCAGGGAACCACCACAGCCTCAAAGAGATGAGAAAGGATTCTTTCTAGAAGGTTCAGAGGCACCTGGCTCTCCTGACACTTGGTTTTGTATTTCTAGACTGGAGACCTTCTGGTCAACAAATCTCTGCATTCTAAGCTACTCTGTCTGCGAAGCATTGTTACTGCAAGTTGGGGAATAGACACAAGAACAGATAAACAGCAAAATGGGTGAGGTAAACCACAGGCAGCACACAGTGAAGATTCATGACGGAACAGATCCATGAAAGAAGTCAGATGCAAAAGTGTGTGAACTCTGTTTCCATTTATAGAAAGTTCTAGAAGAGCACCAAACCATGTAATTGCAATCAGAGAGTTGTCACACTCAGGTAAGGGAAATGATTGGAGAGACATGAAGGAACTTTCTAGAGTGGAGGCATGTTCTTGATATCAAGTGTGGGGTGGTGTGTACCAGGGGGTAGATGTTTATCAAAAGTCCTATGACTTAGGGCTGGGAAGATGGCTAAGGGTGACAGCACTTGCTGTGCAAGCATGAGGGCCTGAGTCTGACTCACTGCACCCACATACAAAGCCTGGCATGACTATACATGCCTAGAACTCTATCCCTGGGGGTGGAGACAGAGGGATCCTAAGCGCTCCATGGCCAACCAATATAGCCAAAATGTCCAGCTTCTTATTCAGTGAGAGACCCTGTGTCAGGCAATAAGGCAAAGATTGATAGAAGAAGACACTACTCTGGTCTCTGCACGTGTGCACAGGCATGTAGCCACACACTTATAAGCAACACACACACACACACACACACACACACACACACACACACTCATTGAAAAAAATCTGGCTTTGTTTTTAATCTGGCTTCTTAAAGAACCTTTTTTTGGCAATGTTTATTACATTTATTATTTATTTATTGTGTGTACATGTGGGGGTGGGTGAGGTGCAGGCCATGGGGAGCTTATAGAAATCAGGGGACAGCCTGTGGGAGTCCCAAGGATCAAACTCAAGTCATCATGTTTGGTGGCAAGAACCTTTATCCAGTGAGCTATCTTCCCAACCCTGTGGCTTTTTTAATTGTATGAAAATTATATCTGTTTTCAAAACTATAAATACAAGAGAAAAATAGAAAACAAGGGAATGTGTTCCTCTTCCATATGGATAAGGGAAGAAGACAAAGGTGACTGGAGGAAAAGACTCACATGCAAATGTACCTGTTGCTAGGCTCCACCTCTGGCAAGTTTTGCCATTTTGATACTCTGTGCTCAGCATGGTTCAGTAAACTCACAAATGCTTCATTGGAAGCCAAGTTTTCAGGCTGCTCACAGCAAATTGGCCCTAGGCAGACATTCCAGCTGCTGTCCATCATAACCTAGAATGGGACATTAACTTCTGAGAGGCCCCTGCAGCTCCCAGAGCCCCCAGCCTCCTCTCACATCAGGAAGATTCTTGAAAACTTAAGTGGAAAACTGAGAACAGGTTGGAACAGTGCTCCCGCTTGAGTATCCTGTGAGACTCACCAGTATCGCATCTCTACCAAGCGTGGATAATGCTTTTGGAGCCCCTTGGTGCTTGGTCTGAGCTCAGCTCATATTTTGTGTGATATTCAGGGCTGGAACCTGAGCAAGTCACAGAGGGGCTTGACAAGAAAGTGGCAGGCTTAGGTCTCCAGATCCCCCTAGTCGTGGACCAGCCATGGCAGAATTAGGTCTCCAGATCCCCCTAGTCGTGGACCAGCCATGGCAGACTTAAGTCTCCATGATGCTCCTAGCCGGGGACCAGCCATGGCAAGCAACTGCTGCAGATATACAGAGTGGTCAGAACTGTGAACTGCTCCTCACTCGGTCTCTTTATGGGGTTGGCACCTGCTTCAAATCATTGCTGGGGACAAAACTCTACAACGAGTGTGGAAGTTTTCTGTCAAATCTAGAAAAAGAGGTCACTAGTGGGGTGTTATTTTTATCAACAAGTAGAATCTATGGCTTTTGTGATGCCCACAGCTCAATGCCAAAGGCAATACACATGCCCTCCCCAGAATGTACTGATTAACTGGTCCACACGTGTTGCAGCAGCTCTGGAGAAGGGATCTTGAGGATTCACATCAGGGGCTGTGCTTGTGATGGGTGTTACACCAGCAGTTGCCTGTGACAACGGTGTTTGGATATTCTCACTCTCAAATGCAGGGTAGGACAACTCTGGTTTGCTGAAAGGAATGTGTGGTGGTGAGTTTTAAATGTCAACTTGCCACAACTTAGAATCATCTGGAAAGAGAATCTCAATTGAGGAATTTCCTAGATCGTGTTGGTTTGTGGGCATGTCCGTGGGGGATTGTCAATGATGTGACCACCCAGTCCTCTCTGGGTGGCACCATTCCCCGGGCAGGTGGACCTGGGCTGTATATGGAAGCAATCAAGCAGGCGGCCTGAGTACATTCATTGCTTTCTGTCTCTGACTAGGGACTGGATGTGATGTGACTTGCTGCTTGGGTTCCTGCCTTGACTTCCCTTCAATGATGGAATGTAACCTGGAATTGTGAGCCAAATGAACCCTCTCCTCCCCTGAGTAACTTTTGGTTAGGGCATTGCCATAGCAACAGAAACCAGAGCAGAACAAGAAATGTTTCCACTACTTGTTCCCACATTACCCTGCCCAGTAGATCAAGATTGGAAAGGAACTGACAGGTGCCACTGATGGGGCATTCCTGCCTTGAAGGGTTTGGGACCAAGGTCCCTTCATCAGGCAGCTTCTCTCACTCACTCTGTGCCCAGGAAACAATGAAGCGTTGGCTTCCCAGGATTGGAGAGGTGCTCAGGAGTTAAGAGCATTGGCTGCTCTTGTAGAGGGACCCAGGTTCGGTTCCCAGCACCCATATGATGGTTAACAACTGTCTATAACTCTAGTTTCAGCATATCTGTCACCTTCTTCTGGCCTCTGCTGGCACTGCATGCATGGGTACACCTACATACATGCAGGCAAAACACTTATATACATAAAATAAAAATAAACCACAGAAAGAGAAGTTGGCTTCTGGGGGCTGGAGAGATGGTTCAGCAGTTAAGAACACTGGCTACTCTTGCAAAAGACCTAGGTTCAGTTCCCAGCACACACATGATGGCTAATAAACATCCATAACCCCAGTTCCAGGGTATCCAACACCCTCTTTTAACCTCCACAGGCATTGCACAATACAGGTGCACTTACATAAATGCAGGCAAATAAAAGTTGGCCGAGCATGGTGGCACATGCCTTTAATTCCAGCACTTGGGAGGCAGAAGCAGGCAGATCTCTGTGAGTTCAAGGCCAGCCTGGTCTACATAGAGCGTTCCAGGCCAGCTGGAAGGACAGGGAGACTCTGTCTCAAAAAGACCAAAAAAAGAAAGAAAAGAAAAGTTGACGACTTTCCCTGCTGGGAGCCTGGGTCATGAGGGCCACCTTTGGACAGGAGGCTCAGTATGTAGCACATGTACCACTTAAAAGAAAGGACAGGTGCTTTCTAATGGCTCCAGGCAGTAACCATCTCAGGTTCCCAGGGCCACACGTGGTCTGTGATCATTACTTGACTTGGCCATTGTAACAGGAACACAGCTCTAGATAACATGCAAATGAGTTGGCGCAACTGCATTCCAATAAAACTTTAATTACAAAAGCAAGGGGTGGGCTGAATTTGGCCCTCTAGACCCTCTCTGGGCAAGGAGAACAGAGCTTTCTCTACAACAGGGATGGTGTTAAATCCACCCCACAGGGTGATGTAGGTTGACACATCACTTGGGGAAGTGAAGTAAACACTAGTCCCTCTATAATCATTGACTATTTTCAGTTTGTTGTTAGTGTATGCAGGCAGGCAGGAAGGGTTGGGGTCGTTTCTGTCATGAAGGGAACCAAGGCCAGTGGTGTGAACCTGAATCTCTCCAGCTCCCCTGATCAGTCCAGCACTAGCTCCCTCCTAACCTCCCTACAGGGCTGTCACTGCCTAGATAGCTCTCTAAAGACTAAAAGTCACAAGTCCTCTCTGGCTCTGTGAGACAAATGACCAAATATGAATATACACCATCCTGGGGCAAAGGAAATACACCTTCATATTACTCTTCATCTCCACTGAAAATAAAATGTTTGAAGTTTCCACAGCTTGGAAAAATGAATCAAAGTTCCCCTGAGGTGCCACAGTTCCTTTGACACACCAAATACATTCCACCACCTGTTAGGGGTCAAACCCCAGGCCATCAGGCAATTGTTACACTCTGTGGGATGCAGAGAGTGGACGCTCAGAGGCCACCTTCCTGATGTGAAAAAGATGGTCTCCAAATGCAACTGGGACTGAAAGGGACGGCTTGGCATCTGCTTTCTAAAAATCATTGATTGGCCCTGTAGAAAATTAACCTTGCCTGCTCTTCCAGGAGCCTGACGATGGTGGAAGGAGGTCTGGCAGGAGGTCCAGAGAGTTGTTAAGCTTTTTATTCTTCCTCTATTAATTTGAGTTAATAAATACCTCCAGCCTGCAGAGTACAGGAGGAGGTGTGCAGGCTCATTACTAGCAACCAGACAGCTCCCTCAATGACACAAGCGTAAGCAGATCCATTGGGAGCTGTCGCCTGGCCATCAGAGATGACGCAGGTGGAAAGGTGACTGTTGCAAGAAGAGGGTCCAGGGTTCCCTTCTCTGCCATCAGCCACCAAAGCAGATGGCAGCACCTCTCCTGAGCTTCCACTCAGCCATGTCAACACAGCCACTCTGTGGTGTCCTGGGAGCTCAGGAACACCTGTAAGAATTAATTAATGGCAAAGGAGGAGGAATGCCTTCAGAGCTATTGAACTGAAGCCTTGAGGTCAAGACGCAGCATGGCTAAAATGATGCACAGCAGGCCATAGCCCCTCTATACCAAGTCCTTCCATAAGGATCCCCACAGATTGCCTTCAGGATAAACCTGGAACTTTCTCAGAGCTCCTGCTCAATCCTCCCCTGCCACACTCCCCTCTCTCTCTCTCTCTCTCTCTCTCTCTCTCTCTCTCTCTCTCTCTCTCTCTCCCTCCCTCCACAATACTTAAAAAATGAAGTTTAGTTTTTTGCAACCTCTCCCCAGGACTCTTACACAGACCTTACACATCTTACAAACCCCCAAAACATAACTATGCTGCAGAAAAGAACAAGAAAGATGAACAGGTGTTTTTGATGCTGAAGAGTCCAGTAATGGCACCAAACAGAGTTCGAGTAACCCCTATATCTGGCAGCTTTATTAGGAAACCACACTGTCATATTTCTCTAGAACACATAGAGGAAAGAGGGAAGGCCCAAGCCATAGCGTGTTCAATGAACAAAAAAGCCCTGAATACCTACCCAAGGAGGGACAGGGAAACTTTACCCACAGGTAGAGCCCAGGGTCCTCCAAGGACATTCCAAGTTTGGACTCCAAATTTCATACCTCCAGAGCTGCTGCGCCTACTCCTCACAGACCCCTGTCCCCTCTGCTGGCATATTCTCAGCTCAGCTGTCTGCATCTATGAGCAGGGCCCCTGAGCTTGTCAGAGGAGCCCTGCTGGGACCTGGCATCATACAGGCCCTCAAACAAATGTGTGATATGTGCATGTATGTATGGCTGAGCCCCAAGCACCAAGTCCTTCTATAACAGCTGTCAACTTGACAGGTTCTAAATCACTTAGGAGGCATGCCACAGGGCAGATCTGTGAAGGAATTTCTAAACTGGATTAACTTACATGGGGAGCCCCATCCTAACTGTGGGTGGCACCATCCTGTGGACTGGGGACCTGGACTGAATAAAAAGGAGAAATGGAGCTTGAGCACTAGCATCCATCTCCTTCTGTGGTCCTACTCCTGCTGCCATGGTTACTCAGCAGTGATGAACTGTATCCCCTCAAACCATGAATCAAAAGAATTCCCTCCTTTCTTAAGTTTCCTTTGTCAGGTATTTTGTTACAGCAAGAAACAAAGTAACACACCTTCCCTCTGGTTCATAGTGGTACAGATCTCACACGAGGATAGACCCAGGATGGCCCCTGATCCCATGGGCTCATCAAAACACCCTTTGTAAGGGTGGTCTTAGCTGTCCGGTAACTACCTTGTGTCTGGCAGCTCAGGCCACACCCTTGACTCTGAAGAGTTTCAGCATTACAGTCCCCAGTCTCTGCATATATTTTGGGGACCTCAGCTGTCCCCAGACATGGTTCTGTCTGCCTCAATGTGACTGTTCCACCCCACTCTACTCTCTGTTACCCTTTATCTTAAATCAAAGTGCCAGGCAGCTACCCTCTGTGACTTGGAATTCCATCTGAGAGCCAGTGGAGGAGCAGCTTGGAAGGAATTCTGATGTCTCCTCATCTGTCACACTAAAGAGTTCATTTCAAAGCCTATTAAACAGGTCGAATCGTCAAAGAAGGAGCAGAGCTTCTCTCCCAGCAACGGCTCTGGAATGAACAGATTTGGGGCTTTTAATTTAGCAAGTATGGCATTCCCTCCCAGAAGGCTGGCGCCACTGGCCTAGCATAGGGGAGAGGAGCAGTAAAATCTCAATACGATTACCACAGAGCAAGATAAAAGGAAGCCATAAATCCGATTGACAAACTAAATTCCCCAGGGCAGCCTGCATCTTCTTGTACACAGATGAGCTCCTATTCCTCAGACCTCAGTCCTGAGATTCATTCCTAGGCTCTCCCTTTAGTCACGTTAATAATGATAGCTAATCATGGGTTGCAGAAGTCTGTGCCTCAGTTCACATGGGAAGCAGGGGCATAGGACCAAACAGGATGTGATCTCAGGAAAACACACAGGTAAGACCATCAGAACACCATAATACAAAGAGTGACCTCAAGCCATGGCTAAGAATTAAGTGGAACAATTTTTTGTTTTGCTTTCTCCTTCCTTAGTTTTTCTAGAGGGTGTATGTTTATATGTGTGTGGTGTATGCACAGGGCTGTGCATGAACAGGACCAGAGGAGGACGCCAGGTATCCTGCTCTATCACCCTCTACCTATTTCCTTGAGACGGGGTCTCTCACTGAACCTGGAGCTAGGTTGGCAGTCAAGAAGCCCCTGCCATCCTCCTGTCTCTACCTCCCACAGTGCTGGGGCACCAGGTACAGTTCCATTCCCTAATTCCCCACTTTTTATGTGGATGTTGGGCTCTGAACTCAGGACCTCATGCTATGTATCAAGTGCTCTTACCCACCCAGTCATTTCCTCAGCCCCAGGTTTGGGTTTTTTGAGTCAAGGTCTCACTCTGTAGCTCTGGCTGACCTTGAACTATATCATCCAGGTTGTCTTCCAACTCACAGCAATCCTCCTACATCAGCCTCCTGAGCACTGAGATTATGAGCAAGGGCCACCATGCCCATCAATAATTACAACTAGACACTGGGGAGGTGCTCAGTGGTTAAGAGCACTGGCTGCTCTTGCAGGTTCAGTTCCCAATACCCATATGGCAGCTAACAACCCTCAGTAACTCCAGTTCCAGGGGATCTGACACCTTCTGGCCTCCATGGGCATTGTACAACACAGGTACATTTACATACATGCAGACAAAACACTCATACACAATAAAGTATAAATATTTAAAAACAGCAGTAGGGCATGGTAGCACGCATCTTTAGTCCCAGCATTTGGGAGGCAGAGGCAGGCTGATCTCTATGAGTTTGAGGCCAGCCTGGTCTACATAGCCGTTCCCAGGACAACTGGGGCTACAGGGAGACCCTGTCTCAAAAAGATCAAAAAAATTTTTAATTACATTTAAATAGTTTAAGTATAGCTCTTTTTTGCCTACTTAGTTTCACATTCTAAAGAACAGCTTCACAGAGAAAGAATTACCTGCTCTAATAAACAGAATCAAGAACTTGGGAATGTGATGGTTCCTAGGCTTGTCAACTTGACGGACCTAGACTCCCTTAGGAAGGAGCATCTAGGCACAAGTGAGAGATTAGAAATAGGTAAGTCTCTGGGCATGTCTGTGAGGGGTTATCTAGATTAGCTCAGCTTTGGTCAGGCCTGTGAGGGATTGTCTAGGTTGGGTTAGCCTTTGGACACTCCTACTAGTGTTATGTAAGTTATGTTAGTGTCTGGGCATGCATGCGAAGTGTATGTATGTTAGGTCATCCTCTAGGCATGTCTGTGAGGGATTATCTTATTCTCTGGCAGTGTCTGTGAGGGGTTATCTAGGTTGGGTTAGCCTCTAAGCACTCCTGTTAGGGTTCTCTAGGTTATGTTAGTGTCTGGGCATGCCTATGTGGAATTATCTAGGTCAGGTTAACTGAGTTTGGAAGACTCACCCTAAGTGTGGGTGGCATCAGGTCATGATCAACCTTTCCAGTCTAAATATAAAAGAGAAAGCAAGCTGAGCATCAGCATCCATCTCTCTCTGCTTCCTGACTGTGGGCACAATATGACCAGCCACCTCACATTCCTGCCGCCATGCCTTCCCTATCATGATGAACCCTCAAACTGTGAGCCAGAATAAACCCTTCCTCCCTTAAATATGAAAACCAGAGCAATTGTACACGACAGGGTTTTGTGTGTGTCTGTGTGAATATCTATGTGTATATGTTCGTGTTGGAGGCCAGATGACAATGTCAGCTGCCAGTCCTCAGGTACTATCCATCTTTTTTGTTATTTGACACAGGATCTCTCACTGGGACATGGGAACCCCAATTAGGCTAAGCTAACTGGCTGGGGAGCCCAGGCATCTGTGTATCTCTATCTCCACAGTGCTGGGATTACAAGTGTGTTTTTACCCAGGTCCTCTTCTTGGGAAAGGCAAGCACTTTCCCAACTGAGCCATCTCCCAGTCCAAACACGGCAGTTTTGATTGCATGGAGGGTAGTGGTTTTCCCAGAGTGCTGCGTTAAGGATTCTGAAGTCATATGAAACATGTCTGCCTCCATAACCAAAGGCAGAATGGCCAGTCTTGTCCACCAGCTGATAAGCCCTGCCTTCGGTTAATCTGTGAACAAGGGTGCAGAAGTTCCTACCCTATCCTCTATGTCCATCCAACTCAAGAAAATGTCAAAAGATTCTATTAAAATGTCACCTATGGCTGGGCCCAGTGATGCAAGCCTGTAATCCCACCCACTGAAGGGGAAGAGACTGGAATATTCCAAGTTCAAACCCTGTCAGGCAACTTAATGACAGTTTGTTTCAAAACATAAAGTATGAAGAGGGCTGTAGTATAGCTCAGTGACAGAGAGCGTGGCTGGCATCTGTGAGGCCCCGGCTTGCACCTCTAGCTTGGCAAAAATTGATTACCTAATTAATTAATATCACCCAATGTCACTTTCTTTAGGTTTCCTTGGAACTTTTCTCCTCTGCTCAGGGAAAAAAAAATTAGCACTCCTTTGTCTGTCAAAACATGTGAAGCATGGCACTGGGACATGGCTCAGCTGGTAAAGAGCCTGCTGTACAAGCATGAGGACCTAAGTTCAGATCCCCAGCACCCAAGTGAAAAGCCAGGTGTAGCCAAGCACACCTGTAGTCCTAACACTGAGGAGTGTGGTGATTTGAATAAGAATGTCCCCTGCAGGCTCCAAGTATTAGAACACTTTGACCCCAGTTGGTGTCACTGTTTTGAGGGAGTTAGGAGGTATGTCCTTACTGAAGGAAGCACATCACTGGGGGCAGGTTTGGAGGTTTCACAACCTTACCCACTTCTAGTTTGCTCTCACTCTGCTTCCTGTGCCTGTTTGATGATGTCAGCACTCGGCTGTCTGCTCTGGCTGCCTCCTGTCATGCCTCCCCACCACAATGGACTCTTACCCCTCTGGAATAAGCCAAATAAACTATTCCTTCTATAAGTTCCTTTGTCATGGTGTTTTGTCACAGTAACAGAAAATAACTAATACACAGGGAGGCAGAAACAGGAGGATCTCAGGGGCTCTCTGGTCAGTGCCAGAATTGATGAGTCAAATCAGCACTCTCTAGATATGGACTTCTGTCGTCCACAGGCCAAGGATGCACATGTACACATAAGCATGTCCACATACACACCAATGTTAATGATGTGATCTCTGGACCTGCCTTGGCACTTTCTATATTGCTGGGATGCTGGCCACTGCATGCATCTCCCCCAGTCACAGCATTGGGGCTCATCTCTGGGTCCTCCAGTACTTAACCCTTGCTTGGCTCATTGATAAGAACCCAGGAAATAGCTTCTGACATCATGTTCCATTTGAACAAGCCCATCTCATCTTCACCTCACCCAAGAACTTGAAAAAGTAAAAGGACTAAGTTGAAGTCTCAATTCTGGTGAGTTAATTCCAGAAGGGATGTTCTCTCCATGAGGCATGTGAGAAGAATCAGGGTTAACCTTTAGAGAACCATGGGAAGACTGCCTGCCTCCCACCTGACACCAAATTCTTTTATTCTCAGGTCCAAGCATAATTTTCTACCTCTGGAGCCCTGTCAGTGAGTTCCCTTAAAAGGACTAAGTTGAAGTCTCAATTCTGGTGAGTTAATTCCAGAAGGGATGTTCTCTCCATGAGGCATGTGAGAAGAATCAGGGTTAACCTTTAGAGAACCATGGGAAGACTGCCTGCCTCCCACCTGACACCAAAGTCTTTTATTCTCAGGTCCAAGCATAATTTTCTACCTCTGGAGCCTTGTCAGTGAGTTCCCTCCACAGTAGAAAACAAAGCCCAGTCTTTCATGAGGCGACTCAGCTCTAAGAAGATGCTTTGCAAACCCCAGGCATTCACTCTGTCACTTCTCAAGTACTGCTGTGTCTAATACCACAGAACTGTTTCTTAATTTTCATTGTTCATATTCTTTGTACATGGTACTTAACATAAAGTACATGTACATAACATAAAGACACTGTCATGCAAGTATATATTGGAGGTGGACTATTTTTTATTTATTATTTATTTGTTTGTTTGTTTATAGGGGGATAGAGCACATGCCATCACGCATGTGTAGAGGTGAGAGGACAACTTACAGGAAGTCAGTTCTCTCCTTCCATCATATAGGTCATAGGGATCAAATTTAGATCTTCAGGTTTGGTGGCAAGTGCCTTTACCGCTGAGCCATCTCCCTGCCCCACTAGCCCCAGTCACTGTTTCTCTATATTGACTTTTTAAAGCCTCATTTTTTTGAGACAGGGTCTCATTTTGTAGCCCTGGCTGTCTGGAACTCACTATGTAGACCAGGCTAGTCTTGAAATCACAGAGATCTGCCTGCCTTTGCCTCTCAAGTGTTGGGATTAAAGCCATGTGCCACCACACCTGGCCCCCATTTTTTTCTAATAATGTTAAAATGTTAAATAATTTAAAATATTCAGTTAACCTCATGCAGCTCTTCAATTCCCCCATAGTGCTTGTGTTGGTTCGAATGACAGTATCCCCCATAAGCTCCAAATATTTGGACATTTTGTCTCCAGTTGGTGGTGCTCTTTTAGTAGGTTCTCGGAAGTGTGGCCTTGCTGGAGGAAGTGCTTTACTGGGGGTGGGCTTTGAGAATTCTTAAGCCTTGCTGGATTTCCAGTCTCTCTGCTTCCTGTGCCTACTTCAGAATGTGAGCTCTTCTCTCTCTTTTCTGACCACCTCTTGCCTTTATACCTTCCCACCATGATGGACTCTGATTTTTTTGGAGCTGTAAGCTCAAATAAATTCTTCATTTTATAAGTTCCCTTGGTCACAGTGTTTAACAACAGCAACAGAAAAGTAACTATTACAGTGCTTTAAGTCCCAGAGTATACAAGTCACTTAGCCTAATGCATGATGTCATAGCAGACAGCTTTCCGTCCCTCCTCCATGGCCTCAGTCACAGTCATCAACACTCAGATCCCAGACACAGCTGTACTCAATCCTAGCACTCCAGAGGCAGCAGCAAGAGGATCATGATTTGAAAGCTAGCCTGGACTACATTATAAGAACCTGAATCGGAAAAAAAAAAAAAAAAAAAAAAAAAAAAACAGAGCTAAAGAGATGGTTTAGCCATCTCTTAGTATGGAGATCTGAGTTCAAATCCCCAGCACCGCCATAAGAAGCTGGGCCTGATCACATGTACCTGTAATCCTAACACTGTGGGAGTTGGAGATGGGACCATCACCAGGGCTTGCTGACCAGCAGCCGAGCTCCAGGCTCAAGGGAGAGACCGTGTCTCAAGGGAATATGGCAGAGACCAATAGAGCAAGCCAGCCAGTGTCCTCCTCTAGCCTATGTGCATGTAGATATAGGCATGCCCACCTGCACACACATGCTTACACATTCACCCCCCCACACACACACACACAAAGGAAAGGAAAAAGAGAGAAAAAACAAAAAGAAAACAACCACTCAGATCAGTGAACACCAAGTTCCCATGAGAGAGGCTGTCTCAAACAGTAATGGAGACAGCTCCTGAGGAATGACACGTAAGGCTGTCCTCTGACCTCTGCATGTACATGCACACATGGGTGAATGGGTGGGTGGGTGAATGGGTGGGTGGACAAATGAACAGACAGATAAAACAGTAGAGCACAATCAAATCCCTACATTTGGGAATTTGGGCAAAGGGAACTAAGAAAATTTTTGTAGCATTCTTAAAACTTGTTTGTTGCTGGGTGCTTTATTTTGCTTCGTTTTGGAGACAGAGTCTCGCTATATAGCCCCAGCTAGCCTAGAACTCCTTTTGTAGACCATCCCAGGCTGGCCTTAATCTTACAGTGACCTACCACCTACCTGCCTCTGCCTCCCAAGTGTTGGGACTAAAGGCATGTGCTACTATGTCTGACTAAAACTTTCAAAGTAACATGTCTAAGGTACAACAACATGGTTCACTGGGAAAAGGTGTTTGCTATACAACCCGGGTTTCTTGAGTTTGAACCCCCCCAAACCCATGTAAAGGATGAAGGATAGAACTGACTCCCCAAAGTTGTCCTCTGACCCCCATATGCATATTGCAGCACATGCACATACATACACACATACATTAATAATGAATAAATTTTTTTTAACATTTTTAGGGTCAGCAAGATGGGTCAGCAGGTAAAGCACTTGCTGCCAAGCCTGAAGACTTGAGTTCAATCCCCAGAACCAACAGTAGAAGGAAAGAACCAACTCCCAAAACTTGCTCTGTGACGTCCACATGTGTGCCCTGGCACACCTGTGCCTGCAGCAATGCATACAGATAATACTAGTATTTTTTTAAAAAAAAGAAATGACATTTCAAGACTTCTCCATCCTGAGTTAAAGGTTCATCTAGTCTTGAGGACTTTTTAAGTCTGTGGGCAGGCATAGGAAGAGCTGACTCCAGGACTGGAGAGCTGACTTAGAGGTTAAAGAGCATTGGCTGCTCTTGCAAAGGACCCAGGTTCAGTTCCCAGAACCCACATGGTGCCTCATATCTGCTACTCCAGTTCTAGGGGATTCGACACTGTAACTGGATTACACATGCTGTTGATAGGCATCATCAGCTATAGGACACATCCCACCCATTGAAGAGGGTAAAGCTGTGCCTAGCTAGAGCCTGGCATGAGCAGCTCTCCATGGCTACAACCTAGAACTTTCCTTTCAGTGGGTCCAGGATAGAGCAAGGTTTTCTGAGCAAAATGAAGGAATACAAGCAATAGTCTATGTCTGCATGGTGGAGGCTGAGTGTGCAGCTTGTGACAGAATGTTTGCCTAGCACAGGCAAGGCCTTGGGTTCAAATCCAGCACCCTGGGGGAAAACAGCTACATGGCCACTGGGAGCCACTCTGCCTGTCAGCACTCAGACAGAACTCAAGGTGTCAGCTACTGCTTGTAAGTGTCTCTACTTTCAAATCTAATTTTCACATGGATTCACCTGACATTATTAATTTCATGCCTGAATAAAATGTCTTGTTTCCTCAAAGTAGAATTCAGGGCCTGGGATCCAGAAAGGGGCGCTTATCACAGCTGAAGGGGAAGGCTGACTTAGAGCTTCTTCATGCAAAGCATTAACAAGACTTGACAAAGTCTCCTGAGCATCTTATAAGAAGTGATTGTGTTGCACAGCACACATATCTTATTCTACAATCACAGACCTTGTTAAAGACATCACTGATGGAAACTAAGACACTCAGTGTTATAGATCTTGTGTGGCATGCCTGAGGCCCTGAATTTGATCCCCAGCACTGGGGGAAGAGAAAGGGAGCAAAGAAAAGAAAAGAAAGAGTGAACGGAGAAAGAGAAGATAGGATAGGAGGGAGGGAGGGAGGAAAGGAGGCAGAAGGGGGAAGGACGGAGGGATGGACGGAGGGAGACAGCCGGGCCTACAGAGAAAAAGAAAAAAAAAAAAAAGGGAGGGAGGAACAGAGGGAGGGAGGGAGGGAAAGAAAAAGGAGTTAACATGAATTTGCAGCAAATCCAATAACAAGATTTAAAAGAAGCTGTAGGTAAAAGGTGAAGCCTGCCTTTCCCCTCTGCATGAGAATTTGATCTTGAGCTGCCTCTCTGAGTCTAATCCCCTGATACCTGCTAAAGAGGCCCCACATCCTGAGAGCGAGCTACCAGACTCTTAGTAGAACTGCCTCTGAGAGGTAGACCTCATGGAGATTGGGAAGTCTCGAGTTGAACTTGAACCATCCACAGCCCTGGGATGGTTATAGGCACATGTCCCCTGGAGGGGACCTGGGAGCCACACTGAGGAGTCATCACAAGAGTCAGTGTCCCCTGAGCTAGGATGGTTCCCATACCTGCTTAGCGTGGGGCTCATCACTTCTTACCTGCAGACGTAGACAACAACCCCTGGGAACCCACAGAAGTGACACCGTCTTCCTGGGTCACTCTGAGCCTAAGTGTGTCTGAGCACAAACTAGAACCTGAAAGCACACTCTGGAGCAGGCAGGCGGGGTAGAGCCTTCTTCTTGTTTTGATGGATATTCTGTTATCTGCACACTAACCACCCTCTGCCCTCAAACATACATCAACCTTCCTCCTCATAATTAGCACAGTGATCTGAAGGTGAGTGTCAATGAATTTATATACTTTCACATTAATTAGATTTTTCAAATAGACAAAAGATCTCTCTTGAAATCTTATTTACATAATGAATTGCTCAGCGAGGCCTGTTCTCTCCCAAACTACAAATTAAGTAGTCCAGGCTGTGCATGAAATCTGAATCGGCCAAAATGAAGAGATCGGGGTTCAAATGTAGGTAAAATAAACACGCACTGCTAGCTGACCCAGCCTTGTCTTCTCCAATCTCAAGCCAGTGAGAGCTTTGACCCATTCCCCAGAAGGGTGAGGTGAAATGGCCCCCACAGAAACACAGAGGTTGAAAAGCAGAGGCACATGCCAACGTTTTGAATGTGATGTGGTTGGAACAGGATAGAAGGAATAAAATTTCTAGAAGGAGTAAAATTGGGCTCAATGGGTAAGAGTGCTTGCCAACCAAGCATGAGGGCCTGAGTTCAAATCCCCAGCACCCATATTAAAAAAAATTCAGGTGTGACCATGTATACCTGTCACCCCAGTGCTGGTGGAGGAGGTGGAAACAGGAGGATGAATCTCTAGGATTTGATGACTGCAACCGAGCTCCAGGTTCAGTGAGAGACCCTTTCCCATGGGCATAAGTCAGAGAGTGATAAAGGAAGACATCTGGCCTCTGTGCCCACAAGGATGCACACACATACACACACATAACACATATAGCACACACATGTAACCCCCATATACATATGCATAAATAATTAAATAATAAAAGGGGTAAATTACAAATTCATGAATGGACTATTCATATCCATGCAGGATTAATAAAGGCAAGATGCACTGGTAAGGGAGGCTGTGATTCCAGCTATGAGGACAGGACACATCATATGTGACCATAAACCTAAATTGATTCAAGCAGGACTCAGAGTATTCACAGCAGTTAGAGTTCGCTATGGCAGGAAATGGGAGATTGTATTGCTTATATTTTATATGGCAATATTTTAGATGTACCTTGGAATTACCTCTGCAATTAAAACAAAATTATCTTTAAAAAGAATTTGGAAACAAAAACATAATAGAATTCTCTTTGGGGAGATGTATATGTGTGTTCATGTGTGCAAGACCACACATGCATGTGCATGGGGAGGCCAGAAACCAGGTTTTTTCCTCAATCACTCTCCACCTTTTTTTAAAGGGCAAGAAAGCAAGGTTTTATCAAATAGAGAAAACACTCTGTCACAGAACTGGGTGGCACCACCTTATTTTTTGACACAGGGCCTCTCACTGACCCCAGAGCTCACTAATTAGACTATACTGGCCACAGGGCCACAGGAATCTTCCTGCCCCTCCCTTCCCAGCTCTGGGATAACAGGCACATGCCACCATGCCCAGCTTTTTTAAGTGGGTACTGGGGATCGAACTCGGGTCCTCATACTTGTGTGGTGAGCACTTGACAGCTGCACCGTCTGCAGTCCTAGACTCCATCCCCAGTACCAGCCAGCCCTGTGCACTTGGAGGGATTCAGCGACTGCATTTTGCTTTGTCTCTGTGACAGGAAAGGATCGTGGATGTCAAAACAAAAAAACATGAGTCTTGAGGAAGTCTTTGTCTATGTCTAACTGTGTCTGTGGAATTACATCAAAGACCTATGTCAGCGTTTCCCAACCTGTCTTCATTACAGCCTCTTTACGACTCATTTCCGGTTTTCTCCCTACTCCCAATGAAATGTTAATGTTACATTTTGCTACAAATGAGAGGAGGCCTTTCTTTTTTATGGTTGAATAATTAATGATTTTCCATGTTAAACACACACACACACACACACACACACACACACACACTCACTCACTCACCATTCTCTTTACTCACTTGTCTGTTGATGGGTGTAGGTTGACTCCAGACATTGACCATGGTGTGTACAATTATCAAGACAGAAATAACAACCCTGCCTTGTTCATTGTACATTGTATGATGCATCAAATTATACACTGTCCCCCATTAAGTATATAAAATTATAATAAACACACAAACATGCATTAAAACAATTTTTAAAATTTAATGCCATAGATATATATTCGTTTACACATTCCAACTCTTTTGGGAACCACTGGGTATCAGAAAACCCAAGATACTTTTCCACCTCCCTCAAGAGCCAGTCTTTGTCTCTTCAGGTTAAAAATTTGTGCTCTATGAAGATACTGGATCTATGTGTAGAAAACAAGAAGGCTGGACTGGTGACTCAAAGGTGCTTGCTGTGAAGCCTGACAAGCTGAGTTCCAGTCCTAAGACCCACAGGATGGAAGGAGAGAACCGACTCCCAAAAGTTCTCCTCTGACCCCATTATACCATGGCATTTGAATACATACATATATACATACACACATACAAGCTTAAAAGAGAACAGCAAAGTAAAGAAGAGAACCACGGTGCCCTGTCCTCTTTTTGATGCTCTTCAGGCTTGTTTAAACTTCCACAATAAGGAAGCACTCACTACGTCTGTGAACAGAGCCTTCTTTTCACATGTGCATATGTCTTTTGGTAATATCAATGAATAAAGCCACACACTTACATGCAAATAAAAACCAGGGGAAGAACGCACACAGAGGACAAGTGAAGATGAAGACGGCCAGTCCAGGCTGCTCTGACCGTGCTGGAGTTCAGGCTGGCTTCAATCTCATTATGTAGCCAAGGATAGCCTTGAACTCCTGATCCTCCTGCCTCCACCTCCTGAATGCTAGGATGGCAGGCGTGTACCACCACACCTGGTTTATGTGGCGCTGGGGATAGAGCCCAGGGCTGCATGTGTGCTAGGCAGACTCTCTACCCACTGAATCACATCCCAGGTCTGTTTCCTTGTTTTTTGACTCTGCTCATCTTGGAACTGGAACGGCCCACTAACTGGACAGGACTAAGGCCCAGCCAGGCCACCCGATAAACACTGTCATCTTGCACCTCGCAATGCCAAGACTAAAACACCTGTGCTACCCGAAAAGTCCTGGAAACCAGCAGTTTTAAAAGATTCTGTTCCTGCACTGAAAAGCTTGTGACTTCCAAAAGTCCACCTCAGCCCCATTAAGAAGAAAGAAAGGTGGGTTAAAGGCTGCTGAGTGTCCAACAGAGATTGTGCCCAGCGGAGACTGCGCCCAGTGGGGACAGCGTCCAGTGGGGCTGCAGGGAAGGAAAGATAAGCCAGCCTTGGAGGGAAGACAACCAACTGCAGAAGCCAGAATGTGTAGAACAGTTGTGTAGGAACCTTCAGATGTATCCACAGGGCAAGGGTTGGCTTTGCATGCCCTCTCACCTGCGTCCTGTGGAGATCATTCTAGAACCAAAGATGTCCCCAATAGGACGAGTCCATGGAGGAAAAAAGAAAACAGAAAAGGTGCATCTATAGTTGATATATATGTGCATGTGTGTAGTGTGTGCACATATGTGTGGATGCATGTATGTGAGTATATGTGTGCATGTATATCTGTATGTGTGAGTATATATGTATGTATATCTGTATGTGTATGTATCTATATATGTGTGTATGTATGTGTGAGTATATATGTGTGTATATCTGTATGTGCATGTATCTATATATGTGTATATGTGTGCATGTATGAGTATATATGTGTGTATATCTGTATATGTATATATGTTGTATGTGTGTATGGTATATGTCTATAGATATATGTATATGTACATATTATGTGTATATATGTATGTGTGTATACATGTATATGTGTGTATATATGTATATCTGCATGTGTATGCATAGATGTATATAGGTGTCTGAATATATATACATACATATGTGCATGCAAGTGTGTATGTCTGTATTTGTATGCATACATTTATGTGTGTATGTGTGCACAAATGTGTGTATGTTTGTATGTGTGTATGCCTGTGTATATGTATGTGTGCATGTGTGCATATGCATATATGTGTATACATGCATACATATGGTGTTTGTGTGTATATCTGTGTACACTTGTACATATGTATGTGTGCACGTACATATATGTGTACATATGCATATGTGTGATGCATGCATGTGACTGTACATATATATGTACGTATGCCTTATGTGTATAGATGCATGTGTATAAATGTGTATGTGTGTATATATTTATGTGTCTGTACATATGTATTGTGTGTAGGTACATATGTGTATATGTGCATGTCTGTATATACATGGGTATATGTGTGTATACACATGTACATGTACATGTATTTCTATATTTACATGTGTCTATGTATGTACATGTGTGTCTGTATGTGTATTGTATTGTAAACATGCATGTATATGTATGTGCATCTCTGTCTCCATGTGTATGTGTATATGTATGTCTTTATGTGTATATGTCTGTTTACATGTGTGCATATGTGTGTATGTGTGTACATATATGTATATTTCTGTGTGTATTGTATATTTGTGAGTATATGTCTATGTATGTGTATATGTGTATGTGTGTATATCTATAGGTATATATATGTATCTGTATGCATGTCTGTATGTGTGTATATGTGTCTGTATAGATATGTGTATATATGTCTGTGTCTGTGTGTATATATGTCTGTGTGAATGTATGTATATGTGTCTGTATATGTGTGTACGTTTATAGCTGTATCTATATATATATGTCTTGTGTACATATATGTGTGTACATGTGTGTATGTCTGTATCTATATATGCTTGTGTATGTGTGTGTATATATGTGTGTCTGTATTTGTGTATATAACTATATAATGTGTGTATGTATGTATGCAGGTATGTGTTCATGTGTGTGTCCGTGTCTGTATCAGTGAGAACAAGCCCACAAAGCAGTGCCAACCCTTCGGTCCTGTGCTGTCCCCCAATCTATTCTCCCTTAGCCAGTAGATTCCATCTTTCAGATGCTGGTCACAGCCAGTTAAATAATACCATTACCTTCCATTAATGGCTCATAACCTCAGATTTTAAAACATAAGCGTATTTCAAGCCCTTTGGTCCATGGATGGGAGAGCTAAGCCTCTGCAAGGTCAAAGCCAAGGTCCCAAGGCTACTTCCTGGCAGAAGCAAGACCAGCTCAGACAAAGCTAGGTGTGGGCTGTTGTTACAAGTCTAGTCATTAGAACTGGACTTAGCAGATGCTTCCCTAATAAGCTTTTCCTGAATCCTCCTGGTCGAAACATCTCCGTCCCACTGTCCTGTCTGACCATACTCTCTTGGGATGTCTTTGTTTTCTTGTGGTGCTGAAAATGGAACTGGGAGGGAGGGGCTCTCATGCATGCTAAGTAAGTGCTCTACCACTGAGGCACACCCAAAGCCTATTTTGTATTATTTTTTACATTCAAAATCAAGCACTCAGATATCCTTGTGAATTTCAGTGCACAGTGCCCAGCCAAGGGTCCAATGGCACTGTCCACATCTCAAAGTGACCACAATGTTCCTCCCCTCGGCTGCTTCTTTGAGGTACACCTTGACTTCACCAAGAAACCTGGATATCTTCCTTGAAGAAGCTCTGAGCTCACTAACCCAGTCAGAGGACAGTTCATGTGCAAGGCTAACCCTCCTGGATCCTGATGTGGAATTTTTAGCACCACTGAAGGTGACTGTGTCCATTTGGAAGACCTTGAGGAAGCAGATGATTCAGTTTATCCAGACAAAGGCTCTCACAAGGAGAGATCAGCCTTGAAAATGCAAAGGGCAGCCTCTCACACTCAGCCCCAACCATGCTGACAAAAATATAGATCCAGAGACCCCGCAGGTGGATGAGAAAAAAGCTACTTCCAGGTGTACACAGGAAAGGGGTGAGGCAGACCTCAGGCCCCTCCCCACTGTCCATCTTAGCATTTGCTCCCCCAGCCTTCCTGTGACTCTCTCCCACATCTTCACCTCAGGACTCAGCATCTTCAACCTCTGTGACTCTCAGAAGCCATGAATATCACCCAACCCCAATCCCAAAAGCATCTTTCTACTGCCTCGACCTCTGAGAGGCCAAATATGTTATCTCTGGGTTAGGTTTCCTACAACTGCTAGAACAGCCCTCAGACAATCCCATCTTCCCCTCCTCAGCACCTTGGAAGAGGGAGGCTCTCTTCACATCCTCTACCAGGACTCAGGACAAACCACAATCCAATCCAGCCTGGCACACGTTTTTATATATAAAGTTTTACTGGAACACAGCCATACCCATTCACCTACCTGTTTCAGAGAGCAAACACAGACACCGCTAAAGGAAGTAGTTAGGCATGTCTCATAGGTCTTGTTTACAAAAACAGGCCACCATCAGATATAGCCCTGAGCCATTATTTGCAAACCAACACTCAAGAATATTAAATAGCATTTTTTTTTCAATGACCAATTCTGGGAAGTTCTATCTGATTTACTGTCAGAATTCTCAGAACAAAGCCTCTTTTCCTTCCACCAGAGCCACAAACAGTCTTGACACCCCCAGGGAAGTAGCTCCTGATGTTCAACTACTCCAAGTACCCCCTGACCCCACTCACTTGGGTGTGTGGGCCTCGTCCACTCGGTTCCCAAGCTGGAATTCGTGGGATTTGCTCCGGTGTAGCGCCGTGAATCCTGGGATCAGGTGGATGAGCTTCCGGGAGGAAGGCGGTGGTGTCCCTGGGGGTTTCAGCTTGTTCTTCCTCCTCATGGGTGGTGTGCCGGGTGGAGTCACGGTGGTGACAATATTTGGGGTACGAGGTGGGGTGCGAACTGTATGCCGCTGCCGGGGTGATGGCGGCAGGGACCGATGCCCGGACTCCAGGGGTGGTGGTGGGCACAAGCCCGGGTAGGCATCCACAGTGAGTCTGTCCACGTGGGTATACACAGGGGCCCCAGGTGTAGAGCTAGTGTGGCAGAAGTGCTGGGCACACTTGGACTGGACCCTGGGGCTCTGGGAGAGGTGGGTACGGATCCGTGGGCTGGTTTCCAGGGGACATGCAGGGTTGTTCTCCTTCCCCGTCTCTGTGGTGGGCCACTGAATGGTCCAGTCTTGTTTGGAGAGGTTTCCTCCTGAGTTGGAACAAAGGTACAGAGATAAGTCAGGAGAAAGACAGGTGAGCTACACCTATGCAGAGATCCACCATCCACACCTTACCACAGGTATGTCACACCATGTGCCTTATACTGTAGACACGTTACACCACAGCACACTGCATCGTGTGTACCTTCCATGTTGTGCACATGACATCTCATGTACTGTGCACAATACATATCTGACACTATGTATAGGCCCTATTGTATGCAGTGTAGCACATGTACACCACACACAGAACACACATTACATCACATGCATGCTGTATATAAGTACACTATAGCACACATATGTCACATCAGACACATATTAGCCCATCTTTACATACCACATGCACATTGTTTCTTATACACAGTCCACCTTGTACCCCACACGCACATTAGAGGATATGCATGTTACATCACAGGCACATTTACAAAGTCTAGCCATGCCCACTTAGTCTTCCAGAAACACTCTGAAGTTTCTTCATTAGCCCTGCTTCTTTTCCCCCATGTAACACCCTTGATGTCCACTGCTTCCTGGCCACACCCCCATGCTCAGTAAAGCAGGTAGTTAAGCCTTGTTCTTTAAGATTCCCGACATCTCAACTGTGTCAAGGTGGTTTAAAGGATTTCCATGGGCAACTCTTCCCTATGTGGCTTATGTGTCCCTTATGACTCTACCATAAGATACACTGAGTCCACAGAATCCAGTTCCCCCTTGCCTTTCTCTGACCACCCACTCAGCCACTGCACAGGCTCTAGAACTATGCTGCCAAGGACTCACCCATGCATTCATCAACATTCTCTGAGTGCCAACTATGCACCAAGCATTGTGCTTGGAGAGGGCACCACAGACTAAGTCATGATCTTGAGCATATACTTTGCAAACCAGACTTGATAGACAAGTGGACATGCCCCTGGAAGCCTTTTGCATTGTTATAGTGCCGGAGGCAGGGGGTAGGGTAGGAAGGAATCAGTGTATGGTGCACAGTGATGGTGGGTGGCTAGATACAGTCCACACACACCTCATGACGCTACTTGGCTACAGGAAGGAGCTGAGCACTGCTGCACACAAGCCAGCGGGTCTCCGGGGAACATATCAAGAGAAAAGGTCTGGCATTAAAGGCTGCATGCCATTGACTTCATTTCCACAGCCTTTTAGAAATGACAGCCTTTTAGACATGGTTGCCAAGGCTTAGGGATGGGGGGACAAGGAGACGGGAGGAAGAGAAGGTGACTCTAAGACAATAACGCAAGAGATGCTCCGGAGACTGGTGCTTTCACTGTGATTATCAATACATGAGCCCACCCAAGTGTGGACTTTACACAGAACTGCACATGCACATGGAAACACACACACACTCAAATGCAAGCAACATTGGACACATCAGGATAGGATCAGCAGACTGCGTCTCTATCAACATCCTGGCTGAGTCTATCATTTTGCAAGATGTAACCAGTAAGAGAACATGAGTGAAGTCTACCAGGGATGGCTCTGCATCTTTCTTAAAACTGTCTGTAAATTTTTAGGTACTCCAAGGAGAAACTTCAGTTAGCTCCACTGACACAGCAAGACCCAGGCTCAAATAACCAAGAACAAAGCTGAACAGTTCAGTGAAGAAATTAAATGGCTGAGGATGAAGTTCAATGCTAGAGCCCTTGCCTAAGATGTGGGAGGCCCTAGGGTGGATCCCCAGCACTGTAAAAGAAAGAGGAAGAGAGGGAGGAATCAAGGGAGCCATGGAGGGAGAGAGGGAGGAGGGCTAAGCTGACAAGAACAAGAAGGGTCCACAGGCCAATCATGAATAGTAGGCACCCCAGGCGGAGGACCCCAGGCGGAGGGACCAGGGGGCTGAGGTCTGGGGGCAGGAAGGGTTGATTTGTTCATATCATGGGTTTTTTTTTTTAAGTCTTCTGAAAGTTTGTCAGAAAGAATGGAGATGGTTTCAAAGGCAACCACCATAATAAACATGAATTGAGGATTTCCACACTGGATAGGAGCTGAATCAGACACATTTAAAGATCTGCTGATATATTAACATTTTCACTTGTCAGTGATATGGGCAGTGTGGTACAGAGCTGACTGGAAGGATACAAACTATGGGGAAGGATGGTGAAGCCTGGCTTCACCTCTGGACAGAGATGCCAACACAAAGGGCCCCGAGATACCATGGCCTCTAAGGTGGTTGATCACTTTGCTGAGTCTTTTCTCTAGTCTTTTCCTTAGTGGCAGTGGGACAGCTGGTCCCACAGGTTACAGTTTGAACATGAATGTCCCCCACAGACTCACATTTCTAATGTTTGGTTCCCAGCTAGTGGCCAGCAAGCTCCAATGATCCTGTCTCTGCCCTCTACAGAGTTGGGGTTAAAGGTACATAGGGAGCCTTGCCTGGCTTATCCCATGGGTGCTGGTGATTTGAACTCAGGTCCTCCTACTTGCATAGCAAGTGCTCTTACCCACTGAGCTATCTCCCCAGCCTGATAGATGTTTTAAGTGATGGATATCTAATGACGTGATTTGAATATGATACATGATGTCACACAGTTCATCATAAATACATCAAATTACTATGTGCCAATCAAAAATGTTTTCAGGGAGCTGGAAGTGTTGCTCACAGCAGAACACTTGTCTAGCATACATGAGGCTCTAGGTTCAATCTTCAGTGCTATGAAAAGAAAAATGTTAATACATCAATAAGAATTTTAAAAAGAAAATAAAAGACACACACAAGAGCGGGAAAGGAACACACACACACACACACACACACACACACACACACACAGCCAGTGTTGGTAGGGGAAGAATTGGTAGGGGCTGGGTGGGTGGTCCTCCCAGGAGTGTGCCCATGAGGGGCCCAGGAAGGAAACTCAGGCAAAAGAAATTCCAACTCATAGCCAACCAGTAATAATGACAATAATTACTTTAGTGACTGTCACAGGCACTTACCGCAGTGTGTTTGACAGTTTGCCAAGTGCTCACAGCAACCCTGACTCGAGACCTCATTTGAAATCAAAACAAGGTGGAGTTTTGAGGACTCTTTTTTTTTTATCAGATCCTCATTATAGAACAAAATTATAGAACATCAGGATGAGGAACAGGGCAGTGCTGTAAAGCCCAGCCAGCCATCACCCCTGACAGTGTTTGACTGTGGAAACTTCCAGAAGGGTCTCTGCACATCTTTATTTTGTTTTATTTACTTTTTTGAGACAAGATTTCCTTATTAGCCCAGGTTGGCCTCAAACTCACAGTCCCCTAGCCTCAGCTTCCTGAGTGTTAGGATTACAGGGGTAGCACATCTGTCTTCAAAAAAAAAAAAGACTATTAAGATCTAGCTTCATCGTCCTCCTCTGCCTATTTGCTCGGTTGGGGGTGTTTCATGTTTTGTTCGGTGAAAAGGCTCATTTGGTTCCTACTATGCACATGAGGATACTGACAGGCACAGATGAAGATGTGTTCAAGGCCAGGATTTAAACCCAGGATCTTGGCCTCCCCAATACCATGACATAGGAGTGTCTTTGACAGTCAGGACCTTCCTTTGTTGGGTCACCATGAATCAGTACAGTGAGAAAAGATGGGTAAGAGCTTAGTTCTTATAAGGGTCCCCTTTTCCCTCAGCCCAGTGACTAAAAGCCAGCACTATGGTCAGATTACCTGGCTCAGCTTGAGCAGACTCTGAATGTCCCCACAAACCAACACTTTAAATGCTCAGCCTCTAGCTGATAGCTAGCCTCCAGGAGTTGGGGCCTGGATGGATGAAGTGATTCATAAGGGATGGGCCTTTGAAGGTTATAGCCAAGCCCTGGTTCCTGTCATGCCCCATGCTTCCTGGTCCATGATGTGAGGAGGTCCCCACCAAACCCTCCTTCAGGCCTCCCCACTGCAGTGGACTGAAATCCTCTGATACCACAAGCCAAACTAAATCCTGTTCCCTTCCATTGTTTCTGTCGCAGATTGTAGTCATGATAAAAGTAGCAAATGAGGCTGTGTGGCATTGGGTAGTCCCCCAGCTTCTCTGAATCTCAGCTTCCTTGCCTGAGAGATGGGACAATAACAGGACCTGCCTCAGGGACTAGGAGAATCAAACAACACATAGAAATGCACTGAACATGATAACACAATTCATAGACAAACTGGATGCCTCCAAGGCCTGTCCTCAGACTGTAATTCTCAACACTGTGGGAATGTGCCCGAATCTTTCACTTGTTAGGATTTGCTGGTATAGACAGGCTAAATAACACATGTGGAGGTCAGAGACGACCTTGCATACCATGCCGCAGGAGTGCTTCACCACGTTTGCTGAGATAGGACCTCTCCTTGAACCTGGAACTTGCTGATTCCACTAGGCTGGCTAGCCAGTGAGCCCTTGGGATCTGCCTGTCTCTACCTCCCTGGTTCTAGGGTTGTAGATATAAGTTACCACGCTTGGCTTTTTAACATGGGCTCTGGGGATCAAACTCAGGTCCAAGTGTGGCTTTATCAACTGAGCCATCTCCCCATAAAGTATATTTAACGGAGAAAATTCTGACTTTTAAAACCAGTACAAGGCCACTCTAGATGCCACTGGGGCCACCATTCTCCTTCAGTGAAATGGAAAGATTATGGGACTGGAAATCAGCAGGATCTGACTTAGAATTCAGAATCCACCCTAACCAGCTCTGTGACACAGTTACCCAGCTTCCCTCAGCCTTGGGCCTCATAAAATGGAAATGACCCTGGCCCCTCTAGAGAGAGCGATGAGGAGAGAATGAGCCCATTCCCGCATCTGTCTTCACGTATCTGAACCACTCTATGCACAAGGCACTACTGTAGGCACCATGAGAGAGGAATGAAGGCAACAGACATAAAGCCAGGTCTCCACGGAGCTCACATCCCTCACGTGGAAACAGAGAAGAGTTGAACAAAAATGACATATTCATCATGTATTATACACATGTTGGTGACAGTAAGTTACAGAGAGGAGGAAAATGGATATGGTGGGAATTTTTTTAAAGCACTGGGGCTACCTTAATCAGAAAATGACGAGGAGGCGGCAGTGGACGTCTGAGCAAACAGTGAAGTGAGGTGTGAATTCATGAGGTAAAGAGTGTCAGCCACCAGGCAGAGGTTGTACTGTGACAACACAGACAAAAGGGCAGGTGACCAAGGAGGGATGGGGTGTCTCTGGATGCCTGTGCCCCCCCTGTAGATCAGTATCTGTTTTTCCTCTGCCCTTCAGATGTCCATCCAGTATAGTAAGAAAGAACTACAGCCAAACATGCTCTCACCATAATCCCGTTCCCAAGCACCAACCCCAAAACAGTAAAAGCAGAGACTTGAACACCAAGACATGAATGCCCACAGCTGTACTCTTTGCAAGAGTCAAAAGGAAGAACTAAGCCAAGTGTCTATCAGCTGAGGAATGGGTAACAAAATGTGGTATATCCATACATATGAATATTATGCAGCCATGAAAAGGAATGACGTGCTAATTCATGCTCCAGTGGATGTCCCCTAAAGACATTGCAAAGCAGAAAGAGGTTACATATCATATGATCCTACTTGTATGAATTATTTTATAAAGGAAAATCTAGAGAGACAGTGGGCACAAGGGAGTGGGGAGTGGAGTATAGGGAATAGCCATTAATAAGTCTGGAGTATTTGGAGACCATAGATCTGCTTTGGAGCTAGGTAACAGTGATATGTTTTGGAACTAGGTAACAGTGATATGTACTAAATGCCACAGGACTGTTAGCTCTGCAATGGCTAACTGTACATCACGTGAATTTCATCTTTATGGAATGAGGTGGTAAGTTCTCACAATGTTCAACACACACTCCCACGACAAAAGAAGAGCGAGCTGAGATGGGGGCCTGGCTGACTGCAGACAGGGGAGCCCACTATGCAGAAGATCACAGACTGTGAGGGTGACCAGGATGCTTGTAGGAAAGAATGGGGGTGAGGGAGAGAGAGTGGGGTACCAGGAATGACAGTTAAGAGAGGAACCTAAGCAGAAGAGGCGGCCAAGGCAGAGTGCACGCTTCCAGCAGACTAGGGGCAGCAGGTGCGGGAACAGATGCCGTGATGAGGCAGCGGGCACTGGGAAGCGGCAGGCCCTCTCCTCCCTCATCTCCCAGAAGCCAAGGTGCTGCTCCCTGGGAGCAGGCCTTTCCTAGCCTGAAAGAACTGATCGTGGATTTTTAAAGATCTCCCAAGTCATCCAATATCGCGTCAGGTTCAGCATAGATTTTCTTTTTCCCCCAAAAAAGACATGGCATGATTTAATTCTGGTTGTCTTGTTTGCTTTCCCTTCTGACCCTAACTCTCCAGAGCAGATGGCCCAGGACCTGAATCACACACAGGTCAGGGAGGCAGGCCTGAGCTCCATGGCTTCCTGCCCTACCCTCTGGCAGAAGGGAGGCACCTATGCACTTGAAAGATAGAACAGGCTAGCATGATCTTCTCATGAAGAGGGGCAAGGAGGGAGAAGGAGTGGGAGGAGGGGGAGGAGGGGGGG
>NW_008350324.1:299211-309401 GCF_000622305.1 Nannospalax galili | reverse complement strand
GAGGAGGAGGAGGAGGAGGAGGAGGAGGAGGAGGAGGAGGAAAGAGGAGCCAGGAGGGGAAAGGAAAGAGGAAGAGGAAGAAGGGGGTTATAGGGGAAGGAAGGAAGACGGGGAAGGAAGGAGGACGAGGCAGGAGGAGGCAGGAAGAGACAGGAACCAGTGGCTCAGACAGTTACCCTGGAACTGTTCCCAGGATTCCATAAAGCAGGAAAGCCAGGCTTGGTAGTGCTCCCCCACAATCCTTCCACTCAGGAAGCTGAGGCAGGAGGATGGTGAGTGTGAGCACAACCTGGGTTACACAGAGAAAGCCTGTCTCTAAAAGAGTAAATGAATCAAAATAAGCCAGACAAGCACAGATTTAGAGCAATCCCTAGCACACAGCCAATGTCATCCTGTCAACAACAGAGGTTGCATGACACCGTTCAAGTGATTAAAGGAGTTGATCATTAGAGATACTTGCCTCATGTAGAGTCAACACTTGAAAATCAGTCATTTTGGGGCCAGGAAGATTGCTCAGTGGGTAGTGCTTACTGCCCAAGCCTGACAACCTGAGTTCAAATCTTCAGAACCTACATAAAAGCCAGACACTGCATACATGTGTGTAATTCCAGCTCTCCTATGGGGGAGATGGGAGTTAGAGACAGGAGAGTCCCGGAAGCTGTCTGGCCAGCCAAGCCAGCCTGGTGTACACATAGTGATGGGACCCTGTTTCAAACAAGGCAGACGGCGAGGACCAACACCTCAGTGCTCCTCTGACCCTTGCCCGCCCCCCACAGTCTAACCCTTGGTCTTTCCAGGTGCTACCAAGCCCTCATTATAGACTGAGCTGCATCCCTCAGAAGGAAAGGCTGACTTCTGAACTCCAAAACCCTATTTCAAATAGTCCACACAGATAGAGTCAAGCTGAGTTCATACTGGATTTCACTCCCTATTCTGCGGTTGTAGGAAGAGGAGAGGAGCCAAGTATAGTGACCCATACCTGCCACTCTGACACCCGGGAAGTTAAGGCAGGAAGATCACAAATTCAAGGCCAACTTGGACAACACAGGAAGTATAAGATCAGCTGGACTATACACCAAGACAGTGTCTCAATACAAAGAGGGCACAGAAAGATGAGGTAAAGATGGAAGCAGAGACTGGCGGGATGCAGCAACAAGTCAAGGGATGCAAGGATACCAACAGTCACCAACCAGACGCTGGGGAGGGAGAGGCAAGAACCAGAACCCCCTATAAGCCCCACCAATGCTTGCTACCGCACTCCAAGCCCCTATCGCCTGGTCTGTGCTCTCTTAGAGCAACCCATACCCTCGAATGCCCTACCCCCAAAGCTGAAACACTGTGTGCCAAACACTGACAGGGAATCATCAATAGTGACACATCAAAGAGAATTCTTCCTAGCCAGGCATGGTGGTACGTGCCTGTGAGCCCATCACTCAGGGGGTAGAGGCAAGAGGATCAGAAGTTCAAAGTCATCTTTGGCTATGTGGCAAGTTTGAAACCAGCCTGGACTACAAGAGATCCTGACTTAAACAGAAAACAAAAAGGGAGGGGCTGGAGCTGGAAAGATGGCTCAGCAGTTAAGAGCACATACTGTTCTTGCAGAGGACCTGAGTTTGGTTCCCAACACCCATCTCAGTGACTCACAACCACCTGTAACTCCAGCTCCAGGGGGATTAGATTCCCTCTTCTGGCCTCCTTGGGCACCTGCACTCACATGCACAGACACATAAAGAGACACACACGCATATACATATAATTTTAAATAAATCTTTTAAAGGGGGGGCGTGTGAACGTTTGAGAGATACTGGCCAGTCTCAGAGTCAAAGAACCAGTCACCCTGCCTTTCTTAGGGTGTCACTGGTATAGTTCATCAATGGTTTTTAAATGAGGATAGGACTTGGTTAAAGTTCCCAAGTTGGTAGGAACCTGTGCCCTCACCGTCCCCATTTATCACACAGTATCCTGCAGCTAAGCTGACCCCCTCCCACTGCTGCCCATGACCCACAGGTCCTCTGAGGACAGGCAGACATTCTACTGAGTTCAGGGAGGCTCTGAGTTACCCTCAAGTTTCCAGTCCTTCCTTAAGTGTTCCTTCAACATTTAAGAGACAAGAAGAGAAAGAGTTAAATCTGCACCCCCGTGATAAATTTTGTTCCTGAGACACTTTCCTCCTCTCCATACCCTGCATTTCAAAAATCAGAAGTTTGGGGACGAAGAGGCAAAATGTCTCATTTCATTACACAAATTGCTCAACAGACGGAGTCAACTCCTCATGGCCAAGGCTGTACAGGCACCTGGCTGATGGGCTGTATTCTATCAGCTCTTCCCCCCTCTCTCTTTTGATCCTCTTTTTAATAAAGTCTGAGGGAAAAAAGGTAATTTTTCATTTTAAATGGGGAAGGTGTGGTGGTACAGGGCTCTAGGCCATTAAGCGTCGCCCTTGACGCCTTGTCACCCATTTCTGGAAATTCATTTTATTTCAAGTATTGAGATGGGTGGGGCGAAGGGAATAGATTTTAAGAAATGAAAGGTCTGAGGACTGATTAAAGGCATTTCAAGGTATAGAGGTTTTTTGGTTTGGTTTTTTTTTTTTTTCTTTTCTTTTTTCTTTTGACATTCTCTGATAAGGGACTAGGGGAAATAAAAGCCATTTTCAAAAGAGGAAAGGATTTGAGAAAGTCTAGGTAAGTGTCTGACTCCTTTGTCCCTTCCCATTTAAAACTGTATAAACAGGCAAACTTGGGCTTAGAAGTTGTCTGGCTTTTGGAGCCAGCATCGGAAGGCACAGGCTCTGCCAAGCAGAGGTAGCCAGGCAGCAAGCCCCAGCCACACCATCCCAGGATTGCCAAGGCTTGGAACTTTCCTGAATATTTCAAAGCACTTTCTAGGTTAATCATCCTAAGCTTCAGGTAGGAAGTTGGAGCTGTAGATATTTGTCTGGAACTAGGACAAGGCAAAATATAGAAACAGTAACTATTATGATAACAGATTGAGCAGCCTCTTCCCCAGATCCAAAATCCAAAAAGCTCCAAAATCCAGAATGTTTCCAGTGCCACCATGATGCCCTAAGTGGAAAATTCCACACCTGTACTCATGTAAAGAGCCCCTGTGCAGACAGAGGCACACTAAAAATACTGTGCAAGATTATTTTCAGGGGCTGAGCAGATGACTCAGTGGGTAAAGCACTTGTCCTGCAAACACAAGGACCTGAGTTTGAATCCCACATAACAGCCAGCTGGACATGATGACCTGCCTATTATCACAGCACATAAGACGCAGAGATGGATCCCTGGGAAAAGCTACACTAGCCTAAAAGTGAGCCCTCAGTTCAGGGAGAGACCCTGCCTCAATACATAAAGAGCAACGGAGGAAAACACCTGATGTCAACCTTGGGCCTCCACACCCACAAGCATACACATGCAAATACACATAAGTGTGCACACCACATATACATACATAAAAATTACATGTATGTATGTTCTCAGGCTGTACATATAGGAGCACATAAAACAGAAATGAGCCTTCAATTTAGATATGGCTATTATTATGAAGACGCAGCTATTCCAAAAAACTAAAGACTTACAGTCACATAATTTTATTGTTACTCATATTTTGGGGGGATATTTCACCAGTACCAGTTACTCCTTCACTGAGTATGATCTTCATTGCTAAGTTCACTGAACCCAAAACCACCCAGGATTTCAGCATGTGCGCTTCTATATGTGTCTGTCAAGGCTTTTCCCAGGATCTGAGAGTTCTGCCTAATGCATGGCTTCATTCATGGATGGCGTCCAAATCTGAATAGGAAATGAAGAGGAGGTGGAGCTGGGAAGGTGGGCCTCGTTGGAAAATGTGGGTCACCAGATAGATGCCCTCAAACATATATCTTGTCTCCCAGTCTCTTCCTGTCTCTCTCCTTCTTGGCTATCACACCTCCTCCCCAGCCCTGGGTGCCATGAGGTAATAAACCCCACCCCACTCACTCGGGCCTCATGCTTCACAGAAGAGCAGTCTCTTAACCGAGCCATCTTCCCTGCCTTGTGGAATTACTTTAAAGTGTGGCACTCACTGGTATTTAGGATGTTCACAGAGTTTCATAACAGCTACCTCCATCAAGTTCAAGATGTCCCTGTGCCCAGAAGAAAGTCTTGTCCCCCATCAGCAGTCATTCTCCATTGTCCTGCCCCAGGCAACCAAAAAGCTGCTTCCTGCCTCTGTGGATCTATCTTGTCTCAATAGTTCCTATCAACGGGATCATGCCATACGCAGTGATTAGTGTCTGGCTCACTTCATGTCATATCATATCTCAGGTGCATTCACATCACAGCATGGCCCAGTGCATTCTTCTCATGGCTAAGTTCCACATCAGCACTACAGCTTGTTTCTCCACTCAGAGGATGGATACTAGGACACTGTATGATTTCCACAGTGCTGTAGGAACAGATGTGGACATCTGTTTCCAATGCTTCTAATACAATAGGAGAATTGTTGGGCCAGGTGGTAATTCTCTTTAACCATCTGAGAAACCACTGTACCATTTTCCAGGTTGACTCTGCTAGTCTGCATTCCCACCAGCATGTCTGGTGGTTCTGATTTGTCCTCATCGTTTTACTTACTATGGATCACCACCATCACCGCCCCCATTATCATCATCACGTCACCATGATCATCATCACCATCAACATCATCACCATCATAACCATAACCTAACCAGCATCACCATAACCATCATCATCATCACCATTCCCACCATCATAACATCATCACATTACTATCATCATCATCATGATCACCATCACCATCATCACTAACACCATTATCATCATCACCATCATAACCATCATCACCAATATCATTACTATATTACCATCACCATTATTACTACCATCATATCATAACATTACCATCACATCATCCATCATCATCACCACCACCATCATCATCATCACCATCATCTCCATCCTGATGGGTGTTAATAAAGTGTGTTTAGAATCAGCCATAGCTGTGGGTACTGGGTGCTGACTGTGCACAAGGCTCCACCCTGTCTCCTCTCACCCTACTACCTTGCTTCATTACACTTTTAACTCACAATAATCTGGAAATTGGAGAGGAAATTAAGGCTCTGGGAAAAGTCAAGTTACTTTTCCAAGGTCAAGATCCCACTCAATCCTGGGGTCTGTTAGCAGAGCAGACCTTGGTTGACATACAAGATCCACTGAGTCAGACTCAATCTTCTCAGCCTCAAGGATTATAATCTCAAAAACTGGAATCCCATTTTCAACCAGCTTCAGTGTATTTCCACTGCTGAAAGAAAGAGTTGGATCTGATGTCGGAATTCCAAGATAATTTGTCATATATGGAAACTGAGCCTCTTGAGGGGTTCTCCTCATCTAGAAAAGGCCAAGTTCATTCAATTCATTCATTCCCCCCCATCCTCACCCATCCCCACCCACCCCACCCATCCCCACCATCCCCACCCATCCTTATCCATCCCCACCCATCCTCACCCATCCCACCCTCCTATTCTCTCTCTCTTTTGTCCTTTGTCTCTCTTCCCCAAAGCACATGACACTCTGTGAGTAGCTCGGCAACAGTCAGTTCTCATCACTCACAGCAGCTTTGTCAAGTTGAAAACACTGAATTAGCAAACACTGAGCCAATCTCCCCAGGAGAGATACGGCCCCAGAGCCTCTCTGGTCATGAAAACTCACCCATGGGTCCATAAATAACAGTGTTTGCTGAATAATTCTCTCTCCAGGCACCTTACTAAGCACAAGTGGCTGATTCATTAACATAAATCCATAGCCACAGTGCTGTGCAACCCAGTCCAGAATGAAGGGTGCCTGATACTACAATTTTACTCATCATCCATGGCACAGAACTCAGCTTCTAGGGACAGGAGGCTACCCTTCAGCCCCGCACCTGGCCATTTTCATGAAATTACAAAGAAAAATCATACACAACATGGAAAAAAAGACACTAAAATTTCGGAGCACCATGAGGGCACTGACTTAGCCTTTCACTCTGTCGTGTTGCTGTGGTAAAAGCTGCTTACGGAAGGAAGGGTTTGCTTGGGCTCACAGGTTGAGGGTGTAGTCCATCATGACCAGGAAGACAGAGCTGTGAAACCAGGGGGCTCTGGTCACATCCACAGTCAAGAGGCAGAGAGAGATGAACGCTGGTGCTCATCTCGCTCTCTCCTTTTTATTCAGTTCAGGACCCTAGTCCACTGCATGGTCCAACCCACATGTAGGCTGGGTCTTCCCACCTCAGTTAATCCAATCTAGACAATTCCATACAGGTATGCCCAGAGGTCTGTCTCCTAGATGATTCTAGAGTCTGCCAGGTAGAGACATTAACCATCACATTTATATGCTGAAAGCTGCTGCATCTAGTGGAGTGTCGCCTGACTCCATCACAGCTGGGAATGTGTGTGTTACACAACTGAAATGTTCTACCACTCCAAAAATGCAATTGTTGATTTGGAGGTGACAACTATGTTTCAGAAAAATCACTGAGTTCACACATGTGGAATCCACAAAGAGTAGTAACCAACTGTATTCACACTTATTTATCTCCTGTCATCCTGGCTGGAATCCTGCTGAAGACCCAGAGGCCTGGGCCCAAGTCCCCACCACTGGCCTGCCCAGGGCCTGCCACCAAGCCTGACAATTAACATTTACTTACAATTTACTTATCTGCACATAACTTATTCTGTATCCCCACCAGCTACGTCTGATCTTTCTGATTTTTTCTCCGTGTTTTAATATTGATCATTATTATCACCATTGCTATCATCTTCATCATCATCACCATCACAGTCACCATCATCTTTATCACCATCATCATCACCATCCCCATCATCTTCATCATCACCATCATCAATACTATTATCTTCATCACCATCACCATCATCACCATCACCTTATTGTACTGATGCCTACATCAAATCTTGTTTCAAAAAATATTTGATGGGTGACTCAAATGACTAATTTGAAATAACAATTTAAAGTACTGGTGACTGGTAATAGTATTTGTATGCTGTACCTCTTATTCACAGGGATAGGGTCCATGACTTCCATGAATGTCTGATACCATGGGTAGATTGTACCCTGTGTGCTGTGCTACCCACAGACCTACATTGAATGCCAATGAGGATTTTTCAGGTCCCATGGTCAGAGCTCTGCAATATGGGAACAGTAGCAAAAATAGCATGGATTTCCCCTTTTCCTTCACTGTTTCACAGAATGAAGACTTGTTCTTACCATAGATCTTTGCACCTCCACACATTGTTTCTTTTCTTATGTCATCAGAAACTTTCACCCTCTCACTTTCAGGAAGTGCATCTCTGCTTCTCTTTGGCATGTTACCACATCCATTTGGGGGGGTCATCTCATTGAGTGAAATAAAGCATTGTTTTAACATAATCATCAAAATATCCCAACAGCTGATTAGATAACATAGGAGAGCATCTAAATGGCTAATGGGAGGCTGGCATTCACAGTGTAGATACCCCAACCGGGGATCAGAAGATTGAGAAGGCTTCGAAATGAAGAATGGAAGGGTAGCATACACAGTGTATATCCCCCACATAGGCAGAGCAGGATGGGCTCACAGCTTTGCTGTGCTACTCAGAACACTGCACAATTTAAAATGTGGGCATTGTTTATTTGGGGGATCTTTCCATTGACTGTTTTTCACTATGCATCATTGAAACTACAGAACACAAAACTACAGGTAGGACAGATGGCTCACCAGTTATGAGCACTCACTGCTCTTGGTTGGGGACCCAGATTCTATTTCCAGCACCCACATGGTAGATAACAACCAACCATAATTCCAGTTCCAGGGGATCTAACATCCTCTTCTGGCCTCCATGGGCACTGCCCACACATAGTGTATTTACATACATACAGACAAAATACTCATACATAAAATAAAATAATTTTTTTTAAATCTGTAGGTAGGGGGGGGCAACTGTGCCACTCATTTTGACTTTAGGAAGAAAGTAGGTGGGGAGGCCTAACTGCGGCCAGAATTCCATTTGTGCCAGAGACTCCCTGGGTAGCTAGCTTTGAGACATGAAGACCTGGGACCTAGAGGAAGATGGTAAATGGAGACTGTACCTTGGTCCAGCCTCCTCTGACTTGACACCCTGAAAGACCCTGCTTCTTTCCCCCAACAGTACTCACAGAAAGACAGACTGTCACGCAGGCCCTAGAGCAGGGTGCAGAGCAGAGAAACGAGGAGGCTGGGCCAGCCTAGCCCAGCACCAAGGGAGGCCCATCCGGCCGAGCACCCATGCGGGCCACAGAAGAGAACCCACAACAGGAGGGTTACTCTGGGAAGGGACGACCTCTGAGACACTGCTGATTCCAGAACTCTCTGCTGCTCTAATACTCTGCCTCCCTTGAGTGACAGGCATTATATTAGTTCCATTAGTTCCATCCTCTTGTGCTGTAGGATTCCAGAAAAGCTGAAGGCGACATCAGACAGCCTCACGAGTTTCAGGGCATGCTATTTTTATCTCTAGGTAGTGATGCCAAGAGAGGGCTTTCCAAACCCCTCTGTCTTTTCACTCCCCACCATGCAGATTCAGCAGGGCCACCACCTGCCCAGGTGACTCAGTTTCCCTCCACAGACAGCACCTGTGAAGTGTTCTCAGTCTAGTGTGCCAGGTGGTTTAATCACATCATCTTCACCCAGAGGCAGAAGGAAATTGGTTTTACTAACCTTTAATTCCTGCTCATGGTGGACACCTCCACGGTCACTAGAGGATTTTTCCCAAGACATCCAGACTTAGCACCTACCCAACAATGTCTTATGCCAGCAGGACCAGAGAGCTAGGTTTGAATCCTAGCTCCTCTACTTACAAAGTGTGTGACCTGGGATAAATTGTTTAACCTCTCTGAACTTCTATTCCTGTGTCTAGTATGGTCATAGCCCTCGCTTCTTAAGGGTTAAAGAATGTTTGGAAATCAAGCACCAGGTAGTGACTGTCATTTAGCAGCAATTCTGTTCTGGCTGGCCCTGGGGAGGTGTACACACATCTTGAGTTAGATACCTGTGACTATGGCAGGCATTTTGATGTGGGAAGCTTCTCCATCTACATAGACCTCACATCCATCCATTGGATGATAAAGACAGCATAAGAAGTTATAGAATCAGCATTTCATATTGGCTGACTCTAAGATTTGGAGGCACTGGTTTAAATATATGAGAAAATTAATATTATTCCTCAGAAGCTTAAACACAGACTTTCTTTATGGTCTAGCAATTCTGCTCCTAAGAACATATCTCAATGGACTGGAGATTGACACAGACACGTGTGTCCTGGTGGTCACAGGTTACCACGCCACAAAAGAAACACCATAGGTCCATCAACAGATGCCTGGCTGAACATGGTCTAGTCACACAACTGATACAGCCTAAGAAAGACAGGAAAGGGCTAGAGATAGATCAGTGGGTAAAGGGCCAGCCCCATAAGCATGAGACCCAGGTTCAATTTCCAGCATCCAGGTAAAAAGCCAGGCATAATGGCACATGCTTGTGATCCCAACTCTGTGCAGGGTCTCTGAGGGTCTCTGAGGCTCACTGGCCAGTTGGATTAGCCTAATCAGTGAAATCAGTCCCAATGACAGACCCTATCTTGAAAAACAAGGTAGTTGGCTGCCGAGCAACAGCACCCAAGGTTGACATCTGGCCTCCATGTACACAGAGATGTACCCACATGTGTGTGTGTGAACACACACATAAACAGGAAAAAAGGAAAATCTGACATCCACTACACTGTGGATGACCCTTGAAAACAAGGGTCACTTCACCCACTGAGCCATTCCCCAGCCCTTTCCTTTCTTTCTTAGACTGAATGGTCATCAGTTGTGTGGCTGAACCACATTCAGCCAGGCATCTGTTGATTGGACCCATGCTGTTTCCTCTGTGGCGTAGTAGCCTGTGACCACGAGGGCATTGCTGGGTCAGTTAGATGACTCAATGGGTAAGGGTGCTTTTGCTGCAAAAAACCTGATGACCTTGGTTTGATTCCTGAAACCCACATAAAGGTGACAGGAGAGAGCCAGCTCCACAAAGCTGTTCTCTAACCTCCACACACCCACCATGGCATGTGGGCCACAGGCAAACACATCATACACATCATCATCATCATCATCATTTTTATTTTATTTATTATT
>NW_008350324.1:298665-298961 GCF_000622305.1 Nannospalax galili | reverse complement strand
TTTGTGATGGCTAATCCTGGGTGTCAACTTGACTGGATCTGGGATTAACTGAAATGAGAGAGATCTTACTGATTGGGTCATCTGAAGCTGGAAGACACACCCTAAATATGGGTGTTACCTTCTGATGGCAGCCGTATAGAAGACCATGGCAGAGGAGAATGCCTGGCTTCTTGCTGCTTGCCTTCTATCTCACTGGTGAGTTCGTCTTGCCTCTGCAGACTGAAGACTAGCTGATCTTTTGGAATTTGTCAGACCTTCAATGCCAGATTGGGACTACTGAGACATCCAGCCTGTGG
>NW_008350324.1:295088-297830 GCF_000622305.1 Nannospalax galili | reverse complement strand
GCCTTTAGATCTACAACCACATTCAAAGCTAAACAGTCCCCTAGATGAGAGATAGAAAGTGTGGTCCATGAGGAGGTGCACTACACCACTAAAGAACTTAGTGAATTTGCTAATTCTTTCAAGCAGAAGTCTGACGAATATGTCTGGGAATGGATTTTAAAGGTATGGGATAACGATGGAAGGAACATAAAATTGGATCAGGTTGAGTTTATTGACATGGGCCCCCTGACTGGAGATTCTAGGTTTAATATGGAAGCTCGTGAAGTTCAAAAGGGTGTTAAAAGTTTGATTGGTTGGCTGAGGTATTTATCAAAAAATGGCCTACTGACAGAGAGCTGGAGATACCTGATATTCCTTGGCTTAGTGTTGATGAAGGGATTGTAAGGCTCAAATTGGTATGCTCAAGTGGATTTGCAATGCAACACCAAATCCTCCCCAATGGGAGGGCCCAGAGGACATGCTAAATTTACTGATTTTATAAGATGGAAAGTACTGAGAGAGACCAGAACATTTGAAAAGCTTTGTTTTTGCTCTTTTCCTTATGCTGAACCTTACAGTTGGAGATGCTGCTGCTCAATTGCATAAATTAAATGTAAATATAATAGGTGTAACAGGACCTCAGAGTAGGGGTCAGGTGGCAGTACTGAATTACCAAAGACAAGGTGAGCGTACTTATCGTAATGGGCAGCAAAGGCAAAACAATACCTACAATGGCATGACTCGAATGGACCTGTGGTACTGGCTAATCAATCACGGTGTTTCCAGGGACCACATACATAAGAAGCCTACTAAGTTTTTATTTGATCTGTATAAGCAGAAAAGCTCTAGGACGAATGACAGGAAGTCAGTATTGGATCATAGCAATAGAAAATCTCACTCAGTCAACCTATTTCCAGACTTGAGACAGTTTACAGACCCAGAGCACCTTGAATGAAGGGAAGGCCGGGTGCCCTTGAGGAAGGACTTTGTCACAGTACCAAAGAGTTATGCTGTTTGCCTCTCACCCATCCTTCCCCAGAGGGACCAGTGACCTTTTACTAGAGTAACTGTATATCGGGGGAAAGGAAATAATCAGACTTTCCGCAGCCTATTGGATACTGGTTCTGAGTTGACACTGATTCCAGGAAACCCTAAAAAGCATTGTGGCCCTCCAGTTATTTAGGGGCTTATGGAGGTCAGGTGATAAGTGGAGTTTTGGCTGAAGTCTGACTGACAGTGGGTCCAGTGGGTCCCCAAACTCATCCTGTGGTTATTTCCCCAGTACCAGAATGTATAATTGGGATAGATATACTTAGGAATTGGCAGAATCCCCACATTGGTTCCCTGACCTGTGGAGTGAGGGCTATTATGGTTGGAAAGGCCAAATGGAAACCACTGGAATTGCCTCTGCCAGGGAAAATAGTGAACCAAAAACAGTATTGCATCCCTGGAGGGATTGAAGAAATTAGTGCTACTATCAAGGATTTGAAAGATGCAGGGGTGGTGTTTCCTACCACATCTCCCTTTAACTCTCCTATTTGGCCTATGCAGAAGACAGATGGGTCATGGAAAATGACAGTTGACTATCAAAAGCTTAATCAAGTAGTGACTCCAATTGCGGCTGCTGTACCAAATGTGATTTCTTTTCTCGAGCAGATTAATACATCTCCTGGTACCTGGTATGCAGCTATTGATTTGGCAAATGCTTTCTTCTTGATACTGGTTCATAAGGACCACCAGAAGCAATTTGCTTTCAGCTGGCAAGGCCAACAGTATACCTTTACTGTCCTGCCTCAAGGGTATATTAACTCTCCAGCATTGTGGCATAACTTGGTTTGACTGCCTGACTCTTCCACAAAATGTCACACTGGTCCACTATATTGATGATGTTATGCTGATTGCATCCACTGAGCAGGAGGTAGCAGACAGTTTGGACTTGTTAGTTAAGCATATGTGCATGAGAGGATGGGAAATAAATCCAGCCAAAATTCAAGAGCCTTCTACCTCAGTGAAATTTCCAGGGTTTCAGTGGTTTGGAGCATGCAGAGACATTCTTTCTAAGGTGAAGAGTAAGTTGTTGCGTTTGGTCTCTCTCTCCACGAAGAAAGAAGCACAATGCTTGGTGGGCCTGTTTGGATTTTGGAGGCAGCATGTTCCTCATCTGCATGTGTTACTAAGACCCATATATCAAGTGACTCAGAAGGCAGCTACCTTTGAATGGGGATTGGAACAGGAAAGGGGCCTTCAACAGATCCAGGCTGCTGTACTAGCTGCTCTGCCATTTGCACCATATGATCCAGTAGACCCAATGGTGCTTGAAGTATGAGTGTCAGATAAAGATGATGTTTGGAGTCTCTGGAAGGCTCCCATAGAGGAATCACAGTGGAGGCCATTGGGATTTTGGAGTAAGGCTTTTCCTTCATCTACGGACAACTATTCTCCCTTTGAGAGACAGCTCTGAGCCTGCTATTGGGCCTTAGTTGAAACTGAATATTTGACAATAGGCCACCAAGTCACCACGTGACTGGAGTTGCCCTCATGAGTTGGGTGTTATCTGACCCCCCCAAGTCATAAAGTAGGCCATTCACAGCAACAATCCATTATCAAATAGAGGTGGTATATATTTGATCGGGCTCAAGCAGGCTCTGAGGGCACAAGCAAGTTACAGGAAGAAGTTGCCCAAATGCTTATGGTTCCTACTCCATACGATGCCTTCTGTTCTCAAGCATGCACCTATGGCTTCATGGGGTGTGCCCTATGATC
>NW_008350324.1:293007-294923 GCF_000622305.1 Nannospalax galili | reverse complement strand
GCTATGCAGGCACTACTCAGAAGTGGACAGCTGCAGCATTACAGCCAATTTCTGGAACAACCTTGAAGGACACTGGGGAAGGAAAGTCTTCACAGTGGGCAGAACTTCGGGCAGCGCACATGGTCGTGCATTTTGCTTGGAAGGAGAAATGGCCAGAAGTGCGATTATATACTGATTCATGGGCTGTAGCCAATGGTTTGGCTGGATGGTCAGGGACTTGGAAGGAGCATGATTGGAAAATTGGTGAGAAAGACATTTGGGGAAGAAGTATGTGGATAGATCTCTTCCAATGGGCAAAGGATGTGAACATCCTTGTGTCTCATGTAAATGCTCATCAAAAAGTGGCTTCAGCAGAAGATGAGTTCAGTAATCAAGTACATCTGATGACCCACTCTGTGGATTGTCAGCCTCTTTCTTCAGCTATCCCTGTCATTGCTCAATGGGCCCATGAACAAAGTGGCCATGGTGGCAGAGATGGAGGTTATGCATGGGCTCGACAGCATGGACTCCCACTCACGAAAGCTGACCTGGCTATAGCTGCTGCTGAGTATCAGATCTGCCAACAGCAGAGACCAACACTGAGCCCCCAATATGGCATTGTTCCCCATGGCGACCAGCCTGCAACCTGGTGGCAGGTTGACTACATTGGACCACTTCCATCTTGGAGGGGACAGAGTTTTGTCCTTACAGGAATAGACACTTATTCTGGTTATGAATTTGCCTTTCCTGCATGTAATGCTTCTGCCAAAACTGCTCTCCAGGGACTTATAGAATGTCTTATCCACTGTCATGGTATTCCGCACAGCATCACTTCTGACCAGGGAACTCACTTCACAGCCAAAGAAGTGCAACAGTGGGCCCATCGTCATGGAATCCACTGGTCTTACCATGTTCCCTACCATCCTGAAGCAGCTGGCTTGATAGAATGATGGAATGGTCTCTTAAAGACACAGTTACAGCACCAATTAGGTGGCAATAGCCTGGAGGGCTGTGGCATGGTCCTCCAGAAGGAGTGTATGCTTTGAATCAACATCCAGTATATGGTACAGTTTCTCCTATAGCCAGGATTCATGGGTTAGGAAAATTTTTGCTTCCTGTACCCTCGACTTTGCACTCTACTGGCTTGGATGTTTTGGTTCCAGAGGAGGGAGTGCTTCTGCCAGGAGAGACAACAAACATTCCATTGAACTGGAAGCTAAGACTTCCCCCTGGACACTTTGGGCTTCTGATGCCCTTAAGTCAGCAGGCTAATAAAGGAATAACAGTATTAGGAGGGGTGATTGACCCAGACTACCGGGGGAAACTGGACTGGTTCTCCACAATGGAGGTGATGAAGATTATATCTGGAAGGCAGGAGATTCCTTAGGTCGACTTTTGGTGTTACCATGTCCTGTGATTGAGGTCAATGGGAAACTGCAACAACCCAATCCAGACAGGACAACAAATGGCCCAGAACCCTCAGGGATGAAAGTATGGGTCAGTCCTCCAGGGAAAGAGCCAAGACCTGCAGAGGTGCTCGCTGATGGTGGAGGAAATACAGAATGGGTCGTAGAGGAAGGTAGTTACAAGTACCAACTTAGGGCACGTGACCAGTTGCAGAAATGTGGATTGTAATTGACATGAATATTCTTGTCCCATTTGGTTAAGAATAGGCTTGTGCATGTATACACATATGTTAAGCAGATACTTGAGTTATTCTTTTTTTTAATGTGTAATTGAGATAAGTGTTAAGTGTTGTGAACCTATATGATTATATTGGGTTATGAGACACTAAAGGACTAAGCGTTCCTTAAAGACCCCATCACCTACATATAATGCATTGGTCATTGTATGACGAGATAGTTATATCATGTTAGGTGAAATTATGACCTCAACATTGTTTTCATTTGAAAATTAAGCATGACATAGAGAGACAA
>NW_008350324.1:269329-292647 GCF_000622305.1 Nannospalax galili | reverse complement strand
TGTTGGACTACTCAGACTCTATCCTGTGAGCTAAGCTGATAAATCTCTATACATATATATTCATTCTACCAGTTCTGTTTCTTTGGAGAACCCTGACTAATACAGTGTTATGCCTGCATGTAGGTAAGTGCACCTGTGTCATGCAATGCCAGTGGAGGACAGAAGAGGCCGTCGGATCCCCTGGAACTGGAGTTACCGACAGTTGTTAGCTGTCATGTGGGTGCTGGGATTTGAACCCGGGTCTTCTGCAGGAGCAGTCAGTGTTCTTAACTACTGAGCTATCTCTCCAGGCCCCATCATCATCATTTTTAAAAAAGAAAACCACATTAGGCAAAAGAAGGCAGACACAAAAAGACAAATATTATCTATTTAACTTGCATAAAATACCTAGAAAATGTAAATATAAAGATGGAGTTTGAATCAAAGATCCCTGTTTTACCCAGGAGCAAGGCTGGGGTTGCTTTATGGTCAAGAGTTTCTGTTTGTGTTGGGGGGGGTGGTACACATCTGGAATATCTGCACTTGTGTGAAGGCAGGAGGATCAGGAGTTCAGAGCCATCCTCAGTTACACTGTGAGTGGAGGACAGCCTGGGCTACATGAGGTATTTGTGACAAGAAAAAAATATAAAAGAGTTTCCATTTGTGTTGATGGAAATTTTCCAGCAAGAGATGACAGGGACAATTTCACAACAGTCTGGCTACACTTTGTGCCATTAAATTTACACTCAAAAATGGCTAAATGACACATTTTGTTATGTATATTTTATGACCACAGGAATACTTGTCAGTTGCATTTTGGGATTTTTTTTTTAATGTAACCACTAGAACGTTTAAAATGACATACAGAGTCTCATGGTCTTTCCCTTGAACATAAAATGTCTAATGTAGATCCAGAAAAGACAGGCAGTGAGCAAGAAGTCCTTGTTAATTAGTTAGTTACAGTGTCACAGGGTGGAGGAGTGCAGACCCCCCTCTGGAAGTTGAGTGACAGCTAATTAGGCAAAGAAGGAGGAAGTTGTGTCGGGGCTGAGACAGAGGTGATGGCTGGAGGAAACCCTGGAGCCCATGGGGTCAGAGCTCTAACAGTGGAGTGGGGCGAGGGGCTGGAGCAGAGGTGACAGGGACTTGCAGGCCACCATGGCCAGGATTTATCCCAAGGACAGTACCACCCACAGTCTCGCAGCCCCAGTGATCACCCCAAATGACTCCTAACCCTCTGCCTCTGAGTGGTGGATCCACTACATCTGCAATCAGACCATAAACCCCTGGGAGTCAGAGCCCACCTCTTCCTGTCTCCACCTCTATTTCCTGTTTCCTCTTAGCATCTCAGTCCAAGGCTCCAAGTGGGCACTAGCCTGACCCAAAGATATCCTGTGCAAGCTGGTACCCAGCAGCCACCCTCACCAGGCTCCCTGCTTGCCACCAGGTCCCAGACTTCCTCTCCATCCACCATGCTTCTGAAAGCTATTTGTGGAACACCACGCCATGGAGCCCAGAGATAAAGAACAAAAGTGCCATTAAAAATATCCCTCTGGCTCTCAACCATAATTAAACCTTTTTAACTGATAAAAATCAGAGTGAGGCGGAACCACTGTGTTTGGAATTTGACAAGACAGATTCACAGTCCACATCTTTCCTTCCTGAGTCATGAGCCATACGGACAGCCTGATGCAGGAGATCTGCAGATCCAAGCTTCAACTGTCCCGTTGAAGCCACAGTGTGAATGCCTGCCTAAGAGTTCAGGTACCAGAATCATTGTATTCAGAAGTGGCCTTTGAGGAGATTATAATTTAGATATTAAATGTCCCCCAAATCCCCATGTGTTAAAGGGTGGGTTGGGAGGTGGGTTAAGAGGCAGAGCCTAGGAAAGGTCTTTAGGTCATTGGGGTGTGGCCCTGATGGAGACAGTGAGGCCCAGTCTCCTCCCCTCTTTTGCTTTCTGGCTGTGAGGTATGCAATTTCACTCTGTCAGGGACTCTCACCTGATGTGCTGCCCAACCACAGATCTGAAAACAAAGACAACCAATGATGCACAGGCACCTCTAAAATCATGAACCAAAATAAATTTTCTCTCTTTATAATTTGTTTATCCCATGCATTTGTTATAGTAACGGAACGCTGACTGACAAGGGGGGGGTAACTAGGATTAGGCAGGTCATGAGGGTTGGGCCCTGTGATAAGATTGATGGCTTTGTAGGAAGAGGGAAAGAAACCCAAGCTTGAATGTCTGCTCCATTTCACCATGGTACAGTCTCCACCAAAGTGGTATCTCTTTGATGCCTCCAGAACTGTGGGCCAAATCTTTTGTGGGAGGGAAGGGAAGGTGGTATTGGGAATTGAACTCAAGGCCTCATGCAGGCTAAGCAAGTACTCTATCACTGACTTATAGTCCCAGTCTTCCAAATAAACTTCTATTCTTTATGAATTACCCCCATCTGCTGTATTCTATTACAGCAACAGAAAACAGACTAAGACGGTAGATGATTCACTGAGAACCTGCTACCAGGTCAGAACTTATATGATGCTGGAGAGCTTAGCTGGCTTCTGCCCAAACTCCCTCCTGTACCTCTAATCTCACACTCAGAACCAAAGTGGACCTGACTGTCAAAGGATCATCAAAACTAATGTTTTATAGCAACTGCCATGCACCAAAAGCTACAGCAGACACCTGCCCACCCAGGCTTGCCCTCACTCCACAGCAACTCATGGAGAAACAGGCCCTAGCACTCTTCCCTATTCTCTCTGCCACAAGATCAAGATGAGGGAACTGAGGGATGAACAAATGGGGAAGAGAAAGGAAACAGCAAAGCAAGGTGTCCACTGCAGTAACAGGGGGCAAGGGAGCCAACAGAAAAAATGCTAATGCTTCCCAATGAGTAATAGCAAAGTAGACCCCTTTGTGTCTAAGGACATGAATGGTGCCTCGTGGCACAGGCCATCACATGTTCCAGGCCAGCCTGGGCTAGTGAGTGAGTTCAAGGCCAGCCTGGGCTACTTAATGAGATGCTGTCTCAAAGTAAATGTAAATGGGAGGCTGGGGATATAGCTCAGTGGTAGAACTCTTGTTAAGCATGCCCAAGGCCCTGAGTTCAATTTCCAGTAATTCCAAAAAAGAAAATTATTTCATAAGTGACTGAATTCAAATGTCCCTGAGGCCTATAATGTTCCAGTCACAGCGTGCTTGATAGTCAATATAGAAAGAAAAAATTAACAACAATGCCAGTCACTGTAGAAAGTTTCCTGTGAGCTGTGGGTAGTTCTCTATGTAATGATGAGATCCCTCCAGTCCTGACCAAGGCTGTCTGGGCAGATGCTAGCCCATCCATCCCATGGCTGATGGGCCAACAGGATGCAGCCCCAACTCCTAGGGCCTCCCCATAGGGAAGGGGAGGCATGAGGTTTTGTAAGAAGCCAGACTCCAAATATCACAAGAACAGCAGTTAGGTGAGGGCTTGGAGCCTGGCTTTACCTCTCTGAAGCTCTGTTTCCACATCTGTAAAATGGGGACAGCGTCATGGTCCCCCACAGGCTTGTCTGAAGGTTCTAATGAGTTAACATGCTAAACTGCACATCCCAGTCAACCCAGACTGGGACAGAGAAACCCATGAAAGCCAATCCCACCACCCATGGATGACAGCCCAGTGCTGTCATGCAAACGGCACAGTGGGCTGGGGAGGGAGACAGGAGAAGGCTGAAGATAGAGGGCCACTCAGCCTAAACCCACAGGACTGGCTCCATGCCAGTGCTTGGTCACCTACCTACTATTCTTCACTACCCTACCCCTCAAAGCCTAACTTCCCACTAAGAACCCCAGAGGCTGGAGTGCTTGTCCCCTGGGGAAAAGGCACCATGGGGGAGCTGGGAGGCTGAAGCCCAATGGTTATTCAGTTGGAGAAAGGCAGGTTCTCATAGAGTGGAGCAGGGCCAGTAAGCAAGAAGCATGCAGGGCTTGTGGGAAGGACCATAGGCAGCTGGCCTGGGACTCCCCAGAGGCCCGAAGCTAAAGAATTTTATGTGTCTCACCATAGAAACTAGCCTCTAAAAACAGTAAATGAGCTGGGTATTGCCTATCATCCCAATACACAGGCTCTGAAGCAGGAGGACCACAAGTTTGAAACCAGCCTGGGCTACATAGGGAGTCCTGTCTCAAGACACCAAAAAAGAAGAGTGAGCAAGAAGACACAGAAGAGATATGGGACTCGTCTGCTGAAGAGACTGAGCTGAGCCACTCCCCAGCCAGGGACTAAAGCAAGTGTATGAGTCCCCCACTGCTGTGTAACAAATGACCCCAACACAAGTTGCTTCACTCTGCCACCAGGTCTCATGATGGTACTCTGGTGGTCACAAGTTCAGAGTAGTTCTCACTAAGCAGCATCAAGGTGCCAACAGGGTACCTTTGTTCTAGAAGATCCCAGGAGAACTTATCTCCTTGTTTTGTTCAGTGTTGAAGGTCACCTGTCCTCTTAGCTCTGGCCCTTCCTCTAGCTTGCAAACCAGCATACAAGCCTCTCAGCCTCCCTCTCACTGTGTGCCTTCTGCCCTCCCCTTTGTCTTACAAGGCAGTCCACACATTCTCCAATCACAAGGTCTTTTATGGAAAGAAATGTGGGTCAGCAGAGATGGCTCAGTGGGTGCAGGTGCTTGTTGCCAAGCCTGACAACCTGAGCTCTGTTCTCAAGGTCCATGTGGTGGGAAGAGAGAACTGACTCCTGAAAGTTGTCCTCTGAACTTCACACATAGGCTATGGCATCCACACATATACACTAAATAAACAAATGCAATTTAAACATTTTAAAGAAATGTTTCCACAGATTCTAGGGATTAGGGAATAGATGCTATTGGGGAAGAGGGGCTTTGTATTTCCTACCATGGCAAAGAAATGCTCTCCAAGCCTCAACTTCCTCATCTATAAAATGGGGGTTATAACACCACACTGGTATCCAGTTGACTGGAGGGTGATTATTGTGGCTGTTCCCTCAAGATACCATGTCCTTGAGGGAGAAGGAAGGCTCAGGGAACTCACCAGAAAGTTACAAGACTCATAGGCCCCTCCCTGAGGTTCTGTGAGCAAGAAACCAGCTGTGGAGTGCTGGGACTCTTAAGTGCAGCTGCCCACAAGTTGCACAGTGGCCCCTAGAGATGTAATTTCATCCCTGGGGTGGACTTTGCTGTGATATGGCCTCCAGAAAATGGACATGCTCTTGTGAGCAACTCCTCCCCTGCTCTGTAAGTAACTCAAGCTCATTGGTCTGTTGTTGACCTCTCTATTTGGGATGAGTAGACACAGACGTCCCTGGAAAAGTCACGTGACAGCAGCTGGAAGGAGCCCGTGGGTGTCGGTGGTCAATGGTGGTCCACCTTTTCCTCTACCGACCTCCACAGTTTATCTGAACTGGCCTCTGGTGTCCTCAGCATCAGGAATCCCTACACTCCGGAGGAAGGTGAGATCTTGACTCCCAAGCTGGTTATGACAAGTCCACCACTGTTCTCACAACAGTGGACATGTGGACCCATACCCTTCCCATGATCCACACCCCTCACACAAGCTTAGAATCCTGGGATTTTTCAAGTAAGTTCCACTGCTGGATCTCAGAGCCATTTGGCTGATAATTGCACTCCAAAGCTGGAATTGACAAATTGCCCATGCCTCCTCACTATGAGATGTTTACCTGATCTATTTGATGAATATTAATTCACACATAAAAATATTTCCAGCCCTGAAGCAACACAAGCAAAATGATGCCTCTCTCCCTCCCCGCCGATCTCTTCCCAAGATGGCAGAGACAATGAGTTAAGTAATCCACCCCTTGTCACAGTGATTTATTGGGTGTGAAGGGAGTTAGGAAGAAGGGCTTTGTAGTCCCTTCATCAGCTGCGCACAGGAGAGGAAGCCTCCAGGCCTCCCATGGAAATGTGGAGTTCAAGACCAGAGATATCAGAGTTCCAACAGACAGCATACTGTGCCCTTCAGATAAAAGTCCAGGATGTCTGTGTTCCCATACTTAGAAGCTGATGCCCAGCACTCAGGAAGAAAGACAGGAGGATAACAAGTCTGAAACTAACTTGAGTTATACAGCAAGGCCCTGTCTCAAAAGTTAATTAAGGGCTGGTGCGATGGTTCAATGGGTAAAGTGCTTGCAACCAAGCCTGATGACCTCATTTTAATCAACTTGGTGGAAGGAAAAAATCGACTACCCCCAGTTGTATTCTGACCTCCATACTTGCACATGGTGTGAGCACACACACGTATACACACACACACACATACACACACACACACACACACACGAACTAATGTAAGGAAAGCTAATTAATTACTGAATGAACCTAAAAGAGGTGGTATGCCCTGAACAAAAGCTCTAATTCAGACTCCACCATCTGGCATCTAATCCTCAAGGCCAATCCATGAGATCTGGCTCCTCACTGTCCCATTTTACAGATGAGCACTCAGAGGAGGGACTCTGCTGTCCAAGGTCACAGCTAGAAAGCTACAGAGCTGCCTCTAGAGCCTCTGTCTCACACAGCCCAACACTGCTCTCTTCCCTCTGCACCATCTGAGGGCAAGAGCCCTAGTTTTGTAAATTGGGCTTTTGGAACACAGTCTTGTTGTTTGGCTTATATATGATATATGGCTGGTTTTAGGCTAGGATGACAGAGTTGCGGCTTTATGACGCAGACCAAATGGTCTTCAAAACCTACACTATTTATAACCTAGCCTGTGAGAAGTTTGTTGACCCCTAGTAATATATAATTGGCCAGCACAAGTTGGGGATATGGTGTCGTTGGTAAAATGCTCACTGACCAAGCATGAGGACTTGGGTTTGATTCCCCAGAACACAGGTTAAAAACCTGGTGTGGAGGTATGCACCTGTAATACCAGCTCTGGGGAGCCAGAGACAGACAGATCCTGAGGGCTTGCCAGCCGGCCAGCCTAGCTAAATTGGCAAGCTCGAGGCAAGTGAGAGACCCTGTCTCAAAAACAAACAAACAAAGATGGCTCCTGGAGAACAACACCCAAGATTGACTGCTGACTTACACATACACGTTTGTAAGACATGCACCTACCTGCATGCATACACACATACACATGTGCACATATACAGCTAATTTGCCATCAAGTTCACAGACTAGTTTAAGACCCTCAAGTGCTCAGGAAAGGGCAGCCAAAATAATGATGGCTCTTATTCCACTAATTTTTAACCATCTTTACCTCCTTGAGAAAGACAAAGAAATCTTTCCACCCACCCCCGCTGAGGAGCCAGCCTTCAAGATAACAAACCTTGTGTTTCATGCAGTAAATCCGGGATCCTTCAACATATTTAATAATATTGTAGCACTTTCAGTGTTTTGGGGTTCTTAATGAGAGTTGAAATTGCAGTATCTCCTTCAACAATCTCTTCTGGAAATATGTGCAGCTTTCTCCAGTCACAAAACAAGTGTCTAAAGATAGCCAGCTGGAAAAGGTCGATATTATTTACCCAGAGAGGCTGTGGGCAAGAATTCTCACACACCCTAGCCTGACATCTCAAGTCAGTCAGCATCCTTGCTAGCCACAGAGAGCTCCTGAGGTCTGAGTAAGATGACAAGAGTTCTAGAGTTTGGGAGACATTCCAGGTTATGTAGCCCAGGCTGGCCTTGAATGCACAATCCTCCTACCTTGGCCTCCCAAATTCTGAGATTACAGGTGTGAGCCACCAGTGACACCCAATTCAACACTCAGCTGACATCAACAATGTCCAAGTAGGGTATGTTGTCAGCCTCCCCCAGGACAAGTGGCACCATCTTCTCAGAACAGAGAGGAAAAGGCACAGAAGCCAACATGAGGTTCTTCACTTAAGGGAGCTTCTTGTTGAATTCTAGAACACACACACACACACATATGCATATGCACATATACATATACATACAAACATATACAAGTACACATGCACATACATAAATATGCAAACAAATCACATCTATATGCATGCACACATACACACATGCATGTATATGCATATATACATGTGGAATGTATGCATATACATACATGCATGTGCAGCACATGCACATAAACACACATACATACACACATACACAAATGTTCTCACTTGAATATATACATGCATGTATATACATGCACTCATAAACAAACACATGCATATATACATGCATTTATATAGTCATGCATGCACTTTCATGCATGCACACAGCCATACATACAGGTTTGCACACATACATACACATACAATCATATACATATGCATGCATGTGTACACAGCCATGCATGCATGCACACACACATAGTCATACACACACACGCACACAGCCATTTACACATGCATGCATACACATACCATCATACAGCCACACACATGGACATGCACATGCACGCACACAACTAAAAACTACCCCAACTTCAAAATTTAGACTCAATGTGACCTGGGTCATCTTTGGACATCTTGGGCTGCCCACAGGGTGCAGACTCCAAGCTCCACATTCCCTCTTTTATGTACACATGGCCGCGCCACTCTGGCCACCACGCCTCAGCTTCCTTATCCACAAATGGGGACAATCGAACCACTGACTTCCCAGAGCTAATACTGGGATCAAATGAAACAAGCAGAGCTGGCCAGTGGCTGCCTGGGAGCTGTGCTTTAAGTCTGACCCTCAGGCCATGCTGGGTTACTGGTATTTTGGACCCTGGTGAAGGGTGGTCCCTGGACCAGCACCAACCAGGTTAGAGATGCAAATTCTCAAACCCACCCTAAACCTGCTAAATGGGAATTCCCAGGGGAATGTGATCCCAGTTGATTCAAAAGCATGTCTGAGTGTGGGGAATGCTGGTGTGTGTGTGTGTGTATTTGTGTGTGTCTGTGTCTATGTGTGTGTGTATATGTATCTGTCTATGTATGCATATATGGGGGCGGGGCAATACATTAGTGTAGAGGCCAGAGCAGGATGTGGAGTACCTTCCTCCATCTCTCTCCACCTTACATTTTGAGTCAGGGTCTCTCACTGAACTTGGAGTTTGTCGTTTCAGCTGACAGGCCAGGGAACCCCAAGGATCTGCTCACCCCCACCCCCAATGCTGGGGTTATAATTACCCATGGCCATATCTGGCTTTTACATAGGTGCTGAGGATTTGAACTCAGGTCCTCATGCTCACACAGCAGGCTTTCTTACACACTGAATCATCCTCCCAACCCAGGAGAGCTGTTTTAAGCAATATGTGGCATGGAAAGAAGGGCAATGGGGTGGAAGCGGGGGATTCAGGAACAGCTTGCTCTGGCTGCTTTGATGCTTATGAGCTCTGTACCCCAGTTCCCTGCTTCTAGTTCCAGACACAGAGCAAGATCACCCTGATATCACAGAGCACCAAACCCCAAAAGCCAATTCCCACTGGAAATTAAAAGCTGATCTCACAGAAGTCAACAACAGAACTGTACTTCCAGGAACCCCAAAGTGGGGAGGATGGAGAGGCTGGCTGAGGGGTACAGGGGGTGGAGCTGAAGAGGAGAAACAACTTAGACTGTTTTAGGCACTGCTGGGCAACTATAGTTTACAGTTCATTGTGTATTTCAAAATAGCTAGGAGAGAGGATTTGCATTTTTCCAACCCAAAGAAATGAGGCCTGCCTGAGGCCCTAGAAGTATCAGCCATCCTCACTGTACACCATATACATAGTTTTCATACATCACATTGTATCCCGCACATATAGACAGTCGTTTTGTTAAGATTTTTAAATTAAATAAACTTTTAAGAATAAGACAAACTTTAAACTCCTGATACTCAGACTCAAGTCAGTTCTGGGGGGGAGGAGCCCAAGCAAGCAGAGTTCAAAGGCCTCCCAATGGCAACCTCAGCCTAGTCTAAACCAGATACTAGAACCATCTACAGATCAACTGTCCTCCCTCTGAGTCAGAAGAGTCAGGCTAAGGACTTTTCAAAAGCATTTTTTAGAGGCTGTGGAGGTGACTCTGTTGGTAAAGTGCTTGCTCCACAAGCATTAGAACTTGCAGTCAATCCTGAGCACCCACATAAAAAGGTGTGGCAGCGTGTACCTGTGACCCCAGCACTGGAGAGGCAGGGACAGCCTGATCCCCGGCACTCTGGCCCACCAGTCTAGGAAAAACAGCAAGGTGGAGAGCCATTGAGAAAGACACCTGACATTGACCTCTCGCCTCCACACACAAACATGCACATGGACCTACACACACGTGTACACATGCACAACTGCACACACCATTTTTTAGAGTCATGGATCAAAACTCTCCATCAGGTTCACAGAGCAGTGGCATTTACAGTCACATGTCATACAACCACCCCTCTAACTGGCCCCTAAACATTTATATCTCCCTTAAAAGAGACCCCAATTCCCTAAACAGGTAACCCACACACACACACACACCCTTCCCCAGGCCCCTGGCTCCAAGCAAGCTCCAAGCCATCTGCTCTCTGTGGATTTGTCTATTCTAGACTTCATTGAAATGTAATCCTATGGCCTATGGCCTTCATGTCCAGCTGTCTCTCTCACAGCCTCTCTTTGCATTTCCCCCACACCACAGCACACAGCAGAACCTCATTTCTTTTAAGTCACATTCAGACATGAGTGTCCAATGAATTGAAACTCATACAAGCCCCTGTGTAGGCATCACGTCATTCCTGGGCCTTGAGAGAACAGCATGATTCTCAGCACACCCATCACAGGCCTCTCCCGTCCCCCATTCCCTGTCAGGATCCATTACAGAGTGACCTGGGTAAAGTCACACACGCCTGTTCCACTCAGCCCCATACAGCCTCAGCCTTTGTGGCCCTGACACCTCCTTTTCATGGTGAGAGATCTGCCCTGATGAGGCCAGACAGGCCAGAAGTTGTGTGGGGAGACCATATCACTGTCACCCCCACAACTCCAGAAACAAAGCAGGATGCAATGACGCAGGTGGTCTCCAGACTTCTTGGGAAAATGAAGGCATGTTGGAGATACATCAAAACACTCAAACCACCAGGGCAGCTCCACCTGAGAACCACAGAGCAGGCTCTACACTGGGGAGGTTTGAGGAAGGTGTACAAAAAACTCACTGCCAATTTAGAACAGTCCCCAAACCAGGTTCCACTGAATAATCAATCCTGTTCCACAATGTGCTAGAAGGTTCCATAGGAAGAGACCCAGTGTGCTAATTTTAAGCATCCCTGGATATCAGCTTCCCCCTTCGGGAGATTGCCTGAGCAATGGTACAAATCAAAGGCTCTGAAAAGCTCTTCAAGAAAGGAAATGACTCATTTATTCAATACATCTGACCTTGGAAAAATATGTTGAGTGTGGGTGTGCTGAGGTATGACTTTACCTATAAACCATCTTTGAAGTCCCTACACAAATTGCATTTTTTTTTGTTGTTTAGCAATTGTCCATGAAGGACCCAGTATATGACACATATGAAGGCACAATTAGGACTGAGAATGTGGCCATGGAAGAGAGCTTTATGATTCCTGCATCCTACACGATTCCAGTCCAGTAGCTAACGAAGTTAATAAGGAATCAAAATTAACAAGTCAAGCGTACTTGTCTGTAATCCCAGCAGTGGCAAGGGAGGAGCAGGAGAATCAGAAGTTCTAGGCTAGCCTGGGTTATATAGAAAGATGTCTAAAAAGAAAAAAGAAAAAGAGAGGGAGAGAGAGGAGAGAGAGAGAGGGAAAGAGAGAGAGAGGGAGAGAAAGAGAAACTGAACGGTATGCTCTTTCAGTCCCTGCCTCCTCCATGCCCTCCTCGTTCAAACCCCTCCAGACCCTCCACCCTGCAGGGAAGGCTCCTTTGAGCTTCTACAGTATTTACAGTCTACACCATCACAGAGAGAGCCAGCAATACCCTGCCAACAACAGCTTCCAGGTGATTCCACTGACCTTTCTATATCTCTTGGCAGGCTAACGCCCCAGGCCTGGCATCTTGTTTTCTCCACCCTCTGCCAGCGCATGGAGACAGGAAACGAGTCCCAACCCCTGTTGTAGGAGGCTCAAAGACGGTATGTCATTAAGCTACTCTGGTGGAGTAATGAATCTACATATATAGCCTTGACCCTTGCCCTACTGAAACAGAAGTCCACCTGGTCATGAGCTTTCCAGGTGATTTGGGTCAAGATCAAACAGAAACCATTCAGCCTACAATGTTTATCTCTGCCTCTTATAAGATGGGCTCAATCCTAGGTCTAAATTTTCCTAGCTGTATGGCCATGGGGAAGTCACCTAACCTCTCTGAACCTGTTTTCCCATCTCTAAGATGTGAGCTAGACCACTGAACACCCCAAATGGTTGGTAGGAGAATTAAAGATTTCCTTTGGAAGAAGTTTATCCCAGGGCTTTGTATGCAGTTGGGGCCTAATCCCTGTTGGATCTCATGAGCAGGGATTGCTACCATGGTTACTTAGAAACCACAGCATGTAGCTCTCATCCTGATGACATCTCAAGCTGACACATCTTCTCACCAATCCCTCCAACCTCAACCCTTCCACCCCCTGTCTTCTCTGTCCCAAGGCCTCCATCCCCATCAATCCCTTCCTGTGTCTCTAGCAATGCCAGCTCTCTCTCACCTGCTTCACTGAACACAAAAGCACTCCCCTTTCCTCTTAGATCACATCTAGACCTCATTTCCCAGCATGCTTTGCAGCTAGAGTTGTGGCCAATGCAATGTGGGTGGAAACAAAGTCCGTGGTTTCCAAGCCCACTCCCCCTACCCCAAAATCTCCCTCCAGGATATCAAAACTTAGAGCAATCTCTGGCTACATGATGAAGATTCTGGAGCCTGGGTCCTGGCTTCCAGAATAAATGAGACCCAGGGTCAGAGAGATCTCATCCCCACTGATCTCAAGAGGATCTATACTGGATGAATTATGAATAAAATTCTGCCGTCTTTAGCTACCGAGACCTTTGAGGTCTACTTTCCAGAATAATCAACATGAGCCGAACTCACCTATCCCCTCACGGGTTCCTACCCCAGAAGCTTATTCCCTAAGATCCTGGCTCCCTCCCACTACCCACATCTCTGTTCCCAGGGTCTCCAGCCACAGCACCACAGATGTCTGGTTGGCTAACTCTGTGTTGGTGGGGGAATAGGAGGATGTTGAGCTGTACCCTGGCCCCCACACTCTAGATGCTGCAGTTAGTCCACTCGCCTCTCTGTCACACCCCGAGTGCTTATTGAGTTGCTCGATGTCTAGCAGGGCAGGAGGAGGAAAGGAAAAATCAATCCCAGTTGGGACTCATGGATTTACACAAATGTCACCTTCTTAGAATGGACATTCCCCTGCCTCATCCATCGCACACTCCAACCCTTGCCCCATCACATGCTGTCTATAGGATTCAGCACTCACTGAAATTGCAGGATGAATTTGCTATTTATTTTCTGGCTCCTTCCCCTGCTGCAATAAAAATCCCACGAGAACACGGGCCTCGTCCATCCTGCCTTCGGCCTTATCACTACTGCACAGCCAGTGCCCAGCTCCTAGCTCAGGCTCCCTAACAATTCACGGGATGATTGAGAGGAACTGATGGCAGCAGTGGGAATGGAGTGTGATGGGAGGATTAGAACTCAGGGGAGAAATGCCATCGCTTGCCTCCAATTACTCGAGTGACTGGGGAAGGAGACAGTGATTCAAGTGCCTGGGGAAACAGGGACCATTTTGCAGATGGTGGGCATCTAAGAGGTTCAATCAAGGCCGCTCCATCAGTAGTGGGAGGAAGTGGAGTCCAAGCTGAGCCTTTGCAAGGTTGTCAGCCCCCCGAAGATGAACCACCAGTAAGCCACTGACAGAAATTCAAGAACTGACCGGAGCTTGCTTGCTTTTCATTTGGTTTTGGTTTGGCTTGGGGTTGGGGGTTTTTGTTTTGCTTTCTGTTTGCCTTACTGCAGTTCGGGCTGTACACAACTAATCCGTCATCTCTGTTGATTTTCACACTGCAATTTCTATCAGGCCGGTTGAATAGGAAATAGACTTCTCTTGATTTTAAAGGTGATAGATAGCTCAGGACTGGGAGATGGCTCAGTGACTAAGTGCTTCCTGGGCCAGCGTGAGAACAGAGTTGAGGTTTCCCAGAAACTCAGGTAAATGCCAGGTGGGCACTGTGGCCTGCCTGTAATTCCGGCCTCCAAAGGTGGAACCAGAGGAGACAGAGCAAGCTGGCTAGCAAGCCCAGGCACATTGATGAGCTCTGGGTTTGGTTGAGAGACCCTGCTTCTAAAACAAAAATGAAAATAAGGGAAGCATGGGAATGAGAGCCCTGGAAAGAAATTAAGTGCAATGGACTGGGATGATTTTCAAGAGTATCAAACTTGATATGCTAATTAGTCTGCATCAAATCCATTGAGGAAGAGGGCATTTTCCTGCTTCCAACCGACTCACAGCTCTCACTTCCAACCCTCTGGGTGACAGTCACCCACATGGTATGCAGTCCCGGTGGAAAGAATGTTTTCCTTTAATAGAGCCCAAGCTGAGTTCAGCGTGACTTCTGCCTTCTGTGCCACCACCTCTCGCCATGACAGCCCTGCTCAGAGGTGATATGGACGGCATTGTCCCTAACCACTTTCATCCCTCTGCTAACCCCCATGGAAGGGAGGCACAGTGCAGGAGACCCAGAGTTCAATCCCCAGCACCTATTACTAAATAAGAATAATAATTATTTCATTTGCGACCTGTTCAATGACGCTATTTTGGATTTGTTGGGTTGAATGAAACGTAGGGACAAGGTGAGGGGCTCGGAAGATGGCTCAGTAGGTAAAGTGCGTGCCACAACAGCCTGAGGATCTGATTTGATCCCAGCACCCACATGAGAGCCAAGTACAACAGTGTGGGGCTGTAGTTCTAGCCTGGGAAAGCAGAGACAGGTGAATCCCTGGTGGTATGACCAGACAGCCTGGCCCAATTAGAAAGCTCTAAGTTCAGTGAGAGAGTCTGTCAAAAAATAAAGTAGATTGGAACATGCTAAAGATAGGTGGAATAATTAGCCCTTTAATGAGCTTTTCCTTCCCAGAATTCCCGCCCCTTACGCAGTCCCTACGAGCTACAATGAGGTTCTGTTGGGTCTATCGCCTTTCTGAGTCCTAATTCTTCCCTCCATCTCTCTCTTTCAGATGCTGGCCAGAGCCTATATGTGCTTCTCTGGTGCTTTGCGCTTCCTCGCTCTTTCTCCAGCTCCCCTCCTGCCTTGTGGCTGCTTGTCCGTCCCTGGCTGTTCTCGTGGTGTAACTCAAAAGGTATAGCTTCTTCTCTGTCCCTTCTCTGTCTCCTCCAGCAGCTGCTGGGGTTTTTAGGCAAATTCTAATAAAACCACCCCCAAGACAGAGGAGTCTCTAAGATAACCCCAGCCCTACACAAAGGGCCCCGCAGGACCAGTCCCCTCCATCCTGGAGCACAAGCAGGGACTCCCCCTCACTGTCTTGAGCTAACCACCAGAGAATTCCTCAGACTGCTGGTCTCAAACCTTCTGCACTTGAACCACTCAGTGACTGCCTATGCTCTAGACTCCTAGATTCTTGCTCAGACAGTTTAAAAGATCTATGAGGAAAAAATAGTTGCTTTTCGTATCACAACCAAATGCCAAATTCTTAGTAAGTAAAGAGCACTCACAAATCAATAAAAAGACAGCCTAGCAGTGAACAACAAAGAGATCCTGCCTGAACAAGGTGCAAGGAGAGGATTGACACCTAAGGGTCTGAACTTCACAGGCATACCATGGGACCTACATGCTCACAGTCCACACACACATACATCACACACACACAGAGAAGAGTGCATATAGAAAGCTTGGATATGTTCACAACTGAGAAGGGATTTATAAAGTTCATCGAGTGTTAACACTACAGTAGTATTGTGTCCAGTAATTAAGTGAAGGCCACGGCAGTATTGTGTTGTTGGAGTTAAAGTAGTGTGTGTCATTACAGATATACTAGTATTGTGTTATTAATGATACGGTAGTGTTGTGTTGCTAATTATACAATAATATCGTGTTGTTAGAGGTACAGTTACAGAGCTTAATGATGCAGTGTTGTTAAGGTCACAGTAGTATTGTGTTGTTAAGGTTACAGTGCTATTGTCTTTTTAAGGTTACAATAGTATTGTTTTGTTAAGTATTATGTCCTAGGAACTTGGCTAGATGCTTGGGATACAGTGTTAAACATAGCAGACAAAATCATTCTGTTTAGGGAACTTTTTTGCTCGTGGTAGGAATATTAAGTAAATATTACTTATTCTAAAAAGTAGTTTGATTTTTTTAAAAATCTAGGCAAGAGGGAGAGAAAAAGAAGTCAGAGAAAGACAGAGAGACATACACAGGGAGATGCAATTGTTAACCAAGAGGCTAAGGAGGCCCAGACATAGTGGTGCATACACCTGTAACTCCAGCTGAAGCAGGAGGATCATGACTTTGAGGCCAGCCTGGGCTGCACAGAGAGACCCTATCTCAAAAAATAGTAAAAACAGAGAAGGTAGGGAAGGCTTCCTTTTGAAATGAGCAGAGTTTATGATTCCCAACTGATTAAGGATGACAGGAATGAGGTGTCGTAACTTAGGCTGGACTAGAAAGACCATGCACTTAGCCTGCACCCTGTTGGCCCTTCCTGTGTTGTAGTAGAGCTGCCATGCTTTGGGGTGAGTGTACACAGCAGCCACTTGGTGGCCCCAGCTGAGTTTGCCAATGTCCCTCTCCACACAGAGCCCCTGAGACTCTCCTGACTCCCAGCTCCAGACATCATGAAACAGACAAACCAGCCCCTCTGGGTTCTGTCTGAAATGCTGATCCATAGGATCCATAAGCCAAATATAATGGCTGTTGTTTACTATCCCTGGAGTTAGAATGCTTGTCACATGGTAACTGGAACAGTGCATTCTGCACGTGTCTGTAAGCACTCCCCCAAACCCACCTCTCTCTCGGGTCAGCATGGAACCCTTAGACCATGGCGCTGATCATTCTTTAGCTTAGGCATGTGTCTCCTCCAACAATTACATCTTCCTTACACACAAGATGGGTCTTCAGGGCCCAGCTAGAGACTGGCAAGAACAACAACTATCTCCACTGTCAGCTGGGGACCAGGCCCTGAGCTGGACCTAGAGGCTTTATTTTAGTGCATTCATACACATAGCATAGTCACCCCCTCTGTCCCCACTCAATAGATAAAACAGTGAGGCTGTGAATGATGGGGGTTTGCTCCTGGTCCATCAGCTCCAAAGATGGAGAGAGAGCAGAGATTCCAGTCCAGAGCCACTGAGGACTCACACCCATGCACAGTGTAGCACAAAGAACCTTCCAGAAACTGGCACTCAGGCATTCCTGTTTGTAGGGGCTGGACCAAGGAGCAAATGGCATTTGGCCTAACTTGCTGGGAATCTCAGAAGTCAGCTGTGAACGAAGCCCAAGTCTCATTGATGAGAAAGTTTTAAGAAGCCATCTAAGGGCTCCCCAGCCTTTCTGTGAACAGCCCTCCTCCCTTGGAAGAAAAGTTTGCTGACGAGACATCCCTGAAGACTTCCTGTCTCTTTGCATCTGAATTTCGAAACCATTCTAGCAAAACTTCATTAGGCTCTGAGTGTGACAGGAGGTAATGATCTGGTTTCTCTCTCTCATTCTCTCTTGATCACCCTCCCCACATTCCCAAATTGAACCGGCATGGGAAATTAGATGCCTCTAATTAATGACTCAATAAATAGAAGGGGGACACGGCAGGTCATTTACTGTGACTCATCCATACATATTTTTAGGGCCCAATGAGTTACCTGCCCCGGACAGGCTTGCTACTCCTTAAAGAAAAGACTCCCGGCTAGGTGCTATGATCTCAGCACAGGCAGAAGGAGTAAGAGTTCAAGACCAATCTGGCCAGAGTGAGACCCTGGCTTGAAAAAGAAAAAGAAAGAAAGAAAGAAAGAAAGAAAGAAAGAAAGAAAGAAAGAAAGAAAGAAAGAAAGGAAGGAAGGAAGGAAGGAAGGAAGGAAGGAAGGAAGGAAGGAAGGAAGGAAGGAAGGAAGGAAAGGAAGAGACAGAACCTCCCATTCCAAGAGCTGAAATTTGGCCCTCATTATTAGTGGCCCCCAATGCATACCCTGTATCTGCATGGTGACATGGTTAACAGCATGCTACCCACAAGACCTCGGTGGCTAGAGACTGTATGAAGGAAGATTCCCTTCTTATGCAGAGTCTGGGAGCTCGTCCCCTCCATCTTCGCCCTCAGCATGCCCCTCAGACTGTCCACTGAGTAGGAATTACAAGCAGATCTGAGGGTTCCACTGTTGGGAGTCAAACACCAACAACCCCATTTGACTTTGGAAAGATTTGCTGCCCCACCCAACCTTACTCTCCTCCCACGAAGACAGCAGCCATACAGTGGGCAGTAAAGGAAGAGAGTTTGATCTTGCTTGGACTCTCTCTGCCTCAAAATCCTCATCTGTAAATTGTAAAAAATTAAAATGCCAAAGGCAGGGAGGAGCTACGAAAATCGAACCGGCTGAGATGCATAGGAAACTCACAGCCAGGTCTGCCTGGAACACGTTCTACCAGGGTCAGCTCTGACTCCAAGTCTACACAGTTGCCAGGGGACGAAGGGAACTGAAGGAAGGAGCACTCAGTAAGTGCCAAATCCAGAGCCTGTCCACCTGAGACGAGGCTGATAGATGTCTGCGGCCTGGCTTGTTTTATTGGGGTGCCTATTGCTTTAAGGCAGCCTTTGATCCTGTGGAACATGTTCCTCATCTGGGAGAGAAATGAACACCATGAGGCAAGTGTCTTTAGAGCCTGGGATCTCAGAGCCAGGTGTGGTGGTATCCCAGCACTCAGGAGGTAGAAGCAGGAGGATCCTGAGTTCAAGGCCAGCCTGGGGGACATAGGAATAACTTATCTCAAAAATACCAACGCATGGGAAAAAACACGTCTGGGATATCATTATTAAAATACAATTATAGAGGTCAGCAAGATGGCTCAGCAGGTAAAAGCACTGGCCACACAAGCCTGATGACCTCAGTTCAATCCCTGGAACCCACATAAAGGCAGAGGGAGAAAACTGACTCCACAATGTTTTCCTCTGACTTCCACATACTTGCTATGGCATGTGCCCCCCATTACACATTTTATACACATACATAGATAAATTATAAATAAATAAAATCATAGCTTACTTAAGCAATAGCACTTGTAAATATTAGGTTTCACCTTAAGGTTGGAACACAAGCAAGGCTGCAGGTGGCTTTGCTTTTCTGTTTTTATACTTTTCTCAATTCCAAAATTCTTATAAGCAGAAATGACTATAGTATCACAAAGAAAGATGACTGTGACTTTAAAACAATTAGTCAAGAGCTGATAAAGAGGGTCCTTCACAGCTCCGCGGAGAGAAGGATCTAGAGTGTTTGGTCCATTTGGCCTGACTGTTCAGAACACGGCCGCATGACCCCTTCTGAACTCGACAGAGGTTGGGGGTACCAGGGTTACAGGCAGGAGGTGGGGTGCTCTGCCTCACGAACACATTGATTGGATTAGACCTGGCTCTGGTTTTCTCTAAGTGGATTAAGCTTTTCTTGAACTTGCTCCAGTGGGTCCCGGAAATTCAGCCCAGGCCAGTGCTGTGGTTCGTTTCCCCAGCTCACTGGGATATGTTTAAACATGTAATAAATACATTTAAGCTTAATCAGATAAATCACTAAATCAGATCGTTATCTTCGAAACCAATTTGAAAGCCAGGCTCTGGCTGCAGACCCTGGGGAAGGAGACACAGGAAGAAACTGAAAGGCTTGGGGCCAAGGCCAAGGTCCGGTTCCTAGTCACCGCCACCCAACGTCAGAGGCAAAGAAGTGCCCTTCCTGCCCCACCAAAGGCTTGCCTTCAGAAGGACCTCAGTCTGCAACAACACACCTGAGATCCAGCCACTGGGAACTTTCAAACAATGGCAGGGCTAGAAGTTCACATGTGGGTCATCTGGTTGACCTCCCCATTCCATGCAACAAAACTGGCTAGCTCTTGGACCACAGCTCTAACAAACCACATCCTGTTACTGAGGTTTTGCTATGTTAAAGTCATTCAAAGTCAAGATGAGGGGGCATGAACTTGAGGACCAGCTAGATCTAGGTTCAGATCATCTGCCACTCTGTCTTTGGGACACCTTGGACATGCGACATAACCTTTTCATGCCTCAATCTCTTCATCTGTAGAATGGGGACAGAACAGCACCAGTTTGTGGTGGTATTGGAAGAGTTAAATGAGATGATACATTTTGGAGACAGATTCAACATGCTCTGAGTCCCCACAGCATTGGGGGAGTGAGACTCAGGCTGGCATAAGGATGACTTCTGGGTCTCCAGCTGAAGAAACTAGAAAGATGGTACAACTGCTTCCTAGGATGTGAAGGGAAGTTTGGGAGGAAAAGGACTAATTCTTAGGCAAGCAAATTTTTTAAGTTTTTACAATTTTATTCAGCCTCCATGGAGGTCAGGCACGTGGCTGACTGGCAGCCACATGATGGGGAGAAGGAAGCTTTAGAGAAAAGGTAAAGAAATACAAGATGCTAGGGGCAGCCCAAAGCCTTAAAGAAAGCATGTTTAGTAAGAAAGGCATGAAGAATACGCTTCCCTGAATTCTTCAGGGAAGCGGGCAACTCACAGACTACATGGCTGTAGCTAGGAAGTTCTGCGCCCATCGGCAGGATTACAGGCAGAAAAAGTCACTATGTCATTAACGCACTGCAATGAGCAAGGAAAATTTAAGATGCAGGTAATACATTCAGAGACAAAGAGGGAGGGGAGGACACCAGGAGAGAGTGCTTCCTCGGAAACCAAGGGAGGAAGACAGTTCCAAAAGAGGAAGTGGCCCACGGTTGTATGTGCTAAGAGATCAAATAAGGAGAGAAGATTGTCTGTGTTTCACCTCCACATCCAAGAGCCTGACATGAATATCTGGTCAACAAGTGTCTAGCGGATGCACAGATGGATAGAGGGGTGCATAGCTCATGGTGGATATACAGATAGATGGGCAACTGGGTGTAGACATGGATAGAGGAGCATGTGGATGGGCAGGTGGGTACACAGATGGACAGAGGGGTACATGGATGAGTAGAGGGTTCATACATGGATGGAGCAGAAGATGGAGTGGGCAGGTGGGTGTGTGCATCATGTGGGAGTGATGGTGTACATACAAATGACTGCTGGGCACACAGTGGGACGGAGAGGTGCACAGACGGTGCACTGGTGAATAAATGCATGCATAGATTGATGGGTGCATGGATGTAGTACTTAAAACCACAGAGAAGTCAAGTTCATTACCGAAGAAAAAGCATACTTCACCTCTCATACAACTATTCCCCATCTAGAGCACTCTCTGCCACCCCTCTCCCTTTTGCTGTCTGTAGTCTGAAGTTCAATGCTATCTCCTCAGACAGACCTCTAACTGGCCAGGTGCATGGCTTTCTCACTGCCTTCTTCATAGTGCTTATCAGATTCTCAAATCATTTCTTAATTGAATAGTTTATTGACTGCCTTCCTCATCAGATAGTTTGGTCCACAGCCAGGTTCTTGCTCAGCAGTTCCAAATCTCTAGCATGCAGCAGAGCACTTGGGACTTAAATATGGCTGAGTGCCTATATATAAGATAGATGGGTGGACAGATGAGCAGGAGATGGACAGAGGGGTAGGTGGATGGATGAGTGGATGAGTGGATGAGGAAATGGGGAGGTGAACTGAGTGAATAAGGAAAGGGGTGGGTAAATGAATGGGTACATGGGGGATATATGGTTGGATGGGTGGATTGATGAATGGATAGATGGGTGGATGGGTGGGTAGATAGCTGGGTAGCTAGGTGGACAGGTGGACTGATGGAGCCAATGATGGATGGACAGATGGATGAGTGGGCAGTTGAATAGATGGATAAGATGAAGATGATGAACATGGATAGACAGGTGATGGATGGAAAGATGGGTGGATGGATGAATGGGCAGGTGGATAGAGTGACAGATGGATAGGTAGATAAACAAAATAATGGAAAGATAGATGGGCAACCAAATAATAGTGGAGGAGGATGGAAAGGGAAGATGATGGGAGGAAGAGAGAAAAAAATGACTGAATGAATGAGTAAATGACTAAGTGGATGGATGAGGGGATGAATGAGTGAATTAGTGGAGGAATAAGTGAATGAATGAGTAGATGAATGAAAGAATGAGTGGAGGAATGGGTGGATGAATATGTGAATGAATGAGTGGCTAAGTGGGGCAACCAAATAATAGTGGAGGAGGATGGAAAGGGAAGATGATGGGAGGAAGAGAGAAAAAAATGACTGAATGAATGAGTAAATGACTAAGTGGATGGATGAGGGGATGAATGAGTGAATTAGTGGAGGAATAAGTGAATGAATGAGTAGATGAATGAAAGAATGAGTGGAGGAATAAATGAATAAATGAGTAGATGAATGAAAGATTGAGTGGAGGAATGGGTGGATGAATATGTGAATGAATGAGTGGCTAAGTGAATGAATGAGTGAATGAGTGGACAAATGAGTGAATGAGTGGATGAATGAATGAATGAATGGATGGATGATGGATGAATATGTGGATGAATGAGTGAATGAGTGAGAGAATGAGTGGATGAATGAGTAGATGAATGAGTGATTGAATGTACACGGGTCCCTTCTAACCTGCACTCAGGACAGCTGTTCCTGGACATGGCCTTGCTCTGCCTCTGCTTAGCCACCAGCTGTCAAAGGCCACAGTGCTTCCAGGGAAGGTAGAACCCCTCCCAGGTGCCCCAAAGCCTGTGAATGTCTGCTCAGTCCACACTGCCTCTCCCTGCAGCACAGCCAGAGCTGGGCAATATCCTGTCCCTGGGGCTGCCAGGCATCCCTGTGAGACCACCTTAGACAAGCAGGGCAGGGCCATGCTGTCAGGCACCGGGAGGCAGGAAAGGAAGATTTTAAAAGGCAAGGGAGAAAACCCTCCAGTAAGCAACAACAGCAGAACCACGTCTGTCATATGCTGCTTCTTAGGGAAGGGGTCAAGCCCCCTTCTCTCAAAATATTCAGAAGATGACAAATGAAAGACACACAAAGTCTACGAGGTCACTTCCAAGAAGTAATGACTGACATTACAGAGGCAAGTGTCAGCATTTAGCAAGATCTCTTTAAAAAAACACACAGGCATGCTCCTATATATACACACACTCACAGGGGAAGCGGGGCTGACAGGGCTACAGCTTCCCCGTATTTTGGTTGAACATTTGAAAAGTTACTCTCTTCTACAGATCTGTTCTTAGGAATCCTGTATTCTTCTGCTATTAAAAAAAAAAAAAAAAAACCGCCGGGGGTGGGGGGGCCCGCCTTTAATCCCAGCC
>NW_008350324.1:258845-269201 GCF_000622305.1 Nannospalax galili | reverse complement strand
TGTTGGGTGTGGTGGCACACACCTTTAATCCCAGCACTCTGGAGGCAGAGGCAGGCAGATCTTGTGAGTTTGAGGCCAGCCTGGTCTACATAGTGAGTTCCAGTCCAGCTGGGGCTACAGGGAGACCCTGTCTCAAAAAGACCAAAAAAAACAAAAAAAGCTATTACAAAATCCGGAGCGGGGGAGAAAGGAGAGAAAGAGGAGGATGAAGAGGAGGGAGAAAAGGAGGAGGAGGAAAAGGAGAAAGAAGAGAAGGAGAGGGAGGAATAAGAGACAAAACTAAGGCTTGAGAAGGAAAAAAGAAGCAGGCGCCTGTTTGAAGCAGTCTTGGGACTCAACATGGAACACTGGGCATCTTCAGGCTGCTCCTCTGCAGCAGAGGGCTCCCCTCTGCGCTTGCATCTAGGCACTGGGTCTCTGCCTGGTAGTCATATCCTGCCTCTGAAATAGCCATGTCTACACCAGGATGGGTCAGGGTTTACAGACTGAGGCGCTGGAGTCTGGGCTGCCTGTGGCTGTGGCTCAGCTCCCAGCCTCCCTTTCCTCATCGATTACATGTGAAGTCAGCATGGGGAGTAACACGGGCAATTCACATGAAGAACCCGCCACCAAGCAGGGAGCTGAGCAACGCTGACTGCTGAGTGACTCTGTTCTTGAGTGTTTTCTGAACACTTAGAGGGACTTCCTGGATGTCAGTGCCTTGGAACTCACTGCCATCTTGAGAAATCCCTGAGTGGGGCTGGGGAGATGGACCAAGCATGAGGATGGTACTTTGCATCTCAAGCACCTATGTAAACACTGTAGCCAGTAATGGTGGCCTGCATGTAATCCCAGCTCATGGGAGCTAGGGACAGGGGCTTTCCTGAACAAGCTGACTAGACAAACTGAATCAGGCATGCTCTGAGTTTAGTAAGAGACCCTGTCCAAGGAAAGAAGGTAGAAAATGACTAAAGATCAACCTCTGTCCTCCACATGCATGTGCATATATGTGTGCCTGTATTCATACACATACATGCACTCACACACATGTGAACACATACTTGTAAGCACACCAGACACACATACACATGCAAAAATAAAATAAACCCTATGAGCAATCCAGGTGTGATCGAGCACACCTGTAATCCTAGCACTCAGAAAGCTGAGTCAGGAAGATCTCAAATTCAAGGTTAGCCTGGGCTACATAATGAGTTTGAAGCCTGTTGGGCTACATAGTGAGACTCTATCTCAAAAAAAAAAAACAAACAAACAAACAACAAACAGAAAACAAACAAAAGGCCCCATGAGGGCTAGGGATGGAATTCAGTTGGTAGAGTGCATAAAATCCTGGTTCAGTTGCAGCATGGCATAAACCAGACGTGGCAGTGCATGCCTGTAACCCCAGCAATTGGGAGTGGAGGTAAGAGGATCAGAAGTTCAAGGCCAACCTCAGCTACACATCAAGTTGAGAGAGTTAGTAGAAGGACCACTCTTATTTGTTGAGGAGATTAAGTAGCTTGCCTGAGGTGACCCAGCCAGTGGCAAAACAATTCTCAAACCTCAACTGACTGCTTCCAGGGTTTCTACATCACTTGTAAGTGTGACCCTCTGCTGCTCCCTGCTCGTCATGTTATCCTAATATTAGTAAGGTGCAGAGAGCTCAGGCAGTTCTTAATACCACCCATGTTAATTGTCTGAGTCCAGACTGTGTGCTCCCTCAACACTGACTGTCCGTAGAGTCTGGCACAGAGAAGCACTGGGTATCACCTCAAACTCTCCTCAGACAGAAGGCTCTACTTCCTAGTTCCTCAGCTCAGTGTGTGCTCAGTGAAAACAGAAGGCATAGCCAAGTTCCACCGCCTCCTGATGTTAAACACAATCAGCACACAGCAGCTTTCAGCCTTGCAGGGAAGAAACGGGGCTGATCTTTAAGTAAAACCCTTTAGCATCCTTTGGAAAACTCAGCCAGGGGTGCAAGTCAATCATGAAGCCATTTTATTATGTTCTTACTGCAGGCCAGCACTGGCAGTCTCTGTTACCACACACTCAGCTCTTACAACAACCCTAAGGTGCATCTATCCTGCAGCCCCAGGCTGTCTTGGGGTGCAAGCATGGCTGGTGACCCAGGCCAATTGCTCCCAGTCTTTTGAACTCCCAGACCTCTCAGCTCTGACCTCAGGGCCCCTGTCTGTGCCCTCTGGAACTTGCCAAGTTCAGTGGAAGGCACCAGACTCTGAGTTTTCTACTCTGGCTGGCCTCCAACTACATTCAGCAACTCCCCCGCCCCCCGCCCCGTGAAGCAGGAACGGTGACTTGGAATGTTCTAGACCTGGCATTTCCATAGGTCTCAGAAGGAGGCAAAATCAATTCCAACAAGGTAAAGTAGTTCTCTAGGGCCTGAGGCACCCAACATGGGTCCAGACCAATCTGCTCAGAGCAAAATGGGGTGACCATGGGGTCCCTTGGAGTCTGAAAACTCCAGTCAACCACACCCTGCCCCTGTCACTACTTGGAATGAGTCACCATTGAAAATGAAGACACAGAAGTCACATCATTCTCTGCCTCAGACTGGTCCCTCCACCCCCTTCTCACCTCTCCTGCTAACCTCATCCCCTATTCTCGTCCCTCAAACCCTAGTCCAGGTTGATTCCACACTGTGCCACAACCCCACACCTCACTGCCAGCTTACCCCAGCCATGAGGTTCCTTTTCATTTTATACCCATCTCTAATATCCCCTGCTTCACAGTCTTCCCACTTTTTCCAGCCCCCTGAGCACTGCCTGTTTCATCCAACTTGTCACCCCTGCAGCTGACACAGTCCTCCATGCCCAACTGTCACAGTCATCCCTAAAGACAGGAAGCAGGCTCACTCACTTCTAAATCCCTTGGACTTAACATGGGCATGATACAAGGAATGGGTTCCAATCGAGTATAGTCCATGTGTGCATAAGCAACTGAGCCCACTTGTTCACAAACACACACGTGAACAGAGATCCACAGAGAAGCATGGTCAAGGAGGAGCAGAGGGTTCCTCAAATGTTTTCTGTAAGGGACAGGACGGTATTGTTGAAACTACTAAATCCTGCCATTATAGTACAAAGTAGCCATAGACAATATGTAAATAAGTGGGTGTGACTATGTTACAATCAAACTTTATTTAAAACAAGCAGTGGGCCAGACATGGTATAGCTTGCTGAGTTAGACTATTCAATATATGTTAAAGTAATGTAAATCAGGTAGGCTCGTTATTAGCAAAGCATCCTCTATTTCCCTGTAGAGATAGCTAGCAAGGTGAAAATAGGGAGAGACAGGCAGAGAGAGAAGGAAACTGTCTGTGAGCTTTGTCTGCAGGCTGTCGTATTATTGAGAGGACACAGAACGTGCTCACTAAAGGAAGAAGCGTGTGGTGCAACTGTACTACAGGGACAGGCTGTGCCTGCTTTTGTGAGCTGTGTCACCTTTCAGGGCCAATAGTATCTCTGTTACATGTGATCACCTCAAAACCATCACCTGACTCTCCAGAGTCGGAGGGAGGGAGGAAGAGAGAGAGAGAGAGAAAGAGAGAGAGAGAGAGAGTTTCACCATGTCCTAAGAACGTCTGGGCAGTTTGCAGATGATGAAAAAGTTTTCTTTTCAGAGCTCTGGCAGACCTGAAGCCCTTAAGGCACCATGGACAGAACAAAATTCAAGCTATACATAAGCCACAGATTCCTCTAAAGAGACAGAGGCAACTTCTACCATAACGCATGACTCCAGAAGACAGGGTCCATTTGAGTCTCACTGAATCTATTCTTCCTATTCCCAATGCTGTCATTTCTGTTGATGAATTCTTCCCTAACTGATGCCCAGAGAAAGAAAGAAAACAGAAGCAAAAATTAGCTGCAAGGGGGAAAGCCAAACTCCACAGAAATTTAATTAAATAAATAGATTTCTTGACTGGAACAGAAAGGAGATGTGACATGTCCCTAAATCCAACTTCCTGCATGCCCCTGTATCCTGGGGAAGTGGCAGATCAGAGAAACGAAAATGCTTCCCCTGGAGCATGCGACTCCCTGGTATCCCTATCAATGTGCTCCTGCCACACTCGGTCATGTCCTCTCACGCACAGACTTTCATTCTCTTCCCCCTCGTCAGTAAATGCCTTGGCAAAGAAAGCCTAGTTTCTTCCTGGGCTGTCTCTTTCCAGCCCACTTCTTAGCTGATGCTATCTCTCAAACAGCCTTGCATAAGCTCTTTCCTTCAAGAAGTTTTGTGCATGCTCCATACTGACAAAAACCTGCCATCTGGCCTGTCTCTCACTAGAAGCGAGGAAGGGACAGCCAGCGCCTCTCCCCCTCTGCCTCTTTGTAAGCCTCACTGTGTCTTCTTGGCACTTTAACTTCATTCTCATCTGTAAATTGGAGCAAGAACACCAAGCCTGGTCTGGCAAGATGGCCCAGTTGGTAAAGGTGCTTGCATCCAAGTTTGATGATCTAAGTTCGATTCCTAGAATCCATATGGTGAAAGGAAAGAACCAATTTCCAAGAAAGTCCACTGACATCATGCACACTGGATGGAAACACACACACACACACACACACACACACACACAGGGCTGCTTGGCACAAAGGTCAAAGGGCAATGCACCAATGCACCAAGCTGTGCTAGGCACTGACACTTCCCTGCTCCATGCCCTTCCAAAAACAAAGCAACAGGAGCTTGAAGACACCAAGCCCACTTCCCCAACAGGAAGAGTACCCGCTCCAGCCTCAAAAGTCTGTAAGCTCTTACAACCCACAATGGTCCAAGAAGGCACTGGAGACTATTTCTGAGCTGTGGTGGTTTGTAAGGAAAGGAATGCAGACCAGATCCCCAACTTGGCCTTTGGGGATAAAAAGAAAACTGCTGACCCAGAAAGCAGGCTAGGAAGCCCAAACTGGTGTCCCCACCAGAAACTGTGAGCTCACGGGAGCTTGGAGGGCCCTTGTTCTGGGCTCCCCCAGTCTATGATGATGGTAATAATGAATGCTAATGTATGTTAATGATATGTAAACAATCACCATGTTATCACGCTGCATTAAGGACTTTCTATAGCTTCGGAGTTGAGACCCAAGTCATGAGGAGTTGCTCTCAGTGAGCATCGTAGCCCAAAGAAGCAAACACAAAGGCAGAAATGCATTTCTGATGATCAAAGAATCCCAAAAGGCTGTGACAAGTGATCCAGCCTCTGTGCGAACAATATCACTAACAGTTCAAAGCCGTAGTACAAACTGGGGGCTGTTTGCAAGGGCGGAGTGAGGTTTCTTCTGTCAGAAGTGATACTTCAAGACACCCATCCTGCCTCCAGGTATATCCCAGTCCAAGACTGGGCTCAGTAAGGTCACATGGCCTGGCCAGGGTCCCACCAACACAGAAGGGAGGAGTGGAAGCCAGCAACAGCCTCTAGCTCTGAACTGCACTCCCCTCTGGCTCCTTCCATGGGCTGCCAGGAGCTGTTTATCTGCCAGTCTGATGGAAGCTTTAACAAGGCCCCAGAGAAGAAAGGGAGAAGGGTGTGTATATGCGTGTGTGTCTGTCTGTGTCTCTGTGTCTCCGTGTCTGTGTGTGTGTGTGTGTGTGTGTCTATGTATGTGTGAGTCTGTGGGTGTGCACATGTACACGCTCGTGTGTGGAAGGGGTGCATCAGGGTTCCCAGCTTTCATCTATTTCCTGTTCATTTGACTAAAGCCCCCAGAGAAAGCCAGACTCTGGCTATCATAAGCTGAACACCAACTCAACTGCAGTTTTCTGTGCCTGTTGCAGACTCCTGGCCCCTGAGGAATCTCTTGGCTTTCATCTGGCTTCAGAATACCCAGCTGCCATCTTGCTTGCCCTCACCTCCAGCACTGCTACAGCACTTAGAATCTGTCATGATTTCAGCCAGAGAGACCTTGCCCAAGATGCTGGGAGGTGTTTATTTGTTTGTTTATTCCTCTTGTGGTGCTAGGGCTAGGGATGTAGTCCAGGACCTCAGGCCTGCTGAACACATGCTCTGTCACTAAGCCCCGGGAGGCATTTTTGATTGATAGGACTAAGGGAAGAGGGATGGGTGCTGACGACTATGGCTGCAGTACACATCCCACAGTCTCCTGTCACACAGTTACCCAGCCCCCGAGGTCAACAGTGCAGAGGCGGAGACACTTTGAGCTAGAAGGTCCCATGGGCTAACAAGGGGCCACAGGGAACACCTTCCACTCTAGTCCTCTGAGCTGGTGAACCTGATACCAGGTGGGATGATCAGCCAGTGATGGGAGAGAAGGTGGGAAACTTCTCCCACCTTCTCAAAAAGTTACTAGAAGACACAGTAGCTGAGAACTCATTCTTCTATTCTAAAGCACTAAAGGGGCTCCAACGCTGCCCCCTCCCCCCACAGGGCAGTAGTTCCATCAAGTTCAAGGGCTAAAGTGGCACAAATCCCTAGACAGATCTGCCTTCTAGCAGTTGACTATGGGCAGGTTGGGCAGAGCCAGCCCTGGTTGAGGCACTGGGGAACAAGTCTAATTAGCCCACTTTCTTCAGGTTCTGTGATTTCAACTCCCTCCAGCCTAAAGACTCAAGTGGAGGCTCCCCTCAGATGTCAAGGCAGCCCCAGACAGAGGCAAGGACACCACCACCTGGGTTCACCAGCATGATGTAAGGGTAGGAGCTACTGTGCTTGTCCCAGAGACTGGAGTCTTCTCCCTTCCCCCTGGAAGTGCCTGAGGCAGAGGTGGGCCAGGACTAACATCCTAGGCTCAGAATTCAACCCCTACCCCAAAAGAGCCACAGACAGGCCAGGGCAGCTGGAAGCAGGTGCCAGGCTCCCTGCCCCTGCCAAACATGGCCCTTTGGTGTTGGTTTGTACATCTATCTGTTCCCGCTTGTTTTGTTTCTTGTTTTCCATTCTGTGCCAGGCACACGGCGAGTGCAAAGATGTGGATTGGCACTGAAACAGTCTTCTCTTCCTAACTGCTCTGTTGACAGACTCCCAGGAGGGCTCCTCCACAGCTGGCACTGCCCCTGAATCCCACCCTCAGCTCTCCAGATGTCTCTCAAGAGAAGCAAGCCACCGTCTAGATTTCTCCCTGTCTCTTTGAGCTCCGTCCTTATCATCTGGCGCCTGGGAGATGACGTTTCTTTTTTATAGTTAGTTTTCTTCTCTTAATTAGCTTTGCCAGTATGACAGGAAGACAGACACAGAGCTTGGGTGACGGATGCTGAGGGAAGGTGAGTGACAGGGAGATCCTTTCTGAGCATACTGCAGTGGACAGGAGCATGACCCAGCCCAGACATCACAGCTACATCAACGCCAGACAGAGATAGAGACCAAATCCTACAACCCACCCCCAGGTGTCAGAATGCCCAGCAAATTCTGTGAATTATGCCAACACTAGTTTCCTGCTACAGCTAGATCCAACCTCCCACCCCGCCCCAGGACTCAGTTTCCCTTAATTTCAGGTGATTGGATCCAGTTTCCAGTTTGCACATGCCTGCGCATCCTCTTCCAAATCTAGTCACTTTTTAGCCAAAGGAAGATTGTCAGACAGTGCCTCTTTCTGGCCACATGTGGTACTGCACCATCAAGAGGGCACCTCAGTGGGATGTGGTCAAAGAAGATAAATACTGGGAAGAAAACTCTGAGTCTACAGCCAAGTAGCTATTTGATCCTGCTAGGACTTGAAGCAAAAATACAGGCCTGCCACTCAGTGCCCCGGCTCACCATGAGGATGAATGCACAAGGTCTTTGGATGGTAGCGCTTGACAAACAGTCTGTCAGCCCCTTCACCCAGGGCGGCCTGGAATCCAAGATTATAAAGCCACCTGCCTCATTTCTCTTCTACAAAGTGACAGACAGAGCAGGGCAAAACAAAAATGCTAAAGACGGAGATCAGACATTGGAGCTAAACTGAGCTATGTTCCCAAGGGGCAGGGCTGGTGTCTGGGTGGAAAGATATTGTCTCCCAAAACTATCCCAACTTAGCGCAGCAACTTCTTCCAGGGGCTGCAAGGAGGGGTGGTTTAGGATTTCCTTTTGGAGTGTGAGGTGGCCCCACATTCCAGAATCCCTTTATATATAATATGTGTATTTACATGCATTTACAGCATGCATTTACCCAAGGAGAAACAGGGACTTCCAAGAAGGAATCATTCAGAAAGTTCTAGCCAGGAGCATCCACAGGCCAACACATTTCAAAGCTAACACATTCCAAAGAACTCACATCTTGGGGGACACAGACAAGAAAAAATCAACCCAGAGGACACTATTTACTGCAAGCACCTATTTGGGGTGACGTGTAGATGGACCCTCTACTTGGTACTAGCTGTGTGACCCAGGGTAAGTTACAGACATTCTCTGTGCATGTCCCTCCCTTTAGCTTTCAGTACTGTATTCTATAAATGACAGCTCCACACAAATGCTGCACCACCTGTACAAATTCCAGCCACCCGTCTCAGCGCTCTTCCCACTGACCCCTCACCAACCCCTTCTCCAAAGGAAGTTCTACTTTGTGTCACCCTGGAATCTCTCCTGGCTTATAGTATGCATGTGTTTAAATAGCATGTTTTATTTCTTGTTTGGTCTTTTATAAGGTTAGCAAATGTTTCCTCTTAAGAGCCAGACAGTAAATATTCCAGGCTTTGAGAGGTACACAATTTCTGTCAAGCTACACAGTTCTGATGTTATGGTATTAAAACAGCCATAGGAGCCAGATCTGATCGGTGCATGCCTATCACCCCAGTACTTAGGAGGCTGAGGCAGGACTGAGAGTTCAAGGCTAGCCTAGCTACACAGAGACGCTGTCTCAAAACAGAAACAAAACCAAAAAACTAGCCATAGGCAACATGTAAACAAATAGATATGGCATAGATATATGTTATATAGATATATGTTCCAATAAAACTTGTTTTAAAGAAGCAAACAGAGGGCTGAGTTTGGCCAGTGGAGATAATCTCTCACCAATACTCAGGTAGAGGCTTTTCCTCACTTCTCTCTCCCAAGACCAATGTGTCTCCATGATTAAATGAGGTCAGTTCATTAGCTTGTTAATTCATTCAATGAAACTTTTGGTCCTTGGGTAAACAGTTTGTAGAAAACAAAGGAAGGGGTGTGTTTAGAAAGCATAGCCCAGGACCCGCCCACCATCGAGTGCTGGTGTCCAGCAATTATCTGACTGAGTTGTGGTCACCTCTCTGCACCTTGGCTCTTTTATCTGAAAACTGAGAAATACAACAGACCCTCCCAACATCAGAGTACTGGAAGATGAGTGAAATTGCTCATAGAATCACTTAGAATAGCACCCAATACACAGTGAGCTTTCAATACTGTTTTTGTTGTTAGTCCAGGATGGTCCTAAACTCTAGGAACTTACAGTCTGAGATGGAAGATTTATATACCAACACAACTATAGTATAACTGCCCATGAGTGATACAGGGTGGGAGCAGGTGCAATCCAGGGAGGCTGCCCAAGAGTGGTAGTCATAGCGTTTAAGCTGCCACATCTTGAGGCATCATCAGGAGCTAAGTACAGGAAAGTTGACTTTGAAAAAAGCAGACCAAAGAGGGGCCATATACCACAAGGTGCTGAGGAGGATCTATCACAAGAGGTATAGACCACATCAGCAGAATGGAGGAGGGTTCTTTTCCTTTGAACTTTTGTTGAAGTTACACAACCTCTTGTTTGTTGCCCAGGAAGACAGAAAATGCAAATGAGCAGGAGAGAAATAATAAACTTCCCTAATCCGGAAACAATGTACTAACAAGCCAGCGTTTTCTTCCAGACTTTTTTTTCTTGGCAGCCATTTTTAAAATACTAAGGGACATACAAATCTGGATGCAAATTAGGCTCCATACAATGTTGAGATTTTCGTTTTGTTTTGTTTTTCCTTCCCCAAACAACAGCTTGGTACTGTTCCTGCATGGCTGTAAATCAGGCATCAGCTGGAAACAGAAAGGAGCTCAAGGCCTCCAGAGGGAGGATCCCGGCTACGAAGCACTACTGGGGCACCTTGGGGAAGGTGAAACTATTTCGTTCAAAGTAGCAACATTTTTTCCCGCCACCTGCCTTTGCTGCTCCCACATTGGCTACAACGGATTTATTTACTTGTTTATTTATATTTGAAATGCTGGGGACAGAACCCAGGGCCTTGTGCATGCAAAGCAAGCCTCCAGAGGGAGGATCCCGGCTACGAAGCACTACTGGGGCACCTTGGGGAAGGTGAAACTATTTCGTTCAAAGTAGCAACATTTTTTCCCGCCACCTGCCTTTGCTGCTCCCACATTGGCTACAACGGATTTATTTACTTGTTTATTTATATTTGAAATGCTGGGGACAGAACCCAGGGCCTTGTGCATGCAAAGCAAGTGGTCTGCCACCAAACTAC
>NW_008350324.1:226481-258493 GCF_000622305.1 Nannospalax galili | reverse complement strand
CACACACACACACACTCATCACTACAATTTTCAAACATGATCATATCCCCTACGCAGATTCCCACCAGACCATGGCCAGGAGGGACAGAAGCTGGCTGAGGGAGAGGAGGCTCACCTGCCCACCTGCCGAGAAGTATTGTCTGTGACAGTGCTCTCTGACTGACCTCCGCCATTTCCTGGGTCTTGAGGCTCTCATGAGCTCATCTGCCTGCAGGTGGCACCCAGGGCCGGCAGTGCAGCTTTATTATGTGGCTGCGGCACACAGCTTTCTAGTGTTTTCCTTTTATCTCTGTCTGTACTAAGCTGTTCCACCCCTGAATTCCCAAATGGCTGCTTTACACTCTGAGGAAATGGGGACACAGGGACCCCCAGAGTTAAGAGACAGATGTTCCCATCACTCTGTAACAGAGGAATTTTGGCTGAGAAGTCAGACGGGCCTGGGTTCAAAGACTATCTGTGACACTCAGCTGCTGTGTGACTCTAAACAAAAACAAAAAGAACTGCTGAGATGGAGCTGGGAAGACGGCTCAGCTGGCAAAGTGCTCGCCTTACAAGCCTAAGGACCTGAGTTCTAGCACCACTTAAAAAGTCCACATGTAGTGGTAAGTACTTGTAACTCTAGTGCCGGGAAGGTGCAGACAGGTGGATCTCTGGGACTCACTGACCAGCCAGCCTAGTTGAAGGCCAACTCCAGACCAGTGAGAGACACTGTCTCAAAATAAGAAGGATGGCACATTAAGAGTTGTCTTCTGGCCTCAGCATGCATACATACACACACATATATGTGAACAAACACACAAAAGAACTCTATGATGATGGGTATGTTCTAGAGCTGTGCTGACCCAATAAGACAGCGTTAGTCACAGGCAGCAAAAAGCCACTGGAAACCAAGTCTCTGCAAATGAAGAACGAGTTTTCACCTGAAATTTCTCCTGGATACAGCACAGGATCATAGAGCCTGCCTTACTGGACAGTTCTGGAACATGAGCCCCCAGAAGCAGAGCTTCCCTATCATGGGATCCCAGCTCCCCAGCACTGACTGAGGCAGAGAAAGTCCCATTGGCAGTTACAGAGGGAGTGGACAAGCCCAGGTGCAGGAGTGCACCTGGGCAGGTTTCTCAAGCACACATTCTAACGGGGTGCTATGTGAGTGTGAGGGGGTTCCTCAGAGTCAGGGGGGCTGGGACATGGATGCCATCCCGCTGGTACAGACTGGGCCCCATGGGCCTCTCTGAAAAGGGGCGGCTGTGCCAGCCTTCTCCAAATCAGAAGGAGGTCCACAATAGAGCAATCAAGACCCACGCTTAGGCTTTGTTCTAGTCAAAGGAAGACGGTAGCACTGCAGGGGGTTCTAGGGGCTCCATTCAAAGCCCAAACTGGGAAGGAACCACAGAGCATCTGAGGCTGGTCTATTTCGGGGCCTCTCTGCTTCCTGTTCCCCACTTCCAGCTCCCCCCACCACCTCCTTGATACTCAGGAAGGGCCGGGCCGAGGCCAAACAGGACAGCAAAGACAGACCCTGGGGAGCAGCACCTGCTCCAAGCCTCTTCTCCCTCGGGGCAGCCTGGGCTCCTGAGGGACATCAGTATCTCGCCCTGCTGTGAGCCACTGTCTTATGCTGCACCTACTGTGTCTGTCTGACAAACTAGTAAGGAATACTGTGGCTGGTGACCATTCAGCGTGAGCCCTTTGCAGTGGCCTGACTGTCTAATGGGCTCTGAACACTCCTAGCATACCCTATCTACTTGGGGTGCCCCACCCTCCCTCCCACCACAGGAGCCCTCCTGCTCCCATAACTCCCAAACAGTGGAGCCCCTTGCTCTAGGTCCCAGCTAAAGCCTAGGTCCCTGAGAACAGCCCTGGAGCCCAGTACTCAGGATGATGTGCAGTGAGCACTCAGGATTATGTAGTGAGGACAGGAAAGACAGGGCAGTTGCAAAATCTGCATGCCCTTGTAAAAGAGGCCCTGGAGAGCTCGCCCTTCTGTCAGGTGGCACACAGGGAGCTGTCTCCATGCACCAACTCATTGACCTTAACTTCCCAGTCTCCGGAACTGTGTGTGAATCGTTTCTGTTCATTATAAGATGCCAGTGTAAGGGATTCTAGTATAGCAAAAGGAAAGGGCTAACTTGGACCCCTTGTGGGATAAAAGAAGCAAGTGTGGGAAGAAGTGGACAAAAGTGAGCTGGGTTAGAGAAAGAATAGAGGACCTTAGTGTGGATCGTGATGGCGGTGATGACAATGCTGATGATAGTGATGATGGTGATAGTTATGATGATAATGATGGTGACAGTGATGGTGGTAATGGTGAAGATGGTGATGATGATGATAGTGATGATGATGATGATGATGGTGAAGATGTTGAGGATAGTGATGATGGTGGCGATAGTGATGATGATCATCATGATGATGGTGATAATGGTGATAGCAGTGATGATGGTGATAAAGATGATAAGGGTGATGATATGGTGATGACAATGATGACAGTGATGATGGTGATGAAGAGGAGGAGGATAATGGTAATGATGGTGATGATGCTAATAGTGGTGATGTAATGGTGATGATGATGATAGTGATGATGGTGATGAGGAGGAACAGGAGGAGGATAATGATGATGGTGGTAGTGACGGTAATGACAGTGATGATGGTGATGTGGTGATGGTGATGGTGGTAATGGTAGTGATGGTGATAATGGTAATGTTGTGGTGGTGGTGATGGTGATGGTAGTGATGACAATTGTGACGGTGGTGATGGTGGTGATAATGATAATGGTGATGGTGGCGGTGATAGTGATGGTAGTGATGACAACTGTGATGGTGGTGATGGTGGTAATGGTAGTGATGGTGACAATGATGATGGTGGTGGTGGTAATGGTGATGGTGGTGGTGATGGTGATGATGGTGATGGTGGTAATTGTAGGATATAAGTGGGTATGACAATAGGATGATGGTGGTAAAAATGATACTGACAATAAGGGCACACTAAGAGTCATCATGTGCTCAATGTGGGGCAGGCCTGTGCTCTACCTGCATCATCTCAGGTTACCCTCCCTACAACCATGGCATGGAAACGTTTGTCATCTAACACTCAAAAACTAGGCTCTGAATCATGGAGGCTATAGCCAGAATTGGAAGGCAAGTTTGTCAGAAACCAGATCCTATATTCTGGGCAAAGAATGAAGGACTAAGACGGAACAACTGGAGATGTCTGCATGGCAAAGGCCTGAGTTAAGTCCCCAGTACCACAAAGGAAAGAGAGAGGGAGAGGAGAGAGAGAGAGAGAGAGAGAGAGAGAGAAGGGGAGGGAGGGAGGGAGGGAGGGAGGAAGGAAGGAAGGAAGGGGAGGGAGGGAGGGAGGGAGGAAGGAAGGAAGGAAGGAAGGAAGGAAGGAAGGAAGGAAGGAAGGAAGGAAGGAAGGAAGGAAGGAAGGAAGGAAGGAAAGCACTAAGCTAGGTTTACTGATACATGACTGTAATCTCAGCTTGGGAGGTAGGGCAAGAGAACCAGCAGTTTAAGGACAGCCTGGGCCGTACAGCAAGTTTGAAGTCAGCCTGAGTTGTATGAGACCCTGTTTCAAAAGCAACAGCAAATATTCAGGGCTGGGGAGGTGGTTCAATGGTCAAGAGCATTGGCTGCTCTTGCAAAGGATCTGGGTTGAGTTCCCAGCACCCACATGGTTACTCACACCCACCTTTTTGAACTGGAGTTCAAAAGGATCTGACACCCTCTTCTGGCCTCCAGAGGCACCAGGCATGCATGTGATGTGCATACATACATGCAGGCAAAACACTCATACACATAAAAACTAAAACTTGAAACTTAAAAAATCAACAACAAAAGGAACAAAAATTTAGAGAAAGCAGTGAGGTGGCTGGAGGCCGCCTTGCTTCCCTGGTCAGTGTGACAGCTCATCCCTCATCCACATGTGAGAGTCCACCTCCTCATCCACATGTGACAGCTCATCCCTCCATCCTCATGTGACAGTCCACCCCCTCATCCACATGTGACAGCCCACCCCCTCATACACGTGACAGCCTATCCCTCCATCCACATGTGACAGCCCACCCTTAGATCTATATATGACCACCCACCCCTCTATCCACATGTGACAGTCCACCCTTAGATCCATATATGACAGCCCACCCCTCCGTCCACATGTGACAGCCCACTCTTAGATCCATATATGACAACCCACCCTCCATCCACATGTGACAGCCCATCCTTAGATCCATATATGACAGCCCACCCTTAGGTCCATATATGACAGCCCATCCTTAGATCCATATATGACAGCCCACCCCCCATCCATATGTGACAGCCCACCCTCCATCCATATATGACAGCCCACCCTCCATCCACATGTGACAGCCCACCCTCCATCCACATGTGACGGCCCACCCTCCATCCATATATGACAGCCCACCCTCCATCCACATGTGACAGCCCACCCTCCATCCATATATGACAGCCCAACCTCCATCCACATGTGACCGCCCACCCTCCATCCATATATCACAGCCCACCCTCCATCCACATGTGACAGCCTACCCTCCATCCATATATGACAGCCCACCCTCCATCCATATATGACAGCCCACCCTCCATCCACATGTGACAGCCCACCCTCCATCCATATGTGACAGCCCACCCTCCATCCATACATCACAGCCCACCCTCCATCCATATGTGACAGCCTACCCTCCATCCATATATGACAACCCACCCTCCATCCACATGTGACAGCCCACCCTCCATCCATATATCACAGCCCACCCTCCATCCACATGTGACAGCCCACCCTCCATCCACATGTGACAGCCCCCCCTCCATCCATATATGATAGCCCACCCTCCATCCACATGTGACAGCCCCCCCTCCATCCATATATGATAGCCCACCCTCCATCCACATGTGACAGCCCCCCCTCCATCCATATGTGACAGCCCACCCTCCATCCATATATCACAGCCCACCCTCCATCCACAGGCACCACCCAGTAGCCTTCTCCATTCTTCCCTTCCTCCACAGCACTCATCCTGCAGCACTGTGTACTGTGTGCTGATGCCAGTACCTGTCCCCACTCTGTCCTCAGCCCACACAGAACTGAAGCTCCCGCAGACACACCTGCACACAGCAGCTGCCAACACTGTCCAATGAGATCTTGAATGCTGTCCAGATCTACCCAGAAAGGTTAAGCTGTCCCAGATTTAGGATCCCTTCAATGGGTTGAGTGAATGAGTGATTATTCTTTGGTTTCAGGCTCAGACTGATCCAGCAAGGCAAGAGAAGGGGGCAGAGACTTGAGATTTCTCCCCTTTGGGGCTCTGGGGTCACTGGGAGGGAAGGGTCTGGTGGGAAAGGTGCTTGCTTATTTCCTGGTTTGAAACAGACTTTTAATTAAAACTGAAAGTCGGGCGTAATGGGACCATTCAATCCCAACGTTCTTAGAAGCTTCCAGGAACAATTACAGTTTTTGAAGGAAGGAGACATTGAAAACAGGACGTCGCATGGCTGGTTTGCTTCTGCCACCTGGTGGAGATCTATGGCAGGCACACCATGGCCTTTCCTGCACTTTTAAGTTACCACAACCTGTATAAGATGCTGGGGACCTGGAGCAAAGGGCAAGAGGTGGAGTCTGCCCACAGGAAGATGATAGTTGGGTGAGAGAGTGAGACTAGGAAACAACCACCGTGAGGCATGCCTGACAGAAGCATTCATTCCTCACTCGTTCCCTTATTCATTCAGCAAGATGCAGAAGCCGGAGGGAGGTTGCCATGTGGAGGGGAACTAAGCAGCGCACAGTGTGGAATTGAATGCTCTAGGATGAGACTAGCAGGAGATGAGGCTGGGAGGCAGTGAGGGGCTCTGTGGTGCAGACCATGAGAGTCACTGAATGTTTGTGATGTTTGGGAGAGGAGGGGTCAAGGGTCATTAATTAGTTCAGTTTATGGGGCCCAGGAAGGGTCTCTGGGGGACCAGACTTGGGGTCTGAGGATGTGAACAGGGACAAAGATTCAAAGAACAGGAGAGATCTGAACAGTGGGGCAAGTTCTGAGATAGAGTATACACACTTTATCGGAGGTACTGTAGAATGGGTTCTTCAAATATTTAATGGCTGGAAAGATGATGGCTCAACAGTTAAGAGCGCTTGCTGAACAGTCATGAGGACTGGAGCTCAGATCACAGAATGATGTAGCAAGCCAGAATCTGGTGCATGCCTAGCACGAGGAGGCAGATATGGGAGGATCACTGAGGCTTGTTGGCTTCCAGCCTAGTAGGGAAAACACATGCACCAGGTTCAGGAAGGGAGGAGAGCGACGGAGGAGAATACCCCATGCTCTGTTGTAGCCTCTGTGTACCACTTGGGTGCATGCATCTGCACATACATCCATACATCCACATACACAGGCATGTACACACAACATAAATAAATAATCTAATATTTATAATAATCTACATAATTTTAAGGCTCGAAAGGGAAATGGAGCAGCAGAGCTCCAAGCAGAAGCCTAATCCTTAGGTGCCAGAAATCCCTGGGGAGATGCATGCTTTAAGCCACTATTGGGTTTTCATGGGCTAGGCAAGGGGGTGGAGGGGTTATTCACAATTAGTTACTAAGATTCACTGAGCCTCTACTATACCTGATGTTGACCTTCACCTAGGGAGCAAATAGGGAGCAGAAGCAGTGTTATCCCTGCCCTCTCACAGTTCACAACCTTGTGGAGGACAGGCACCCACTGAAAGGCAAAAATTAGGATATAGTGACATAGGTACACATGGGTACTACAGAAGGGAAAGCTGATGGTAGGAAATGCAGAGCTGGTGACCAATCCTTCCCCAAGAGGTCTGAGTGGAGCTGACTTCTGCCTCAAGTGCCACAGGAACCGGGCAGATGAGCAGCCTTTAGTCACTACAGCCCAGAACCCACATCCTGGCTCAGAGGCCACCACTGGAAGCAGGATGTGGCACAGTACATTGAATGATGTCATGGGTCCAAAGTAGCTGAGGTGGAGACAGGAACATCTATTAGATTGGTCTCTTTCTTTTTTTAAGATTAATTTGTGGGGGGGGGTCTCTACAGAAGCCAAAAGAAGGCATCATATCTCATGGAACTGGAGTTACAGGCAGTTGTGAGATGCCAGATATGGGTGCTGGGAACCAAACTCTGGCTCTCTGCAAGAGCAGCGACTACTCTTAACCTCTGAGCCATCTCTCCAGCCCACAGACTGGCTGAGTAGACCAGGCTGGCTGTCCAGTGAGCCCCTGGGACCTCCCTGTCTCCGCTTCTGTGATACTGGGATTATAAGCATGCGGCATCACATCTGGCTTTTTCTTAACATGCGTTCTTGCGATGGAACGGAGGTCCTCATGCTTGCACACTGAATACCAGTTCTTCCACTCTGCTGGCATGTAACACTCAGTAAATCAGAATTTCATGTTGCGTGTTGACTCAGAAGAGGGAACAGACGCCAGCCTCTGCCAGGCTTATGGTCAACAGCACCGCCCTGTGGTGGGAACTGGAATGATGGTGGTAGTACCCAATTAACCCATTCCCTGAAGCTGGAACTTTTTTTTTTTAATTAAAAAAAAATATTTTCTTATTTTTATGTGTATGAGTACTACCTGCATCTATGCATATGCACCCATGTTGTGCAATGCCTGCGGACATCAGAAGAGGGAACAGGATCCCCTGGAACTGGAGTTAAAACAGTTGTTAGCTACAATGTGGGTGCTGAGAATCGAACCTGGGTCCTCTGCAAGAGCAGCCAGTGCTCTTAACTGCTAAGCCAGCTCTCTGGTCCATAAAGCTTGTATTTCTAACAGTTTGCAGGGAACTCATGAGGATGAAGGGAAAGGGGAGCTTCAACAGCCTAACAATTAATGCTCTGCTAATAAACACATCCCAGATTTTCAACTTTTTTGCAGTTTGTTTGATTGATGTGTATTAGTGCTTTGTCTGCATAGACAGAAGTATACCATGTGCATGTAGTGCCCACAGAGGCCAAAAAAAGAGCACTGGATCCTCTGGAACTGGAGTTACAGATGGTTGTTAGCCACCATATGGCTACCAAGGGATCCAAATCCAGGTCCTCTGCAAAAGCAGCCAGTGCTCTTAACCACTGAGCTATCTCTCCAGCCCTTACATTTTGTATTAGTTTTGAGTCAGGGTCTCATATATCACAGGCCTCTAATTCTCTATTGCTAAGGATGATCTTGAACCTCTTGCCTCTACCTCCCAAATGCTGGGATCACAGGCATGTGCCACTTATTTCTAACACCTGATTGATACAGGCTGGGATCAAAAACAGGCTTTGTACATGCTAGAAAGGTACTCTCACCCTGAGCCCCAGATCCCAATTTTTAAAAAATTATTTTTGGATAAACTTTTTATGTGTATGAGTGTTTTACATGCATGTTTGTAATACACCTGTGTATGCAATGCCCTCAGAGGCCAGAAGGTGTCAGATCCCCTAAAATTTGAATTACTTAACCCCTCAGTCATCTCTCCAGCCCCCAACATCCCAATTTTTGAGCAATTAATTAGAAAGATTCAGAAAAGATGACTATAGATTTGGATACTAAAGTAATATTATAAGTCTCGGAATTTTTAAAAATTTTTTAAAATTTAGAAAAGAGAATACTAAAATAATATATATAATCCTACTACTGGAGGAAGAGGAGAAAGAGGAGGAGGAGAGGAGGGAGAAGAGGGGGAAGAGGAAGAAGAGGAGGCGGAGGAATAGGAGGAGGAGGAAGAAAGGAAGAACGGGAGAGGGAGGGGGAGGGGGAGGGTGAAAGGAGGTGGGCAGAAAATACCCATTTGGAAGAATTGTACAGAAAAGGACAGCAAAATAACAGCAGAGCCCTGGGGGCCAGGGCCTAGGGTAGTTACATCCTGATTTTTGTTACCACAAATGCATGGCGTTTGTGTGGGGATAGAAACAAGACAGTAACTCAGAACACAAAGGCACTTCAAAACATCTGAAGTGGAAACATTCTGGCCTCCCTGCAAGTCCAAGCTTCACGCATCTGGACCCTGCATATCCAGAACCAATCCTGAGCCATTCTCTACGGGGCGGAGTTCAAACCCCGCCTACTTCCAACTCCCACACCCATCCTGGCTCCTAAGCTGCTAGCTTTGACATCCAGGGTCCACTCTGCTTTGCCCAGGAAGCTTGAGGAGCAGTGGCCGACCAGCTGGGGACAGTCCTCATCCCGTAGACCACACACCTGACATATGCACGTTCCTGAGGCAAGTCAAGGAGGCATTGAGGCGAGCACACTCCTCCTGGTTGGCTCCATACTTCTCCACCGTCTCACACACCTGCTCGTCTGTCATCTCCAGAAGGTCCTCCAGGCTCAGCTGGTCAGGGGAGATTTCCTAGGGAAGGGGACAGACAAGGACTGTTAGCTATACCTGGAACCCAAATGCCCAGCCAGAGGGAACACCATGGAACCTCCATCTCACCTCCTAATGGGACCCAGTGGAACTGCAGGAGGGAACAGAATGGAGTCTCCACACTGCCCTCTAGTGGCATCCAATAGAAGACAGGCTACTACAAACACTTGGCCTGGAATCTGTGGTCTGGGTTTGAGTCTCATGTTTCCCACTTAGATGACCTCAGACAAGTCGTTTAGCCTCTCTGGGACTTTTTTTTCTCACTTATAAAATGGGGTATTGAGTGTAGGTACATGTTCAGTACATGGTCAACACTTCCAACACGCAGCCCAGCTCCTGAACCCCTTAGGTGACAAGCCCCACTGCATTCTTCCGTGGACGGCCCTCAGTGTCCCCATGAACTTGACCTGCAGGAACCCAACCCAAATACCAGGGTGGACTCAAAACGAGCCAACTGGACACAAATGAAATCTCCTGCTCGCTGCCCGCCACTCTCCATTTCCTCTCAGACATGCCCACGGATTGGGATTCATTCTAAACCTTTAAGAGCCCTAAGAGGAAGGGAGAGGAAGGTCTGTGGTGGCTCAGAGCTGGAAATGAAACCAGAAAAGTGACTGAGCACCGTGAGGCTATGGCAGGACTGGGGAATTGTATAAAGCAGGGAAAAGGACCCCTCTGAGCAGACCACTGCTAGAGAAGCAGGATTCCCAGGTCACCGTGTGTTGAATAGAGGTACTTTGCCACCAACAAGCAGCTGGCCTCCCCAAACAATGTATTAAACATGTCTACAGCATTACCAAGAATTTCCTCAAGCATCCGCATTTGCCCGCCTACAAATGTTTCTGTATATGCATATGAGAGCCTCCATTTATAGAAGTTAATGGTAGTCAACAGTTTTACACATGCATATTAGTATATTATTATTTAAATAAGGCTTTTGAAATCTGTGGATGGCAGTCTAGGGCTATGCTGTGGACTCCTTCTGCCCTCTTGTGGCCATGTCTATGTATTACAACAAAATACAGATTTCACATAAAACCAGTACCATAAATTCCATCTTCCCCCCACATCCCCAAAGAATAAGCTACAGGGAAAAGCCAAAGCCCAGTTAGTACCTTTGCAGTCAGTACACTAGCGAAGGGACAGAAAGGACATTAACTGAGTCACCTGGTGGCAAGCAGACATAGCGTGTGTAAAACTCTCAGATGGGACAAGCCAAGATCCGAGGAACAGAGAGAACCACATTTAAAGAATGATGCTACTTTAGTTCCATTCTGTTGCTGTAAGAAAACACTCAAACCAAAAGCAACTGGGGAAGGAAAGGGTTTATTTGGTTTACAAGTCCATTCATTGATAGAAGTCAAGGCAGGAACTCAAGGCAGGAACCTAGAGGCAAAAACACGGCAGAGGGCAGCTTGCTGGCTCACTCACTAACTTCCTTATACAGCCCAGGACTATGTTCCCAGTGACGCTATGGCCCACAGTGGGCTGGGTCCTCTTGCACCAATTAATAATCAAGACGGTCCCACCTGATAAAGACAATTACTCAACTGAGACTCTTTTTTTCAGGTGATTTCTAGGCTGTGTTGACAGTTAGTGCTGGGTAGGACAGCCATGTGCTCCTTGATGTAGAACTCAACTCTAGACTTTAATCTTTTGATTTAAAAATATGTATGTGTATTCGTTACCCTGAAACTTAGGATCATAAAAAAAGGCATAAACATACATTTTTATAACATGGAATGTGAGAGAAAAGGTATCCAAAGAAAACAAATTCTTGTATGTCTTGGTAGAATAACACTAGCTGGGATAGTGTCTCCAGTACTTGATGCGGATTTTCTTTTAATGTCACAAAGATCACATAATAAAACCAGAGGGGTTTTATGTCTGTCCGGCTGTCACCGCTTACAGATTCCAGGATGCTAAAACTCAGAGCAGTTAGACCTTTTGCCCAACATCACATAGCTAGAGAGTGATAGAGTCAGAGTTTGAACCCAGGGTACCTCCTGTCAGAGATGGCTCCCTATTTCCTGGTCCATCCTGGAAGGGTGCCATCTGGTGGACATGCTTATGAACTGCAAGCAGAAGGCCAGAGCTCCTCCCTCACCACCTGGCTGGTGTGGCCTTTGAATCAGATGCTGAGAGACTAAGGTAAGTATCTCAAGTTCAGTACAAGAGGCCAAGAGAAGGGGTGAACTGGAGAGAGAGAGCCTTACATCAGACAAGGACTCACTAATTCTGATTTGGAAACCTTTCCTTGTTAGGAAAACTTGGTTTTTAATTGTTGATTCCAACTAAAAATTTGAAGATCAGATTTTTTAAAATATTTTCTTATTTTTATTTTATGTGTACGAGTGTATTGCCTGAATGTATGTAAGTACACCCATGTCGTGCAATGTCCATGGAGGCCAGAAGAGGGTGTCAGATCCCCTGGAACTGGAGCTATAGATGGTTGGCCATGTGGGTGCTGGGAACTGAACCCAGGTCCTCTGCAAGAGCAGCCACTGCTCTTAACCACTGAGCCATCTCTTCAGCCCCTCAAAGATCAGATCTTATCAGTGCAACAAAACTTGTCTGCCCATCAGACCAGTTTGAAGGCTGCCAGTTTTCAACTCCTCTTCTAGAAGACTTGTTTCTGCTTCCCTGAGGGCTCCACAAGTTAGCCCTTGATATACGAATATTTACATAACCCCAAAGCATCTGGGAAATGCACCTGACTACAAAATTAAAGTGTGCTATTTGTACCTAGAATGACTTGTGATAGTTCTAATTGTCAATTCAGGACACAATCTAGGATCACAGGGGAAGAGAATCTCAATGAGGGGTTGTCTGGATCCAGTTGGCCTGTGGGCATGTCTGTAGGGGATTATCTTGATTATGTTAATTAAGGTGGGAAGACCTGCCCACTGTGGGTGGCACCATTCCCTAGGCTTGGAGTCCTAGTCTATGGAAAAGGGGAAAGTGAGTTGAGCACTAAGCATGCATGCATGCACTCTCTCTGCTCTTGACTGGAACTGGGTCTAGCTGCTTTAGGTTCCACCATGACTTCTTGCAATGACAGAGAGCAACCTGGAGTTGTGAGCCAATAAACCCTTCCTCCCCTGCACTGGTCAGGCAGGGTATTTTGTCACAGCAACTGGAAAGGAAAATAAGGCTTTTCATTCATTCCAAAGATACAGTAAGAATACCTATCCCAGCATTGCAGTCATCCTGAGAGTGAAAGAAGGCTGCACTGTGGATATGCCTGTGGGAAATGGGGTTGGGGTGGTGGGAGAAGAACATGAGGGGGCAACACAAAGCTCAGGCTCTTAGTGCTGATAGGCTTGGGGGAGATTCTTGCCCTTGAGGACAAGCTCTAAAACTGACAGAAGGGTTCATGGAAAAGGGAGGAAAGAGCCCCTTGCACCTATGGACCCCCCATTTTCTGGTCAGCCACAGGAAGGTGGACAGAAAACAGTGATTCCTGCTGGACCCTCAGAGACCATCTGTTCTCTCACTGGCCCCTCCTGGTCACAGGCTGGACAAATTGCTTCATCTCTGAGCCTCAGTTTCTCTCCCTGTACCATGGGAATCATAGATCTCAAAAGATGATGCAAGGAGCCTAGGTGGTCCTGAACATCAAGATCATTTGTGCAAAGCCTTGAGCCACAACAAGGGACAGGGAGAGTCATAACAGGCATTGGAGTTTGTTAAGTCTGGCTCCGCCGCTCTGGAATCCCAGAGGGTAAGGAAACCTCAGTCTTCTGAGACCTTGAGGATGTGTTCCAACCTTGAACAAGCACACAAAGCAGTGGGTGATCCGGCTCCCTTTGGCCATTGGAAAACTTGTTGCTGCCAAGTTTTCTGATGAAATAACAAACTAACCTTCACTGACCAGACTCTGAGCTGGACATTTTATTTAGATCACCTCATTTCACAACAAGTACCTAGGAGAGGACAAAGGGGCACACACCTGTAATCCAGGACTTGGGAGATGGAGGTAGGAGGATCAGAAGTTCAAGGCGATCTTTAGCTAGCTAGTAAGCTTGGGGCTAACCTGGGCTACATGAGACCCATCTTTAAAAATGAAAAACAGAGGACAAGTTATCCACATTTTTTTTTCTTCTTCTTCTTCATGTGTATGGGGGTTGCTGATGAACATGCATACAGGTATGTGTGGAGGCCAGAGGTCAACTGCCAATGGCAATCTTCAGAAGCCATCCACCTTAGTTTTGAGAGGGCCTTTCATTGGTCTGAGGCTTACAGATTCCACTAGACTGGCTAGCCTGTGAGCCCCAAGGATCTGACCATCTCTGCCTCCCCAGTGCTAGGATTACAAGTATATGTTTCCACACCTGGCTTTGTTGTGTGGGCTGTGAGGATTGTACTCAGGTCCTGTGTTTGTATGGCAAGCACTCTACCAGCTGGGTCATCTGGCAGCCTCTGTTGTCCACATTTCACACATGGAAAGACTGATGTGCTGAGTCTGTGCAATCCAATATGGAGGCACTAGCTACATTAATTTCCATTAGACAAAATTAAAATTCCAGCTTCTCAGTCCCAAGCACAAACCACAATCCCAGTACTCAGTAAGTGCAGGAGTCTTGTGTGGCCAGTAGCCACTACATCAGACAGCACAGATACAAAATATTTCCACCACGGCCATAAGTTCCAATGGGCAGCACTGGTCTCCGAGGCAACCTAGAGGGGCTCCATGAAACGGTTGACCTGAGAGAAGTTCTGACCCCAGAACCATGCCTTCAGTGACCCCCAGATGCTGACTCTAGAACCCCACCCCCAGTGCATGCCCCTTCTCAGATACATCTGAGATCCAGTTAGGCTTCATCCAGCATATATTGACTGAGGGCCTACTATGTGTCAAGGGCAGTGCTGGGCCTAGCCCGAGCCCTGTAACCAGGAAGCAGCAAAGCAGGGAGTGTCTGGTCAGTAAGGCTGAAGGGGTGCAGGGCTGCCCGTGGTCACCTCCAGGACTTCCTTGCGCACGTCCACGATCCGGAACCAGTGCCTGAGCTGGGGGAAGCCGTCCAGCTCAGCGTTGCGCTCCTGCAGGGCCACCTTCTTCTTGCAGGACAGCTGCCGGCTGAAGTACTTCACCAGCTTGCTCTGCGGAGACAGGACAGGACGGGACAGTTCACAAACACTGCGGCTCAACCCTCGCTGCCTCCTGTGGACCCCAGCCAATTCTGTTCTAACACTGTCTCAATCATAATGAGATCCAGTGTTCTATCTGAGATGGTTTGGGGCATGGTTTGAGTGAACCTTGGTCCACAGTGTAACAATACTGAGAGGATATGGATCTTTTTAGCAGGTGGTGCCTAGAGGAAGGTGGTTCCATCAAGAGGACACCATCCTTGGAAGGGATTAATGTAGTTCTCTCACAACCACAGGAGGGCAGGCCCCTCATGCTTCTGCAAGCAGCCAGTTCCCTTCCTACTTCCCCACCATGTTATAATGTAATGCTACCTGAACCTTCCAGCCACTAATATCATTTATTTTCTTTATAAAGGATCCAGCCTCTGGTATCTTGTTATAGCAACCCAAAATGCACTAAAGATGCCACCCCACATCCTCACCATCTTGATGAAAATGGACAAATAGATGGCATTCAACATTTAGCTGGAGTGGGGATAGGGACTACACCTTGGTTCCACTGATATTTTAAATACACATATCATTTGACCCCAAAATTCCATGTTTAGAAACTCATTCTACCCCATTCATTCTATGAAAAAAACAAAAACAAAAAAACAAACATGTGCCCAAGGATGTTTTCTTACAATTTTCTTTGCAATAGTAAAAGACTGTAAACACCCTGGGAACCCATCTGTCCAAAACTTGTCATGTGACTGAATATGGGGGTCACAAACATTTTGGCAACAATAAAAGGTTTTTGTACATTCAATGACTACAAATTAATTCAAAACCAAACAGATAAGAACCCTCGGTGTTCTTGGCAGTGCTTATCCCTGTCTTCACTGCAGTCTTGGTTCTGAACATACAACACAGGCACTGTGCCCTGAGGACATCAACACATCATGCAGCACCAGTGAATGCTGCCTGTAGCAACTCAGCTCGAACTCTAGACTACACTATGAACTGCAGTTTTTACTGGGCATATGTTTTCTGCTCTTACAGAATCATCATGGCTTAATTACAGAAAACAAAGACTTCTATGTCTCCTTATCATCATTCCTCAGCATGTAAGTACCAAATTAGTACATCTTTGTTTAGTACTGTGTTAGAATGCTTGATTTTTTTATTTATTTTTATTTTATGTGTATGAGTGTTATGCCTGCATGTATGTAAGTGCACCTGTGTCCTGTAATGCCTGTGGAGGACAGAAGTGAGCATCAGATCCCCTAGAACTGGAGTTACAGACGGTTGCTAGCTGCCACGTGGGTGCTGGGATTTGAACCTGGGTCTTCTGCAAGAACAGTCAATGCTCTTAACCATTGAATCATCTCTCTAGCCCTAGAATGCTTGATTTTTTTTTTTCTGAGCTCCTTGGCATCTGAGCATGGATATAAAGTCATCAGGTAGATTTCAATGGTGATGTTTTAGAATGCTTGATTTTTAAAAATTGATGTTTGAGTTGCTAACTTGGGTTTCATTTAAAAAATAATTAAATAGGGCTAGAGAGATGGCTCAGCAGTTAAGAGCACTGGCTTCTCTTGCAGAGGACCCAGGTTTAGTTCCCAGCACCCATATAATGGCTAACACTCATCTGTAACTCCAATTCCAGGGGATCCAATGCTGTTTCCTGGTCTCTATGGGTATTGCAAGACAAGGGTGCCCTTACATACATGCAGGCAAAACATTTATACACATACAATAAAAATAAAGAAAAAAGAAATAGCTCAGCAATTAAAAGTACTGGCTGCTCTTGCAGAAGATATGAGTTTGGTTCCTCCCACCCACATGGCGCTCACAACTGTCTGATGCCCTCTTCTGGTCTCCTCAGACACACATGGTACACATACATGCATGCATACAGTACAAACAATCATGCACATAAAACAAAAATTAGCTTTTTAAGTAAATGAATTTTTTAAATTAAATGAATTTTGGCTTAGGATTAAGACAGAATTTTCCAACTGTGATGGTTTGAATGAGATTATCCCCCATAGGCTCCAAGTATTTGGACATTTTGTCCCTAGTTGATGGCTCTGTATTGGGAGGTCTTAAAAGGTGTGGCTATCCTGGAGGAAACACATCACTGTGGGGTGGGCTTACAGAGTTCTTAAGCCTTGACAGATCTTGAGTTGTTCTTACTGCCTGTGCCTGCTTGAAGATGTGAGAGCTTAGCTTCTCCTCCTCCAGCCACTTCTGTCACCATGCCTCCCTGCCATGATACACTCTCACTGCTTTGGAACCATAAGCTCAAATAAACTCTTCCTTATATAAGTTTCCTTGGTCAGTTTCTATCACAGCAACAGAAAAGTAACTAATACAGTAATTGGTACTAGGAGTGGGGTGTTGATGTGAAGAACCTGATCCTGTGTGGTTTTGGAGGAATGTGGAAGACTTTGGAAGTTTAGGCTAGAAAAGTGGTTAATTGCTGTAAGCAGAGCTTAACAGGTCATTCTAGTAGGTGTCTGGAAGAAAGTAATACTGAGAACAATGTAGTTCCAGAGGGAAATAAGGACTTAAGCAGCAATTGGGATATTTTGGCAAAGAGTCTGGCTGGAGTCCACCCACAGCCAAAAAGCTTGCATGAGGCTAAGTTGAAAAGCAATGGACTAATTTCTCTGGAGGAAGAAAGTTCAAAACAGCCTAACATAGAAATGGTGGTGTGGCTATTAATGGTGAATATTATACAGATTTACAGTAAAAAGGAACAAATGGGGCAGAAAGAAACACAGAATGTACAGTTTGGACTGAAAAAGAGCACTAGGAAGATAAACGTTGGAGCCAAGGCATGTGCTGGAGAGGATCCCTTTGATAATGAGATTAAAGTGATGCCTAAAGATTTGCACTCAATGGAGATGGTGCCTCCAGGGCAAGACCAGCTAAGTCTCCAACTTGTGAAAGGAAAATGCTGCAGGGGCTGAAGAGAAAAGCATCTAAAACGAATAAAGCAGGCCAGAGTCCATCCCAAACTTGCAGCTAAACTTGGCATTGTCGTTCACCTGGTGCTGGCTTTAGAGGCATGAAAGATACAAGAGAGGGATGTATGTCGCACACAGAAAAACTGGAGAGGCTGAGCCATCTAAGTCCTTTGGAAGTAAAGTCCCAGAAGTCGGACATGGAGCTACTGGATTTGGTGTTTGCCCTGCTGGTTTTCAGTCTTGGTTTGGGCTGGTATTTCCTCACTATGCCTCTATTCCTCCCTTTCGTAATGGTAATGTGTATTCAGTTCCACTGTATGTTGGGAGTATGTAATTTGTCTTTTGGTTTTGCAGAGGCTTACAGTTAAGAGATTGCCCTGAGTCTCAGAAGAGACTTTAGACTGAGGACTTTTAAATAGTTTTGAGGCTGGTAAAAGACTATGGGGACTTTTAAGAGTAGACTAAATGCATTTTACATTTTTACAGGGGAGTGGAATGTGATGGTTTGAATGAGAATGTCCCCCATAGGCTCCAAGTATTTGGACATTTTGTCCCATGTTAGTGACACTATTTTGGGAGGTCTTAGAAGGTATGGCTATCCTGGAGGAAGCACATCACTTTGGGGAAGGCTTAGAGAGTTCTTAAGCCCTGACAGATCTTGAGTTGCTCTTGCTTCCTGAGCCTGTGCCTGCTTGAAGATGTAAGAGCTTAGCTTCTGCTCCTCCTCCAGCCACCTCTGCCACCATGCTTCCCAACCATGATGGACTCTTGCCCCTTTGGAACCATAAGCTCAAATAAACTCTTTCTTCTATAAGTTGCTTTGGTCAGTGTTCCTATCACAGCAACAGAAAAGTAACTAAAACACCAACAATTTCTGAAATGGTGCTAAATATATTCCTGCCATTTTTGTTCTATATATTTATGCAAAACAGTGCTCTCAGCATTGGTGATTATAAAATCAAAGAATTTATCACCACTAAGAAGCAATATGGTGGCCTAAACAAGACCTGCATAACAGTAATACTAGTTGACAAGCCAACATGTATGGGGGGAATTTCACAAGGTCCCCCTCTAGATGAAGAGCTCCAGGCAATCAATATCTGTTGAGAAAGGGAGAATCAGTGTTCTCTAGGGATGAGCTCCCTGGTGGGTTATCTAACCCCAAGTGGTCAGCCCTTAAACATACCAGCAATAGTAAATGAACTCAGTGTATGTGTGTGTGTGTGTGTGTATATGTAACAATAATAATTAAAGAAAAGATCAGGAAGTTGAGAGGGAGTGGGGGAAACATGGAAGGACTGAGGGGGGGAAAGGAGAGGTGTACTCTACTCATGTAAGAAATTCTCAAAAAAATAAAAAATTTAAACTATAAAAGAAGAAACACTAAAGATACTCTGCTTCCTGCAGAATCAAATATCAAATAGTCAGTGAAGTTTTAATTATTTATGTACAAATTTTAATTATTTATGTAAATAAGGACATCCCTCTCCTTAGTATTCAAACTTGTTCTCATCTCTAGTAGTGATACTATGTATATATGTATGTAAACATATATATATATATCAAAGAATCATTTTGAAATAAATGTCTTTATAATTTACTATCAGTAAATGTTTGACTCATTACACCTGTACTGCATAAAAATTAGGTGAAAAGGAGTTATAAGTGGAGAAGTTTCCGAAGGCCTGCTCTACAGCACTTTCAAATAAAAAAAGTATACTGTGTACTGACAGACCACGGTTTCTAAGATGCCTTGATAAATAAAAATAAACTCTCCCACTCCCCTGCAAAATGTCCATGTGTGTCTTTATAAATGCAGAGCCTCTTTCTAGAGGGACTCTTGACACTAGGAAAGGGGGGAGGGATGATGGGGATAGCGGGAAAGATGATCTATTTAAACCTTTCTGTATTATTTGATTTCTAAGTCACACACAAATATCCATGAATTAACAAATGTGGCCTGTTTTTGGAGACAGGATCTCCCTGTAGCCCCAGCTGGCTTGGAACTCCCTAAGTAGACCAGGTTGGTCTCAATCTCACAGAGATCCACCTGCTAGAATTAAAGGTATGCGCCACCAGGCCCAGGTAACAAATGCTTGCTTGCTTATGTTGTTGTTGTTTTTAAGAGTGAGACTTTACCTCTGATTCTGGAAGGATGCCAAGACACACAAAAGGAAATGTTTTGTTCATGGCTAGGTCTGTGAAAATGAACAGCAATAATCAAAAGAAAGGTGATACACGTGTGTGCTGAGCGCAGGACGATACACAAGAATGAGGTCTGAGCTTCTGAGGATGGAGAGACTGAAAGATGACAAGCAGCAAAAAAAGGTTCTGTGTTACTTTATGTACAGTGTTTCAACAGTTACTCGAATCTTAAAGCTCTGTAAGAGAAAATAAGAGAATAAGGGCCAACAAGATGGCTCAGCAAGTAAAGGTGCTTGCCACCAAGTCTGATGGCCCAAGTTCAGTCCTCAGGCCCCACATGGTGAGAGAACAGACTCCCTCAGAATGTCCCCTGACCGCCACACACTCCATGGCATGTGCGCTTGTTCAAGTATCTGAGCCGCTGAGAAATAAAAAGAAGGCAGAGGGCTGGGGAGATAGTGCTTGCTACATAAGCAGGAGGATCTGAGTTCAATGCCCAGGACCCATGTCCAAAAAACGTGTGTAAAAGTGGTACACACTTGTAATCCCAGCACTGGAGAGGGGGACAGGCAGAAATTTGGGGCTCCCTGCCCAGTCTAGCATACTTGGCAAGTTCCAGGCCAGTGAGCAACCCTGTCTCAAAAAAATAAAAATAAAAAAGAAATCTGTGGTACTTATACCTGAATAGAGACCTAGAGACAGCCAAGGTTATCTTCTGGCCTCTATATGAATGTGAACACACATGCACCCACACATATGAGTACATACATACATACACATACAAAACAGAGCAGAAACCCTATTCCGGAAGCTGGGGTGCAGCACTACCAGCAAGCAGTGCCCTCCTAGACCTGTGCTCATCCATGCCAGAGCAGCCTGGAGCAGCTCCCAGAGCACCTAGCACAGTCCAGCCTGAGGGGGCTCCAGGAAGATGGCCTTGTAGATACAAACCACAAAGCCAAGTGCCTGTAGCCAAGACAGAAGGGCAGCCAAGGGTCAGCCTGGGCATCCTAGATGCAAAATTGATGGAACAGCTTCTTATGCACAGCATTCCCAAACCACAGAACAGTAAGGGCGGGAATCAGGGCTTACTAAGGGAAGCCAGGCCTTTCTCCACTCACCCCAAGTGCTGTGAGGTGATTTTAGGTTCAAAGAGGTAAAGATGCAAGATGCATTACACCACGGCCGGAAGAGGAAAGGGGGGAGGGGGCTTTTCCAGGTGATTCCTGAAGCCAGGCGCCACACCCCTTCAGGTAAACACCGAAACCAAGAGCATTTAAGCACACATAGCTGTTTGACTAATTGGTTTTTTACACCCTTTGACCATTTCCTTTCTCCTGTAAGTTCTTTTTACTACATTTTATGTAAGTATAGGCTATAAAAATCTCTACAAGAAAAAAACTGGTCCTTTGCCACAAAAGGCTTGCAAAGCAGTAACCTCTCTCCGCGGGGTGAATTTCAGCTACTGATTTTAAGTCCTTCTCATTAGGGGTGTAGCTCAGGGACAGAGAACTTGCTCAGCATGCATGAGGCTCTGGGTCTGATTCCCCAGAATGAAGAAAAATAATAGTAATAATTACATAATTACATCCCCTCACATCACTAAATTAGTTTCAAAAATGGTTCCAAACACCTTTCTTTTTTGGAGTGGGCTGACACAGTGAGGTGCGGATTACATTGCTGGAACCAATCTGTGGATAAAGAGGCTGGAGCTCAAAGGTGTTGAATCCTGCCCCGAAATCGCACATCCAGAGAAGTTGCGGGGCCAGGATCTGAACTCAGGACATTTAACTTCCATCACTTCCAGGCCGTCTCTTCCACTCTCCACTGAAACAGACCCAGACATGCATTAAGAAAAGAGCCTTCAGCTGCCTCCTCCTGCCTAGCGGCCTAGTTGATTTCTAGGTCACCCTCAATTCAAGTCCACATGGAGCTAAAGTGAAAAAAGCACTCCAAAGTTTTCATCTGCAAATTAACGCAGGGCTCAACCAAGCTGCAACCACCCCACCCTCTCAAAAAGCCCTACCAGTGTTCCAATAAGGCCCACCCAGAATGTCCTTTGGAGGGCGGTGCGGGGTACCAGGATCCTAAGGTGCAATTCTCCATCAGCACACCAGGAGGCAGCCGGGCATCTCTCACAGCAGATGGAAAAATTTTCAGGCCCAGACTGCATCTGAGCACCCCCTGCCTGGTTACTGCACTCTGTATTAGCATGGTGGTAAATTTAGCAGCATAAACAAAAAAAAAAAAAAAAAAATTTAAACTCAAGATAAAAAAAAAAAAAAAAAAAAAAAAAAAAAAAAAAATTTAAACTCAAGACATGTGACCACACTGAAAATAATCATGTCTGAAATCCCTCATGGGAAACAGGAAACTTTTCACTTAGGATCTAAACCAAGACAAACACAGGCCTGTGGCAAGTGCACAGGGTTTGGTTTGGTGCATATGGCCAAAGCCATCACTTTTGGCTCTTTCTAAATAGTCAAGCCAGGAAGGCCAGAGAAGAACAGGGTGGACTGAGGAACCACTGTGCACCTGACGGTCCACGTCTGTGTGAACCTCATAGCCATGCCAGGGCCAGGCGGGTCTCACATCCCATGACACCAAGGGGGTGTCACAGAGCCACTGGACCCTCAGAACTGCACTGAGTACTCTTTCTGCCTCCTCTCTGGCAGTCCGGACCCACCTTAAACCTGATGTTGCCGGGTCTGTCCTTATACCTGCCCTGGAGGCATCCAGGAAACTCTACCCAGTACCATTGACACCCTGCAAAGGTTTCTTCTTCAGACTACACTGCCCTGCTCCCCCTTACCCCACCCCCAGCTCCTTGCTATTTCACAAGTGATCCTGTTTATTGGTTTCCATAGTTACACCTCCCTACCACCACCACCACACACCCATCAGACTGTCAGCTCCAAGCAGGGCCTCTGCCTGTCTTTTCCCTAGCATTCAGAGCCTGCCCAGCACACACCCTCCATCCATTTTTTCCTAGTCTTTTGATGAACCAGCATCACTGGAAGTGGCCACTGGGCCTCTAGGAATAAAGTTCCAAGTCCTTTTTAAACAAGCAAAACCCAGGCAGGGCCAGGTCTCTGGCTGTGCAGTCAAAGTTCTCAGTTAACAGACCCAGTAAGGGTAAAGAAATTGCTGCAGTTGCAACCAGAGGCCTACTGCCTTCCCACGGTTGCCAGGGTGACCACTGTCATAACATCCCTGCCTGTGGGGCCAGCTGACAGGGGAGAAAATTATTTGACTGAGATGGCTTCAAGTAACCAGCTCTATTTGCATCCACAGGCAAGTTCATGCAGAGGAAGAGCAGCCTAAGGAATGTCTGCCTCTCCTGCGGAGCCTGGACCCCAGTGAAGACAGACACCTGGGCCAAGGCAGTAAGGACCACAGAGATCCATCATATGTCAGGGGCAATCAAGTAATGTTGGAACAACCAATGGCTTGCTGCTTTGGCTCACACTTAGGACAGCTACTGGCTTTTCTCTTCCTTTTTAAAAAGATTTATTGGGGCTAGAGAAATGGCTCAGTGGTCAAGAGCATGGCTGCTCTTGCAGAGGACCTGGGTTCAATTCCCAACACTCACATGGTGGCTAACAACCATCCTAACTCCAGTTCCAGGGGATCCGATGCGCTCTTCTGACCGCCACAGGCATTGCATGACACGGGTTCACCTATACACATGCAGAGAATACATTCATACACATAAAAAATAATAATAAAATATTTTTTAATTAAAAGATTTTTTTAATTATGTATATATGTGGGGGGAGGGGTATGTGCACATAAGAGTTGAGGTGCCCTCTGAGTCTAGAAGAGGGCGCCCCATCCCATGGAGCTGGAATTAGAGGCTGGAGTTGTGAGCCATGCAGCATAGATGCTGGGAACCAAACTTCAGTCCTCTGCAAGAGTGATACATGCACTTAACCACTGAGCCATCTTTCCAGCCCCAACTTTTTTTCTTTCTTCACACATTAACTCTTAATGAATATTACAAACAATAGTAAAGCATTCACAGTGAACAAACACATCAGAGAAGCTAGGCCCATAGTAGCTTCTTTACATAAACATTACTATAACCTTTTTTTTTTTTGAGTCAAGATCTCATGTAGCCCAGGCTGGCCTAGAGCTATGTAGCTGCTCTGACCTTGAGATGTTCTTGCTTTTACTTCCTGACTACTAGGCTTATAAGTATATACTACCATGCCTGCTTTACATGGTGCTGAGGATGGAATCCAGGGCTTCATTCATGCTAGGGAAAGAAGCACTGTACCAACTAAGCCATACTCCAACCTCAAATCATTATAATATGATAGTTGTTATAACTATACACTGTTACAACATATATGCTGTAATATAGTCATAGGTGCCATGAATAATCATGTATGTTGCCCTAGCCACTTTCTGTTCCTGTGATAAAACACTCAGATCAAAGCCAACTTGGGAGAGGAAAAGGTTTATTTGGTTTATATGTCCCAATCTCAGTTCATCACTGAGGGAAGCCCGGGCAGGCGCTCAGGCAGGAACCTGGAGGCAGAAACTGAACCACAGACCATGGAAGACTGCTGCTTACTGACTTACTTCCCTGGCCTGTGCTCAGCCTGCTTCCTTATACAACCCACCGTCTACCTGCCTAGGGATGGCACCACCCACAGTGAGCTGGACCCTCCCACATCACTCAACAATCAAGACAAATGCCTCACAGACATGGCCATAGAGGAAATTCCCCAGCTAAGTTTTTCTCTTCCCAGGTGTCAAGTTGACAAGTGAAGCCATTCAGCACAGATATATAATAAATAACTTGAAATATAATCATATCTATATTATATGGCATATATTAGATATTTGCAGTAAACCTGATATTAGTGGATTTTCATAGACTAGGTACCACTAATACTTTGTTGTTGATAACAACGCTATGATTCTTCCCATTTTATTCAATAACATATTCACAGTTGAGACTGTAGCTGGTTTTACTGAGTGCTTGCTATGTACCAGGCACTATCCTAAAGGCTTTGATACCTTTAAGACTTAGAACCCCAAGGAGAAGAAAGCAGAGGTCCGGGATAACCACTTAACCTGCCTAAGGTCACCAGCATGACAAACAGGGACAGAGCTGCCCAGACCTGTCCTGTCCCTTATTTCAAAGGTAACAGACTCAACTTGCTGCTGAATTGCCTAGGGAGCTTGTTAAAAATACACATGCTGAGCCCCTGTTCAGCCTCGCTCTAAGTCCCCAGGACTCTTGGGACGGGGGCTTCTCTTTTCTTCTAAACAAGATCCCCAGACAGTTCAGAGAAGCAAGAAGTTTGGCCATACTGACTTCGCTGCCTGTTTAGCAGAGCTTGGCCCCTTGTCACCCAAGCTGGACCTGGTGTCATGAATGTATCTGGAGGGGCAGAGATTCAGGAGAGGGTTGGGAGGTGGCACCCAGAGCCAACAGTCCCATTAGGCACAGATGCAGGGGGTAATAAAAATGTATGATCCCTTCAGGCAAACCTAACCTGGGTGGCACTTGTAGCCATTTCCAGTGTCCCTGGAACCAGGTGGCACCTTCAGGAAAAGGAAATAAATAATAGCTCACGATGTTGCCCAGTGCTGGCTTCAGGGAGCAAATTACCGAATGAATTAAACTTTTAAATATGCCCAAGCCTAAAGCATACCTAAATTGAATGTAGTTTCAATTTGATCAGAATAAATGACCTCCCAAGACTGATCCACCCACAAGGCACACACTGTAGCTCCCTCCTTTTAATCATTCACTAGAGGCTAAACTGCAGGGAGTCCCACGCTGGTGGGTGAGGACCCACCCTTTGCGCCTACATTCTGAACCATGGCTAATGAGAAAGCTCAACAGAGTCGGGGGAAATGGAGGGGGGAGCAGTGGACAGATGTGATACTGAAGGCCTGGGGCTGGAGGGTCAGGCAGAAGTTCTGAGACTCATACCTCTGACCCTGGCCAGAAAGGAGTCTGGGGGTCAGAGCCAAGCGGCAGCCAAAACACCTGATTTGCCTTGGGCAATCTGCTGTATCACCACCTGACCCACAGGGAAAGGAGACAGCTGGGTAAGGTGGCCCACAGATGTAACCCCAGCTCTTAAGAGGCTGAGGCAGAAGCAACATGAGTTCAAGGTCAGCCTAGGCTACACAGTGAGGTCCTGACTCAAAAAAAAAAAAAAAAAAAAAAATCCCAGATAAAGGAAAACTAGGGTGATGAAGAATAAATCCTATGAACTAAAAGCCAGGCTCTTGGCTTTCCAGCTGTAAGCCTCAGCCTTTCACAGCTGTGCCAGCCAGCTCTCCAGCCCGAGAAAGCCAGTCTCATAAGGCAACAGGTAAGCATCTTCACATTGGGGCCAGAACCAGCACATTTGTTCCATTTAGAACTGCACGGCCCAGTACAGTCACTGCCTAGCACCAGACGTGGATATTGCAGTTAAATTTAAATTAAGTCACATAAATGACAAACATAGTGAATAAACCTGTATTAGCACCATTGACAGAAAATTCCAGAGATTTTTTTTTTTTTTAAGCTACAGCTCAGTGGTTAAGAGTGCTTACTGCTCTTGCAGAGGACCCAAGTTTGGTTCCCAGCACCTACACTGGGTAGCTCCCAACTGCCTATAATTCTAGCTTCAGAGGATCTAAGGCCTTCTTCTAGCCTCCACAGGCACCTGCACACACCTGATGCACCTAAATTCATGCAGGCAGACATATATACATAAATAAATATATTTTTTAAAAAATCTCTGGTAACCATTCACGCTCAGGCAATCAGGGAATTCGACTTCACACCCATCCCCTCAAAACTAAAAACTTCATCATTAGCATTTAACCTTAATTGGGTGAGATGAACCAATATCCTCATGAGAATGACATCTTGAGATTCAGGTAAGACCTAGAACGAATTATAGACATTTAACATCATTAAATTCATCATATTATCATCTGAATTAAATAATCTGTATATTTTGGGTGATTTATTTTATATTCTTTTAATGTGACAGAGCATAGCAAGGGTAAGACTTTGCCTTTCCAGCGCTGATTTAAAATGTATAATTGAACGGCTAATTTAAACGCATAGTTTAAGTGGAACTGAATTCAGTTTAGGTGCAATCTCACTAAAACACTCTACATATTTACAGATGTTTTATTCTCCAGTGTTGGGATATGAACCCAGGGCTTGTCAGGCCAGTACAGGGTCACTGAGCCACATTCCCAGTCCATACATTTATTTTATTTAGTTAGTTATTGTATTTACTCTGTGTGTATGTGTACGTGTGTGCGTCCATCTTTATGTGCATGTGTGTATGTGTGTATGTGTCCATCTCTGTGTGCATGTGTGTATGTGTGTGTGTTGTGTGTGTATCTGTGTCTATGTCTGTGGGCCTGTCTGTGGGTCTGTGTGTGTCCCACACATGTGGCAGTTGGAGAACAACTTGTAAGAGTCTCCTTCTGCCACAGGATGAAACTCAAGTTACTAGGCTTGGCAGACACCTTTACCTGTTAAGCCATCTATTGATTTTTTTTGGGGGGGGGTTGTTTTGAGACAGGGTCTCCCTGTAGCCCCAGCTAGCCTGGAACTTGCTATGTAGACCAGGCTCACCTCAAACTCACAGAGATCCACCTGCCTCTGCCTCCCAAGTGCTGGGATTGAAGGCGTGTGCCACTACACCTGCATCTATTGATTTTTTAAAAGTTTCTCTGGGTTATATAAATAGTTAAGAAGACTTCTTTATCAGTAGAGTGCTTAAAATTTCAGAATATCAAATTTATAAATGCTGTTTAAAAGTGTTTAAAGCTATGCCGGGCATGGTAGCACACGCCTTTAATCCCAGCACCTGGGAGGCAGAGGCAGGTGGATATTTGTGAGTTCGAGGCCAGCCTGGTCTGCATAGTGAGTTCCAGGACAGCTGGGGCTACAAGGAGACCCTGTCTCAAAAAAGACAAAAAAAAAGTGTTTGAAGGTATTTCATTAGTTAAGTTCACAAGCAAGTAGAATGCTTATGGAAGACTGCTAGAATTTGCTAAGACACATATCAGTAAAAAAGGACTGTGTAAGCTGGATTTATAAGCAGAATGAAGACTATTCCCTTGGTTTAGTAAGTTGTTAATTTGTAAAATCAAGATATGATATAAAAGTGAACACTTCCTTCATTGGTCACCCCAACCACATTTTAAGTACCTGGGAGCCTATTTGTGGCCAGTGACCAGCATGTCAAGTAAGGACATAAAACACATCTGGAGAGATGGCTCACGGGTTAAGAGTACTTGCTGCTCTCCCAGAGGACCTAGTTCAGTTCCTAGCACCAAACTCAAGTAGTTCACAACTGCCTGTAACTCCAGCTCAGAGGGATCCAATGTCCAATTCTGGCCTCTGAGGGCACCCTCACATACATGGCATTTACTCATACAGACACACACATACACACATACACACACACACACACACACACACACATAAATGAAAATAATTAAAATAAATCTTTAAAAAGAAAGAATGCATCCCTTACCACACAGGATATTACCACTAAATGTCGGGTCAGATTTTTAATAGCTCTCTTAACAAATCTTTTTCAGCAGATACACACTAAAAATCTCTTTTAAAATATTCTGGAGTTTTCCAAATTGAAAAGATAGACTTTGGTGGTTGTTCTGACCTCTGTCTGGCTTAGACACTGAGAATTCAGCAGACCGCCTGAGAGTGCCTGGATCCGGCCTCCACGTGGTGATGGAATCCCACTGAAACTGGCCAGCAGCCCATGGAAAACAGACAATGCAGAGACCCGAAAGTTCAGTGCCTTGCCCCAATGGGAGGAAGATCATCCCACACCAACCACCCCCTCCAAAGCTCAGGGACTTTTGAAGAAGAGGTTGATGGAAAGACTGTAAGAGCCAGAGGAAGGGGTGGAGTGTAAACTGGAAATGTCCTTCAACAACTATGCCAGCAAGCTATAGTCACACCTCCTTCCCATGCTCATCAAGGTGTCAAGGAGGGAGTCAGTTACCCCTCCCACCCAATCAGTCAACCTTAGCTGCATGTGAGGGAGAGGCTAAGGATATATAAGCCGAGAACACCAAGAGGCACCCTTCTCACCATTTTGTGGGGCTGTCTGGTGGTCACAGGATCTGTATTTGGGTGTGGACTTTACAACACAGCCGTCAATGTGGGGCACCCACTCTTCTGTAAATAAACCCCTACCCTATGCTCTGTTAAAAAAATAATGATAAAATGGGGCTCAGGCAGGGAAGACCTGAGCTGGGAAGATGAACAACAGGGCAGAAATGCAGATGAATAAGAAGCACCCCAAGAACTCAGAGAGGGGAGCAGGGGGCTGAAACACCTACTGACCTGTCTGGCTGATTTTAGGATGGATTTTTTGCTTTTTATTTATTTGAGGGGCATTATAACCCAGAACCCTTCACATACTAGGCAAACATTCTATCACTAAATTGCATTCCTAGCAATTCCTTGATTTTTTCTCACTATGTAGCCCAGGCTGGCCTCAAACCCTTCATCCTCTCCTTGCCTCCCAAGCCCTGGGATTATAGGCCTGAACCACCACCGCTGAGAAAATTCCTAACATTATTGCCACCTTGGCCCATGTTTAGTACTGAGCAGCCAGAATAGGATTTTTTTTTTCAATTAGTAAATTTCACACACAAGCTAAATATTTCAGATATAAAAGTACAATTGGAAACATTTTCAATAAGCAGAAAATAACTCAGCTGACAGCCCCGTGCCCTTTAATTTTTTTGTTTTACATTTATTTATGTAGTGTGTATCTGTGTGTGTGTGTGTGTGTGTGTGTCTGTGTCTGTGTGTATGTCTGTGTGTGTCTGTGTCTGTATCTATGTCTGTGTTTGTGTGTCTGTGTGCACCATGGTGCAACATATATTGGTCAAAAAACAACTCGTGGAATTTGTTTTCTTCCACCATGTGGGACCTGGCCATGAACTCAGGTCCTTCTGGTTGGGAGCAAGCGCCTGTACCTGCTAGGAAATCTTGCCTGCCCCCATCATGCCTTTGGAATACCTAGGTGAACTCTAAAATCAAAACGAAGAGCCCTACATTCAGCTTGAAGCTCTAGAATTAGGAGCTGTGAGGCTGGGACAAGCCACGTAGCCTATCAGAGATTGGGTTTTTATCTGTTAAGTCAGAATTAAAGAGCAACTTCAAGAGTGACTTCAAGTTCAGAATGTCCATCCTTAGAAGGGATGTTGATGGAGGAGAAGGCAGAAGTACCCTATGGGGGTCTCCACCTGTATCTCGGCATTGCTGGTCAGGAAACCCATTCTGAGGTCTCCTTGCTTTCTACCTGGAGCCTTAGCCACAGAGCCAGGATCAGAAGCAAATGCCTGGTAGTAGGGTCTGGGCTGAAGCATGAGGGTACTTTGTAACTACTCCAGTGCAAATAAACCCTGAAGACCACAGGGCACCACGGGCCACCTGTACCCCTGGAGCAACAAGAGCTCCAGCTGCAAGCTGCTCAGCAGACCAGGATCCCAGCTCCCAGCTCCCTCTCCAGTCAGCTCATATAACCTGGCTCAGTTAGTCACCTAAGCCAGCACTCTCTGATAGAACTTTCTGGAATGATGACCATATTTAATATCTGTAATATCCACATGGAGTACTTAAAATAGAGCTAAGGCATGTGACCAAGAAGCCGAATTCAAAATTCTATATAATGTGTATTAATTTGTTTCAGTGAGCCACATACAGCTGCCACGGTGGAAAGTCCAGACACAACGATTCTCCATGGTGGTTCTTCCTCCACCAGTTAAAATCCACACCAGCTTCTCCCCACCTTCCAAGTAGGCATGAAAGATGAGAATGGAATTATTACAGAAAGTTGAGGGTTTGCCAAGAAAAGGTAGCTTCAGAGAAGTGAGGTGGTACTGTCCAATTGACCAGGGACTGAGGACAGAGACCCAGGATCACCCAAGGTCATCTTTTCCCATAGTCTCAAACTTTCTACCACCCAACCATTCATCTGTAGGATGCATACTGAGTACAGTCCAAAGCCCTCTTGCCTCCTGGCCTGGGAGGCTCTGCCTTCAGTCTTCATCACAAACCTCACAAGCCTTTATTCCAAGTCCACATTAAAGCCCTTCCACTCAACAGATGAGCTAAGGTCACTGTACCCCAGGGCCTTTGCACATAGCAGCTCCTATACCTGGAACCCTCCACACACATCTGGATAATTCTTTCTCGTTCTTTAGGCTCCATCTATATGCCATGCCCATCTCAAGCAAGACAAAGGAGTCCACTGCCCTGGTGATGTCTCCTGTCATCACGTTCCTTTTCCTTCACAGTACTGATCACAGCTTCCAATCACATGTACCTGTCTACTCACTCAGCATCCTTTTCCCGACTCATTCATAAGCATGTCAGCAGGGCATTGTCCTCCTCATCTCTCTGGCACCTAGCACAGGGCCTGACACATAGTAGGTGCATAAGAGATATTCACTGGAGGAGGAAGGAGTGAATGACTCTCTTACACTCTTTCCTCTGGTTCTTTGCGCACACCAGTGCCTCTCAAAGTGATGTCCCCGATCAGGGATGCCACCATCCACCGGGATTTTGTTAGACACACTGAGTGAGGCTGTGGGACTGGCTGAGGTCACTATGAACCGATTTCACAAGGAAACTAATATCTGTTTAACTTTAACCGATGCCATTCCTGGCCCTTTTGTACCTTGCAATTCCCTCCCCTTTGACCTCCTCCCTGCTTTTCCTTCAAGTTGTAGGTCCAGTTCTCTCCCTCCCTGAAAGTCTTCTTTCTGCCTCATCCTGAGGAACAATCCACTAATCCCAACTCCATACACACACAGGGTTGTTTGTTTTTATTTTGAAACAGAGTCTCCCATAGCTTAAGCTGCCCTGGAACTTGCTATGTAGTCAAGGTGGGCCATAAACTCCAGATCCTCCTGCCTCCACTTCCGGAGTGCTGGGAATACAGGCAAGAACTACCACATTCCATTTAAATGAAATATGGATGCCTGACAGCTAAAATGTGTTCCTTGCATTGGAACTGTCTCTATTTGCATCTTAGCTCCACCACTGCTATTAAGGATCATGAGTGTAGAAAGCTTTGACCTTCTTGAACTTTCTCCAAACAATGAGCTTGGGAAGCAAGTTCATAAATGAATGAATGATGTACAAAAATGAACAAATAAAGGCCCTCTCCATGAACAAACCCACAGATGCCTGAGTGGCCCTGGGTTCTGATGTCTGGCCCAGACACTGCATGGCATGCTGTTTGTTTTAGTTTGTTGTGGAGTGTGGAGGGGGCTGGTGCCTGGAGATATGAACAGCAACTCCACCCCAGGTGGGGAGGTTGGCAGCAGACAGAGGGGTAAAGCTATTCTATGTAAAGAGATAGAGGGAGATTCAGAGAGGGAGGGAGGGAG
>NW_008350324.1:196947-226423 GCF_000622305.1 Nannospalax galili | reverse complement strand
GAGAGAGAGAGAGAGAAAGCGAGCCCAGGCTGGACTTGAACTCACTACATTTTTGTAGTTTTTTGTTTGGTTGGTTGTGGGGTTTTTGTTTGATTGGTTTTTGGTTTTTGGTTTTTTGGTCTTTTTGAGACAAGGTCTCTCTTTAGCCCCAGCTGGCCTGGAACTGGCTATATAGACCAGGCTAGCTTGAATTCACAGAGCTCTGACTGCCTCTTGAGTGCTGGGATTAAAGGCGTGGGCCACCACACCCAGCTAGGTACCCAAGGGTGACCTTGAATTCCAGATCCTCCTGCCCCCACCTTCCATGTCCAGGCATTACAGACATGCACAACCATGCCCAGTTTATGCAGTGCTGGGGATGGAGCCCAGAGCCTCATACATGCTAGGCAAGCACTCTACCAACTGTGCTACAGTCCCGACCAGGAGAGATCCTTTCAGGCATGTTACCCTTTGAGCTGGATGCTGTCCCATCACCTCAAAAATTCCCATTTTTCAGGCTCTTTGCTTACATCAACTTAAGTTCTTATTATCAACCAGCTGAGGTGGCCTCATCAGCTCCTTTTTACAGACAAGCAAATGAGAAGTCAGTTGACTTGTCCCACCAACTCCAGCTGGACAGCAGTGGAGTTGTCCCCAGAGTGACCTAGCTTTGAAGCTGCCATCTTCCCAGAAGCCATAGTGACCATGTCAGTTGGTCAGAAGACACAGCCAGGAGGATATGGTTATAGATTCAAGTCCAGCAGGAGTTAAGCATGTTATACAAGTTATACATGTTACATGTTAGTGACCCTAAGCAACATGGCCCAATTCATACTCTCAAGGTTATAATAATCTGAACCAGAGGCTGAATAACTCAGGGACAGACCCTAAAATCAGGGCCCTTCTGAGGGAATGTTGGGGTGTTCTATGGCTCTTTACAGGCCTCGGGAGCCCAACAGCATAGTAGCTCTGAAAGCTGATTACTTCACAAGGACATCACCATCCAGCTCCAGCCAAGCTTCTCAGAGTTCTCTGAATTGGTAGATGTGGCCAGAGATGAGCCCATCTCTCTCTGCAGATTACAGGGGCCAGAAGTACTGGAGTGACAGAACAAGCCAAGCACTCAAAGGACATCAATGACTGCAGGAGGGACATTCTGAGAAGGGTGGCAGCCAGGACTGTCCTTGACAGGCATTCAGAATCTCTTGTTTTCAAATCACCATTCAGCTACCACCAATACACACAAATTTCACCGGAGCAGTCAGATTTATAGAAAGGTGCTGAGTTTAATAAATGGTAAGCTTCCTTCCAAGTTCTGAGACCTAACATTTCTCCCCATCCAAGATCTATCCATCCAACCACTTACCAAATCTAACCAAACATTCATCTATCATCCATCCATCTAATCCAACCATCTGTCCATCCAATAATATATACATCTATACATAAATCATTCATACAACCATCTATCATTCCAACTATCTATCATCCATCTAACCATTCATCCATTCATCCAAATGTATCTGTCCATTCATCAGTCCACTCATGCACCCAATCATCAGTCTGTCTGTCCATCCACTCATCAAATAAGTAAGTCATTTCTGGTACTTGCTTTGCCTACAGAATGAACACATTGGGACTTGGGAATCTACCCCCATCTTAAAGTCCAACAACTGGGGGCTGGAGAGATGGCTCAGCAGTTAAGAACACTGACTGTTCTTGCATAAGACCCGGGTTTGAATCCCAGCACCCACATGGCAGATAACAAGTGTCTGTAACTCCAGTTCCAGGGGATCTGAGAGCCTCTGCTGTCCTCCACGGGCACTGCACAACACGGGTGCAACATTCAGGCAATACATGCATACACATTAATAAAATATTAAAAAAAAAAAGTCCAACAACATCCCATCAAACATATCAGGATATACACAGCTGTTACATCTAAGTAATATAAACTACAATTACTACTATTAATAATAAAAGGTTTAGACCAACTACATGTTAGATGCAGCCGAGACCACATTTTATGAGTGCTTCTCAAGATGCCAGACACAAAACATGGCCCATGAGTGCTAACCACTCTGCTAAGCCCTGGGATAAAATGGTAAGTGAAGCCTATTTGGTCTCTGGCTTGTAGAACTCCTGTTTGGGGGGTAGGCTGGGTCACATAGGACCCACAACAATGGAGAGCAGATGTGTTGCCCTCTGTGAGGTGGGAGTTTCAGATGTCTTTAAAACAGAATGGCATAACCTGAGAAAACAAGTGAGTGATGGCATTTGTCCCGCAAAGCAACCTTGTGAGACTCATGCTGGGCTAGCATCACTGTGCCCATTTTACAGATGGGGAAACAGAGGTATCATGTGATTAGGGCCTCCCTCACCTCCTAGCAGCTGCAACTCTAACTCACCTAGGTCTAGCCATTTGCCCCCTCCTGCCTTTAAATGATGAGGCCCCTTCTCCAGATGTACAAACACCATCTCCATCCCAGAGCAAAAGGAGTCCAGAAAAGAGGCCTCCAGTCAGGGATCTGGCTCCTTGTGAGGTCTCTGTGTGATGTCCTTCAGTGAGCACAGCTCAAGCTGGCATGGACACTTACTGCTGCTCCCCATTAAACAAATGAATCCCTCCTGACCCAGCTATGACAAGCTCTTAAAATGGACTTTTAGGAGGCTTAGGGAGATGGCTCAGTGGTCAAGAGTACTGACTGCTCTTGCAAAGGACCAGAATTCGATTCCCAATATCCACATGGCAGCTAACAACTGTCTGTAACTCTGGTTCCAGGGGATCCAAAACCATCTTCTGACCTCCTGGAGCATTGCATGACACAGGTATACCTACCTAAATGCAAGCAATATACTCATGCACATTAAATAAAAATAATAAATATTTTTTTTAAAAAACAGCCTTCTAAAAGGAAAATTTTGGAAGCTCTATTACTTAGCCTTGAACTTGCTGTGTTGAACTCCTGATCTCCTGTCTCCAATGCCCAAGTTCTGGGATTATAGGCATGCACCACAACTAAACCCAGTTTACACCATGCTGGGCATTGAAGCCAGGATTTCATGGATGCTAAACAAACACTCTATTAACTGAGCTATATCCCCAGCCCAGGAAAGAGATTTTTCTTTTTGATCTTTTTGAGACAGGGTCTCCCTTTAGCACCAGCTGGCCTGGGACTCACTATGTAGACCAGGCTGGCCTTGAACTCACAGAGATCCACCTGCCTCTGCCTCCCAAGTACTGGGATTAAAGGTATGCACCACCACGCCCAGCAGGAAAGAGATTTTTTTAAATTTGTTTTTATTGAATTTTTGTGTATTTCACACAGAACATTTTAATCAACCTTAATCATCTTTATACCCCCACCCCCAATGGCACCCTCCCATAGTCCCGCCCCACTAGAATTCATACATTCTGTCATTTGTGTTAAGACCTATTGTGTCAAGTTAGTGTCCCCAGATATTCCTCAGTGCAAGTTCATCTACTGAGGTCTAGTCGGTCTACCCAGAGTCCCTCACTGTAGGAAGATCAGTTCTTCCTCACCCAGCAGTAATCAGTTGCCAATATTTCTTCAGCTGAGATAGGGGTTTGCTGTCCATTTCCCCAGTTCTATCCTGGGTTTTAGTCTGCTTGAGTTTACATGGGACTTGTATATGCTCACAACATTGCTGCAGATTCATAAGAGCAGGGTCCCAGGAACTTAAGGGGCTCTATTTCCATATGGTCATGCACCTCCTCCCTGGCTCTTACAATCTTACACCAATCAATGGTCCAACACCAGCTTCAAGACCAAATAACCACATCAAGGGCCAGCACAACATACATTGGTACAGTAGTAGCACTTTTATCTTGAGGGTAATCAACAGCTATCTAATTGGACTAAAAGTCCACTCAATGGGAGGAAACTCAAGTGTGGTACTGTAAACATAACCAAATGCACGTGGTTGGAGAGATCACAGATCTTAGAGAAAACCGTAAGATTGTCACAACCCTAGACTAATGTAACTCCTTACTATGTGCAAAATATATATCCTTATATTTACAGACAAATTCCCCATCACCACTCATCAAAGAAGCTTCTTTTGCACCAGAGACTATTACCAAGTACCATAACTGGTCACACACAGGCATTGTCTATGAATTGCCCAGGCCTAAGTGACACATCTACAATGCACCTCTACAACTAAGGCTCCTGGAACCTAGAACAGGGGTAAAGAAGATACTAACGAATCTCTCAATTCTCATTAATGAAGCTCATGCAACAGAGGGCCAGGAACACAAAAGGTCACAAATGACCAAAGCATAGAGATTAAGAGTCTGCGGAATGCTGGTCCTTGGACAGGACTCCTACATTAAACTTCACCCACCTAGGGCTCAGGGAGCATTGTGGAAGAAAGGGAGGAAGCAGATTTTTCAAAAAGCCATCTCATAGTCCTGATGGCCAGCCAGCCCCATAGGAGGGAGATTCAGTTTCCACCAAAACTCATATGGGGCTGTCCAAGATGCTGGCTTAAGACCAGGAAACACACAGTTAATGTTTTGGGTTGGATTTTATGAAAGACATCCAACAAGAGCATTTCCAACTCATGTCGTTTACTCTGAGGGTATCTGCTCTAGCCAGGATGGGGTGGTCACATGGCCACGGTCAGCCAATCACTGCAAAGAGAACATGTGCGCAGAAAGGAACACTGTAGATTGAAAACGTTGTTTTGCTTAGACCTCTGCAGAAAGGAAGTGCTGGGCGCTAGCAGCCTCTACCTGCGGCCCTTCCCAGTCCTCACTCCCGTGACCCTCTCTTTAAACCTCACCAGCAACAAGCAAGGTGAAGGCAGCCAGAGCAGCTGCCAGTTGGAGAATTCACAAAACTGACACCTTTCTGTCTTCCTGATCTCTGGTGGACGGCACCAAAGGATGTGCTGCATGGGGAGCAAGGAGAAAGCCATGGTCTCTGGACACACTGCTCTACCAATCTGGACCTTGGCTTCCACAGCCCAGGGCAAGACCACAATAGTTCTTTCAGTGTAGATGGTAAAGCCCAGACTTAGAGGCAAAGTGACTGAGCTGAACCTACAATCCAAATTTTCCCAGTGGAGGTCCTAGAAGTCATTATGCCCAGTTTGTTGAGTGCTAGTTCATAGTGGGGGGGGGTGCAGCTCAGGGGGTAGAACATTTGCCTAGCATGTACAAAGCCCTGCGTTCAAGCCACAGCCCTGCATGAACTAGGTGTGGGGATGCATGCCTATAATTCCAGTGCTTGTGAGATGGAGGCAGGAGGATCAGAAGCCCAAGGTCATCATAGGCTATGCAGTGACTCAAGGACAGCCTGGAATAAAAAAGAAAAGAAAAGAACCCCTACTAGCTCTCATGTTTAGCCTTAAGCACATCTCACTTGGTCCACACAATAACCCTATGAAGTAGGGTTCATTTTTATTTGTCATGATTTACAGGTAAGGAAAGAGAATCACAGACAGGTTAGTTCATCTACCCAAGATCACGCAGCCAAGAAAGGTAGAACCAGTAAATAAATCAGGAGGTCTAGCTCAGAACGCAGGTACTGTGTACCCTGCCAGGGTTATCCTGGTAAGGAAAAGAAGGTGTGTCTGTTTGTAATACACATATCTAACATAGGCACATAAGTACATATATTCATATATATATATCACATACAAGTATATACATAGGATTATATGCATATGAATATATGGCTTATATAATGCATTAAGCATATAACATATGTATATACATATAACTGTATAATCATATGAAGTACATAATTATATATATATATCTAAAATAAACATATGTATAACCCGATGTAGAACAGACAGGTTGATATTTACATATAACTGTGATGTACAGCCTTCTATTTTTTGGTTTTGCTGCATATATTTTATCTTGCTAGCACGTGTTACCTGGATGTTTTTTAATAGAACTATCCTCTGGGGAAGTGACAGCATCTGGTCTTCTGTCTTCACCAACAGTGGATAATTCAGGCCAGGAAGAAGAGAGGATCAGGCAAAGTTTACATGCAGATCCAATTTAGGGGGAATCTAGAATATTCAGGAAGCCCCTAGAGCAAGAGGGGAGGGTCTTGACCAGTTCCTAAAAGTCCAGAATGGCAGAGAGATACTCAGTTTATTAGAGGGCTTTTGTTGATGTTTTGTTTTATTTGAAACACGGCTTCATGTAGCCTAGGCTGACCTTGACTATCCATATAGCTGAGGATGACCTTGAACTCCTGGTCTTCCTTTCTCCACCTCCTAGGTACAGGATTCCAGGTGTGCACCACCATATCTGGTTCACGTGGTACTGTGGCTCAAACCCAGCGCTTTGTGCATGTTAGGCAAACACTCTACCAACTGAGCCACATCCCAGGCCCAGGATGTTCAGTCCTAGGGAATGGTAAACTACTAAAAGCAGCTCTGACAAAAGAAATTGGTTCCAAAGCCAGAAACTCTGAAGTATTAGGACCAGAGATGATTTTTCCCCTGGTGGAAGTGAATACCTGGTCCATGTGGGCATCAACACAAGAAACAAGCACTCAAGCACACCTTCTGTGTATGATTAACAGGCCTGCCTCTGATAGGTCAAGTGATCATGATCAACCATTCACTCAAAGAGAAATTTATTGGTTTGAAGCTGCTGTGAACGATCCATTCATGAAGGACGAGTGTTAGTCAGGCAAAAAAACCAAAGTCAGATTTGGATTCAGGAAGCACAGAACATAGGAGTGGCCCTGGACAGTACATGCCCAGACTGGCCACAGGAAGGGCTTAATGCTTGGGGGGAAATCCCACACGCAGCCCCTTCTCCAGCCCCAGGTAACTCCTGGCCTAGAATCAAAGTTCATCATCAAACTGCATTCTTCCATTTCCATTTAGGTGCTGGCTCTTGGTTTTTGCCCAAAGGTCTTTGGCGGCCAGAAACAGTCTTAGTCCAGGCTTCTGGAACCATTTTAAAAAGGTCACTGCCACCCACACAAGCTTTACCAGTATCAAAAGCATAGTCTCTTAGAGGATAACTACTTGGTTCCACTTCCAAGATGTGCCTGGAGCTGTCAACGTCACAGGAACAGAAGGATCAGAGGTAAAAGAGGAGCAACAGGGAATAGTATGGACTAGATGTTTGTATGCCACCCAAAGTTGCATACTGAAGCCCTAATCATCTCCCATCCTGAGATGGTATTTGAAGGTGGGAGCTTTGGGAGATAATTGGGATTTGAAGAAACCTGAAGTAGGTCCCGCGGTAGCATTAATGTCCCTGTAGAAAGAAGAGACCAGACCTCATCCACTCTCCATGGCAAGAAAGTAACCATCTGCAAGCCAGGCAGGACCCCACCAGAACCTGCTGGTGCTGGAAAGCTGCTCTCAAACATCAGCCTGCAGAACTGCAAGAAGGAAAGCTCTGTCATTTGAGTCACTCAATCTGTAGCATTTGTGGTGCAGCCCACAGTGACCAAGTCAGGGAGTTTAGTGTTCGGGGGGAGGAAGAGCCCAGAGATGGACAGTGGTCATGGCTGCACAAACATGTGAATGTACTAGGTGCAACTTAGAAATGGGTAAAATGGGACTGGTGAGATGGCTCAGTGGGTAAAGGTGCTTACAGCCAAGTCTGATGACCTATTGGATTCCCAGGACCCACATGGTGGAAGGCGAAAACCAACTCCCAAAAGTTGTCCTCTGACCTCTACACACATGCTGTGTCATACACACACACACACACACACACACACACACACACTAAATAAATATAACGCATTTAATGGGTAAAACAATAAATGTTAAGTACATTTAACTATAATATAAAAAAGCTGGGGCTGGGGAGATGGCTTAGTCAATAAAGTGTTTGCCTTGTAAGCATGAGGACCTGAGTGCAGTCCCCAGAGCCCACATGAAGAAGCTGGGCACTGTGGCATGATGCACTTGCAATATCAGCACTGGGGAGGTAGAGGCAGGCAGATTCATGAGCCTCACTGGCCAGCAGCCGAGCCTTGTTGGCAAGTTCCAGGCCAGTAAGAGACCCTGTCTCAGGAAAAAAAAAGTGGACAGGCCTAAGGAAGGACACCTAAAGCTGACCTGTGGTCACCAAACACACATGCACTCACATTACTGTCTGGGTGTGTAGCTCAGTGGTAGAGTATTTTCTTAGCATTCATGAAGCCCTGGATTCAATCCCCAGGACTGTAATAAAATAACTCAAACAAAATATAGTACCTGGGATTTTGGTTTTTATGTATTTTTTTTGGTTTTGGTTTTATTTTGTTTTACAGTACTAGGGATGGACCCCAGGGCAAGCATTCTACCTCTAAGCTACATCGCCAACCCTGAAGTGCTTGTTTTATGTGTGCAGAAACTGAACCAGTGTGCTGGATAGCTTTAGTGTCAACTTGACACACCTGGGTTGAGGGAGCCTCAATTAGGGAATTGCCTTCATTGGTCTGGCCTGTGGCCACATCCATGGGGCATCTTCTTGATTGTTGAGTGATGTGGGAGGGCCCAACTCACTGTGGGTGATGCCACCCCTGTGCCGGTGGGCCTGTGTTACACAAGAAAGCAGGCTGAGCAGGGGCCAGGGGAGCAAGCCAGTAAGCAGCGTTCCTCCATAGCCTGTGCTCCAGCTCCTGCCTCCAGGTTCCTGCCCTGAGTTCCTACCTTGGGCTCCCGGATGAACTGTAACCTGGGAGATGTAAGACAAATAAACCCTTTCCTCCTCAAGTTGGTAGTGGTCAGAGTGTTTTGTCACAGCAATGAAGAAACAAACTAGGACAACCAGGCACCCAAAAGACTTCCTCAGTGTCTCCCAGTCAGGTGGGTGCTGTAGGCAGAATTAGAACCTGGGTCATCCAAACCCCAGCATGATGTCCCCATTCCCAGCCACACGTCTCCTCACACTCACCTAGAAAAGGAAAGCATGGGCCTGGGAGGCAACAGGCCAGCAAAGGAAAGCAGTGTCGAGGGTTAGTGCTGCAGGGAGAGGCAGCCCTGCTATGGGGCACCCCTGGGAGAGGAAGCCCAGGTGAAATGGAGGACCCTGAGGCCCAGCAGCAAGCTTTGAGGTTATGTAACCTAAAACTTTCCAACAAAATCCTCACTTGTAGCTCCCAGGCTCCTAGGGGAACATTAGCATGGGTCCCCAGAGCTGAGATTTTCCATGTTTAGCTCTGACCCAAAGGAAAATTTTGTTTGAAAGTTTAAATGGTGTGACTATTTTTAAATAATGAGGCCCAGGGCCACGGTGTCAGCACATGAGAACAAGCACAGAAAGCCACTTCTTCCTCTTTCTGTCTCCCTGTTTCAGTCCAAACAGCTGGACTGCAGAGGGAAAGAAAGAAAGACCATAAACCAGGAGCTTGCTTCATCACAGATCAGAGGTTCCCAACAGGTCGTTTGTCCCTCCGAAGGACATTGAGAAACCCCTGGAAACATTCTGAGTTGTCACCACTTAGGGACAAGATGTACTCCTGGCATCCAGTAGTGAGAGCTGCTAAGTGCCCCCCAATGTACAGGGCTGTCCTCAAACAAAGGATTATCTGGCCCAGATACCAACAGTGAAGAAATCAAGAAACCAGAGTTGGAGAGATGGCTCAGCAGTTAAGAGCACTAGCTGTTCTTGCAGAGGACCCAGGTTCAGATCCCAGCATCCACATGGCAGCTAACAATTGTCCATAACTCCAGTTCCAGGGGATCTGATGTCCTTTTCTGACTCTGCAGGCATTGCACAACGCAGGTGAACCTACATACATGCAGGCAATACACTCATACACATAAAACAAAAATAATTTAAAATATTTTGTAAAAAAGAAATCGAGAAACCCTCTCCTAGGCCAACAGTTCTCAAACTTGAGTTATATCCAAATCCCTGCAGCCTGAGAGAGCAGATTGCGGGTCCCACCCAAATCACTGACTCAGTGGGTGTAGGGAGGGACCCAACTCTGAGTGTCTGGCAGGTTCCAAGGTGTTGGGGTTCAGATGTGAGGTACCCCTAAAAGATTTATGGTACTGAAGGCTTGGTCCCCAATGCACTGTTCAAAGGTGGGGTTTTGGAGCAGTGACTAGATCATGAGAGCTCTGACTTCCATGGGTGGCATAAGCAGGAGGCAGTAGAAACTAGGAAGAGACAGGGCCTGGTTGCAGGAAGTCGTCCCTCCCTCACACCCTGCTTCCTGGCTGCTGCAAAGTAAGCAGCTCTGCTCCATCACACTCTCCACCACCCAGCCTCATCTCAGGCCCAAGGCAAGAAGCCAGCCATGGAGTAAAACTTCTGAAGCCATGAGTCAGAATAAATCTTGCCTGCATTAAGTTGTCTTTCTCAGACATTTGTCACAGCAATAAAGAGTTGACTGAAACACTGAGTGGTGTTGATGCTGTTGATCTGAGGACCACTTTGAGAATGCCAGGCATGGTGGCACACGTCTATAACCTCGGTGCCAGGTAAAGTTGGGGAAACAGAGACAGGCAGATCCCTGATCTCACTGGCCAGCCAGTCTAGCCTAATTGGTGAGCTCCAAGTTCAGTGAGAGACCCTGTCTCAAAAAATAAGACGGAAGGCAATAAAGAAAGACACCCAATGCCGACCTCTGGTCCTCATACGCTTGTGGAGGTTGGGGAGGGAGGACAAGGAGATGGAGGGGAGGGAGATGAGCCTCCCTGTCATCCTGGGTCATAGGCTCTGAATCATAGGCCCTGGGTAATAAACCCTGGGTCATAGGCTGTATAAGACCATGAACAATGACCTTAACCCTTCCAGGTCCTCCTATATAGAAGCATCCTTCAAAGTAGCATGACACACCAGTCACTAGCTAGTAAGTGGATTTATCTTCAAACAGGATCCCTGCAGTCCCCGTCCTCTGTGAGCCCCTGTGGAGGCTAGCTCTCTACTATGCAGCCAAGCTCCCCAGGTCACACCTTTTGTATTGTTTCTCCAACCACAGCTGTGCTCTATCAATAGAACTGTGAATTCTGAACAAAGCAGACCAACCTCAGAATTGCACCACAGTGTTCTGAAAATACTGCTTGCCCCCCCCCTCTCTCTTTCTCTCCTTTCAGTGCTGAGGAGCAAACCCAGAGCATCTCACATGCTAGGCAAGCACTCTGCCCCATTGAACTACACCTCCAAAGGTCCTATGTGCGAAAGCTATTTGCAAGTTCTACAAACTTTTCATAGGCTTTCACGTCCAACTTCCTGAGTGTAGGGACCTTCCTTATATAGATTCATTCTTTGTCATTTGAAGTTGTTCTTTTTACCCATACATCCAACATTTTCTTTTCTTCCCAACCAGATCCACCCTGGGACACTGACTGCCACATCTTGTGTCACACTCGAGGAGTGTAATGGAAATACCTTGAGCTGGGAGTCAGGAGGCCTGGTCCTAGCCAGGGGGAAAGGGAACTCTCAGAGTGGAATATTGCAACATCCCAGCTTTGACCTCAGAGGGCCAGTGGATTCCCTTGTTGACAGGGAATTACCTCTGGGTCACCTTGCTAACGAAGTTAGACACTGTCATCTCGAACTTCAGAAAAAAATAAGTTGCTCAGAAGCCATTGGAGAAGCTCAGGACAGAACTAAGGTGGGAGTAAGGGAAACAAGTAATTGAAGTCCCTAAATTCTTCATCCTCCTGTTCATCCACCTTAGCACACTCCCTTTGCCAGAAATGAATTAACACAACTAACATGATGGGGAAAATACAACTGGCAAATCTTTGTCTCTCTTATTTCCCAAATGAACGACTAGTTCACAGCACAATCCTTCCACTTCATCCCTTCCTTCCTTCAGAACTTCTCCCGTGTTTGGCTCTGGCCTTTCAATTCTATCTCCATGGACCAATTTCATATTTTTCAAAGCCTTGGCTTCTGGAGAAAAATGCACTTTCTACTATACTAGAAGTCGGCAAACATGTTGCCTAACAGCAAAATCTAGCCCTCAGCTTGTTTTTGTAAATAAAGTTTTATTGGTACACAGCCATGAGCATTCATTTACAAATTGTCTGGGGCTCTTTATATGCTACAATTGTATAGCCAAGTAGCTGATATAGAGACTGGATGACCTAAAAAGCTTAAAATATTTACTATGTGGTTCTTTATAGAAATATTTGCTAACCCCTGCTCAATATTTTTTTAAAAAATCAATCATGATAAGTAGCTCACAAAGTGGATTTTCCTAGATAGTACTATATCTAGACTCCAGATGCTAGGCTACAGCACCTATGCCCTGCCAGCTAATCAACACAAGAGGCCACACAGCTGGATTCCATCAAGTTTTGCATCATGGAGAGAACGAATTGCTAATGACAACTGAAGGGGAAGCTGGAATCAGATCCTATATAAACTCCAAAGCCTTTTCAAAAAGAGCAAAGACATAGAAGGTTCTGTGGTAGACGGCCAGCTTTTCCCTCCCTTCTCCCTCTGCTGGGTTGCTCAAGGCCTGTGAACCTGAAGACGCCATGTACCAAGTAGGTCAGAAGGCATCACCAGAGTATAGAGGTCAGGTCCAAATCCAGGCTCACCACCCAAGGCTGTGTGAAACAAATCATACCACCTCTCTGAACCTCATCTGTGACCCGAAGGCTCTGTCACCGACTACCAATGGATCTCTGTGAGATTAGATGCAAGAAAGGGAACGGTTGGCGGTGCCTGGAGTGCAGCAGGTGCTTTTGCACTATCTCTGGGAGGCAGGTGGACATGGGGCAGCGAAGAAGGCTGAGCAGAGGGAGCACCTTGGGTACAGAAAATAAGACATCTTATTTGAGATAAGTCTCATGTAGCCCAGGCTGGTCTCCAAATTGCAATGTAGCCAAGTATGACCTTGAACCCCTGGTCCTCCTGCCTTCATCTCCTAAATGCTGGAACAGAGAGGCATGTGCCACCACACCTGGTTTATGCAGTGCTGGAGGTCAAACCCAGAGCATTTTCATACCTATGGCATTTTCCCTGTTTCTAATCCTCACCTCACACACACAAATAGGCCCCCTTTCACACCTCAGGCATACAATTACCCCCCCCTTTAAGATCTCTCCCTCCCCTGTCACAGCCCCCCCCTTTCCACTTTCACGACTCACACACACATCTAAATCTGGAGTTGCATCTGAGAGAAAACATGTGCTATTTGTCTGTCTGAGACCGGTCGCCTTCTCAACATAATGATCTCCAGTTCCAACCATTTTTCTGCAATTGTCATGATTTCCTTTTTCTTTAGAGTTGGGCAAAATTCCATTGTGTTATCTGTCCCACATTTTCTTTATCTATTCATCTGTTGATGGGCATCTAGGTGGGCTCCGTTTCCTGGCTAGTATGAACAACACAGCTATGAACATGGATGTGCAACTACCTGTGTGGTCCACTGATTCAGGATCCTTCAGGTCTAGGCCAGGAGTGGTGCAGGTGGGTGATACGGAAGTTCTATTTTTAGTTCTTTGAGAACCCTCCGTACTGACTTCCACAGTGACTGCACAAGTTTACACTCCCACTAGTAATGTATAAGCATTCTTCTTTTCCTTGGGTGCAAAATTTAAGGCAACACCAAAAACTTGGTAATCAGGAAAAATAATATTTTCCTGCCTTTTGCCCTTAACAGCACTGGGGATAATATCCAGGGCCTTGCATTCACTAGATGAGCACCTTACAGCAAGCTACAGCCCCAGCCTGTAAGGAATTTTTTTTTTTTTTTTTTTTTTGAGACAGAGTCTCCCTATAGCCCTAGCTGGCCTGGAACTTGAGATGTAGACCAGGCTGGCCTTGATCTCACAGAGATCTGCCTGCCTCTGCTCGGTGCTGGTATTAAAGGAATGTGCCACCAAGCCCTGCAAGGCAAGCCCCCCCCAAAAGAAGTCCACAAAGAATACAGAGTGTGTGCCCCACCCACCCATGGCTCAAGGGACCACTACAGAAGAGGGGGTGGAAAGACTGTAAGAGCCAGAGTTGGTGCATGAACATAAGGAAACAGAGGCTTCCAGACCTCTGAGAACTTGCTCATATGAACTTGGAGCAATGGTGGAAGCATACACAAGACCCATGCTGACTCAATCAGACAAAACCCAGCATGGAACTGGGGAAATGGGCAGCAGGCCCCAACCCTAGCCAAGAAACTGTTAGCAACTGATTACTGCAGAGTGAGGGAGAATTGGTCTTCTTTAAGGGAGTCACTCTAGATAGACTGATTAGACTCCACTGGATGAACTTGCACTAAGGGACATCTGGGTACAAATACTTAACCAGATAGGCCTTAACATATATGACAGACTATATGAAATCCTGTGGGGAAGGGAGTTATGAAGAATTGGGGTAGTGGACAGGGGGGGTGTCTAAATTTGATTCAGATCTATTGTATGAAATGCACAAAAACTCAATAAAAATATACATTAAAAATCCACAAAGAATAAATGTTCAAAATGTTAAATACAGCACAGGATCTAATTGTTCTGGCATTAAGGGAGACAGAGGGGCAAGCTGTTGATGTTTGGGTTACGGGCTATCTTTATATAAAATGTTATTTTGTTTATTGTAAACTTTTGGCATTAATTAGATCTATAAATACTTTGTGAAAGTATTTCCTGCTAAAATAATGCATATGCTGGGGCTGGAGATGGCTCAGCAGTTAAGAGCACTGACTACTCTTGCAGAGGACCCGGGTTTGATTCCCAGCACCCACATGGAGGCTACAAACCATCCTTAACTCCAGTTCCAGGGGAATCTGAAGGTCTCTTGTGACCTCTGGGGCACTGCATGACACGGGTGCACTCACATACATGCAGGCAATACACTCATACACATAAAAAATGAAAATAATAAATAAAAATATTTTTAAATAAAATAATGCATATGCCAGACATGGTGGCACGCACCTGTAATCCCAGCACTCAGGCACAGTCAGGGAGATGGTAAAATCAAGACCAGCTGGAGCCACACAGTCAGACTCTGCCATAAGCTACCACACATCACTGATTTTTAATGCCCACTGCCCCCCGCCCCAGGCTTTGTATCAAACAGGGTCCCAGGGCCTTGCTGGCCATCACCCATTCCAGACTCAAGGTAAAAGCCTATAAAATATCTTGTTTGCACAAGAAAATTCTCCTAGCCCTGTGAGTCTCAAACCCAACTGTGCAGGTGATTCAGCCTGGGGAATTTAAAACATAATAATGAAACAATTGCTCAAGATGGAGAGAAGTAAGGGGCTTTGCTGGGTAGTTTTTAAATATTTTATTTATTATTTTTATTTTATGTGTATGAGCATATTGCCTGCATATATGTAAGTGCACCCATGCCATGCAATGCCTGCAGAGGTCAGTAGAGGGTGTCAAACCTCCTGGTACTAGAGTTACGGACAGTTGTTAGCCACCATTGTGGGTGCTGGAAATCTAACCCAGGTCCTCTGCAAGTCAGTGCTCTTAACCACTGAGCCATGTCTCTCCAGCCCCTGCTTGGTAGTTTTTAAAAGGTGTCCAACCCACTTTACACCCACTACATTGACTCTAATAAAAAAGATAGACAATAGGGTTGTCAAGATAGCTCAGCAGGTGGAAGTCCTTACCACCAAGCCTGAAGACCTGTGCTCAATCCACAGGATGCACATGGTGTAAGAAGAGAACTGACTCCTGCCAGATGTCCTCAGACCTCCATATATGCACTATGGTGCACCCACACACATGTGCACATAATTTATAAATGAATATCATAATGAAATATTTAGCCAGGCATAGTAGCACATGCCTTTAATCCCAGCACTCGGGAGGCAGAGGCAGGTGGATCTCTGTGAGTTCAAGGCTAGCCTGGTCTACATAGTGAGTTCCAGAACAGTTGGGGCTACAGGGAGACCCTGTCTCAAAAAGACCAAAAAAAAAAAAAAGATTTAAAAAGACAACAATAACAAGTGTTGGCAAGGGTGTAGAGGAACTAGAACCCTTGTACCTTGCAAGTGGGGGAGAACCGAATGGAGGTTCCTCAGAACCTTAAACAGTTATCATGTGATTCAGCAATCTCAAAACAATTGTGGCCACCAGGCTTGGTGGCACATGCCTTTAATCCCAGCACTTGGAAGGCAGAGGCAGGCCAATCTTGGTGAGTTCAAGGCCAGCCTGGTCTATATAACGAGTTCTAGGCCAGCTGGGGCCTAGGATTGCTCTTCATAACAGCCAACAAGTGGAAACAGCTGAAATATCTACCCACCGGTGAACGGATAAACAAAACATGCTTCACCCTGCAGTGGGATCTCTTTCAGGCATTAAAAACAAAGCGCCGATGTGTACGATGAACCTTGAAAACACACTGAGTAAAAGAAGCACATAGGGTATAACCCCATTGATAAGAAATGCACCCCCCACAAAAAGGGCTGGTGAGATGGCTCAGTTGTGAAAGGCACCTGCCATCAAACCTAACATCCTAAGTTCAATCCCCAGGACCCACATAGTAGAAGAAACAAATCAACTTTCCAAAAGTTATCCCCTGATCGTTACATGTATTCACACAGATAGATAGATAGATGATAGACAGATAGATAGAGAGCAACTTAACAAGAGCCTATCTAGACAGATAGATAGATAGACAGATAGATGATAGGTAGATGATAGATATAGATAGATAGATAGATAGATAGATAGATAGATAGATAGATAGATAGATAGATAGATAGATAGATAGATAATTTTAAAAAAGGAATGCCCAGAATCTACAGAATCCAAGAGGAATAGTGGCTTGTCAGGGCTTGAAGGAAGAAGGGTTGGGAAGTGATGGCCAATGATGTAGGGTTACTTTTGGATGATGAAAATATTCTGGAACTGGGGTGACACTGCATAACCTTATATGCAATGCTAAAAATGACTGGATTGTACAGTTTAAAAGGGTGAATTTGGGTAGACATGGTGGGTGGGGCATGTCCATAAACCCAGCAGCTGGGGCTGGAGGATCATGAGTTCAGTCTAGACTGGGTTACATCATGAAACACCATCCCCTTCCCCCCCAAAAGTGAATTCTATCTTAACTAGAAAAAAAATCTCATTGGATTATTCTAGCATCCATCAAGGAATGCAGTATCTGCCTTATTAAGTGGGTCTGCTAGTATCCCTAGCCACTTAGCTCAAGGCTTCTCTGAGGTTAAGGTGGGCTAGCATTCTACTGGGGAGAGTTTGGCAGAGCAGGTGCTGTGCTAAGCATGGTTGTGACCTCCCTCCTTCTCCAGGAGGTGTCAGGGTACAGGCTGTCTTCCCCCTGCCCTGGTCCCTCTTCCTCCAAGTCAACAGGGAAAACGCTGAGCTTGGGGGAGAGGCCAGGTTCCCACTTTTATTATGAGAAGTCACTGCTTCATTAATAGCTATCCTGCAAGCTGCGGCAGGTATTAGGTTCAGACCGCATTATGTAGAGCTCAGCGGGTGGGGGAATAAACCTACCAATTCAGGCATCAACGCCAGAGGAAGACACAAGTGCTTAGAATAGCTCTGCACACAGCACCCTGGGCTGAACAGTGAGGGCTGCCTCCCCTGACCCAGCCAGGTTCCCATCTCTGCTTCTTTGAAGAGAAAAGGCAAGCTGTCTTCAGCAGCCTGCATGATCAGGAGGCATGAAAAGTGGCTCAGGGAAACCATACCAGCTCTGCAGCATCCAAAAATACAATCCACACTCAGCTGCCATCTCCTGCCAAGCCCAGGCAGACCCACATCCCAGAGTCTTTGTGCCTTCAATGCTGTCCCCATCATGCAGCTGAACACACATGCCTTTGAGGTGGCAATGGAAGAAAATTCTCCCCGTGTGGAAATCCCCTTTGGTACCAAAATAAGTGTGGGGTTGGTAATTTTCCTATTTGAAGATGTAAGTTAGTTGACTTGGGTGCTAGATTTCTGGTGCTAAGAAACTCGGGCATGCAGGAGTTTTAGCATTGCAGAAACCCTTCAAGCTGATGCCCTCCACATGTAATGGGGTCTGTTGCCTAGGTGGTTGGAATATTGGTTTATTTTGAGGTCTCCTACGAAAACAGTTCTGCAGAAGTTTCAGCTGACTTGAGAACAAAATCATCCACCAGAAAGGGCTGGCAGTTATTCTGCATGCGCGTGCGTGCGTGCATATGTCCGTATGTATGTGTGTGTTTGTGTGTGTGTGTGTGTGTGTGTGTGTGCGCGCACATGCACGTGTATGTCCACGTGTGACATGCAACACAGAGATTACATTTTCCCCGCGACTTCACGCCATTCCCAGGTAACTGTAATGCCAAACTCAACACTGAGACACTCAGCCCAACAGCTTCCTGTGGGTGACTGTACATAGGTCCCTGTCTTGGGGAATCAGGAAGCTCAAACGAGATTCAGAGGGGGCTGGGGACATAACTCAGCGAGTACTTTCTAGCCTTCATGAAGCCCTGGGTTTGATCACCAACACTGCATAAATTGAGCATGATGGTGCACAGTTATAATCCCAGTCCTCAGGAAGTGGAGGCAAGAACATTAAAAGTTCAAGGCCATCCTTGGTGACATAGTGAGTTGGAGGTCAACCTGGGCTACATGAGACTGTGTTTCCAAAATAAGAGAAAAGGAGAGAAGCGGGGGGGGGGGTCACGAAAACACACTCATACGCACACACACACGCACACACACACACATGCGCACACATGCATTCAGCATACACAGCCTGGTACTGTTCTTTAAACAGCTGTCTTAGCACAGAGCCAAGTGCAATCATATTTGGAAAGTCCTCTGCTGGAGAAGCAGTCAGCGGAACACTTCACTCTCCACTTCCTTTAAGAAAATAATAGAGTTTTACGGGACTGTTTGCTCTTCCTGCTTGATTTTGTTTGGGTGTGAGAAAATCTAAAGGAAACTCCTGTTTGCAAGTAGAAAGCAGGGCTGAGAGCTCCAGAACGGTCTTCCTTCTGTTCCAACTGCTAGTTAAAGTTTCCTTCCTCTTCTATATCACTGACTCAGACCATCTCAACAGCATACACTTTGTGTGTGTTCATGCATGGCCAGGAACACGTGTGTGCACATGCATGTGGAGGCCAAAGGACAACATCAGGTGTCATCCTCAGGCAAAATCTACCCTTATTCATTTCATTCATTCATTCACTCATTCGTTTGTTCCATTTATTTTGAGACACAGTCCCTTACTGGCCTGGAACTCCACAAGTAGGCTGGGCTGGCTGGCCAGTGAGTTCCAGGGATCCACTCGACTCTGCCTTTCCAGCCCCAGGATTACAAGTGTGAGCCATCATGCCTGGCTTTTTTTAAAACTTGTTTTCTAAGCATCAAACACATTTGCAAGGCAAGCACTTTCCTGATTGCTTACCACCCCAGCCCAGTCAATAGCTATGCATTTGATTGTTACACTAGGGATACTAAAAGCACAATTAAAAAGGTTAAAAAAAAAGTCCCTGTTTATCCCAAAACCAAACTCACAGCCATACTTCCTCACCCCCTATTTGGAGACAAAGTCATGAAGTGGATGGTAGGTAAAGTCCTAGGAAAAGCTGTTTGGAGACATGTGTGCATCAAGAGAGAGAAGTGTTTTCTTCAAGATGGCTGCAATAGGTGTAAGTCTGAGGCCAAGACCTCCTCCTCTAGTATTGGGTCCTTTTATGTTCCCTCCCCTTAAGTGACCTCAGAGGATGCAGCTTGCTTCCAGCCAGTAGAGTTTAGGGCAGCACTCCATCAGTACCCAAGGCTGCATCCTCACAGAGTGAAAAGGAGGACTCCCCTACTGGCTTTGAAGAAGCAGGGAACATGCCTCACAGCACAGAAGGCCAGAGGTGATTTCTAGGACAGAAGGCTGGTCTCCAGGAAGATTTGGAGGAAGTTGGGGCCCTCCAGAAAACTTTGGGGAAATGAGTTCTGCCAAGCAACTTGAATGAGCTTCTATTGGAAACAGAACTGGTCCAGTCAAGCCTTCAGCTGAGAACACAGCCCAACCAATGGGAACTGCAGCACATGAGACCCCAGGCACAGCCAGGAGCTTCTGCTGTGCTTCTGACTCAAGTAAGATCAGAAACACATGCTGCATTGAGTTAACAAATTTGATTGTTTTCAGCAGATAATAAAGGACCCTCGATCACTTTGCCACAGGCTTATGACCTCATCCCCCAAATCCAATACAGAGGTTACTGATTCTTAACACAAAAAATCAAAGGTGTCAGTGTTCTAGAACTCAGTGCATATGAAACATAAGACTAACAAAACACATCTACCCTTCAGGTCAAGAATCTGTCATCTGACACTCTGTCATCAGTCCTGAGCACAAAGCATGACTGCAGGGAACACTGGCTGAGGGTTGGGGATGCAGCTCAGTGGTAGAACTGAGGCATGAGGCCCCAGGTTCAATCCCCAGGACCCCAAAAGTAATGTATGAACGTATCAAAGAAAAGGAGGGGAAAATAAGAAAGCAGGCATCACAGCAATGATGATAATGGCTATATTTATTGAAAATTTAGTGTATGCCAGACTCAGTGCCGGGAATTACATACATGTCTCATGTTCAAAGCAGGCAAATCAGGTAGTTATTACTGAGTGTCTGAGACCTGATACATAGGCAAGATCACCTTCCATTTGTAACTCCCCCCCACCCCACTCTGTGTTTTCTTCCCCATTGTGGGAGCAACAGCATCATAACCAAAATCTGGATTTAATAATGCATTGGGCTGGGCATGGCTCAGTGGGTAGAGCACTCACTTAGCAAGCATGAAGTCCTGGGTTTGATCCCCAGAAGTGCATAAGCTGAATGTGGTGATGCACACCAGTCGTTATAAGTCAAGGCAAGAGGATTAGAAGTCCAAGTCATCTTAGACTACATAGTAACTTGGAGGCCAGCCTTGCCTTGACATGAGGCTCTGTCAGAAAAGAAAAAAAAATGCACCCAACAGCAATGTGCCAAGTCAAGTATATTAGACCACACTGTTCACGGTCAAGTGAGGATGGCATGGTGGACAAGTGCCAGGCTGCATGGATGTTCCACCTGACATAGGAAGTCCACATGCCTCCAAACCCAGCAAAGGCAACTTTTGTCTCTTAAATTTGGGGAACAGCACAGAAAGACACCAAATTCAGACCACAAGATGGCTTACCTTTCCCAGCAGAGAAACCATCAGGATTTGTAAATTCAGAATCATTGAGGGCTCATCCAGGGGCTCAAACAACAAATGCTCATAAATGAAGCTGAGTGTGGGTCAGTGAGGTGGAGGGACTGGGGTGGGTGAGGTGAGCAGGACACCCACCCACCTTAGGTACAAAATATGAAAAACAGCAAAACAATAATAATGATAATAATAAAATGTAGGTAAGATGCACAACATAGGGGCTGGGGAAAGGCTCAGTGAGAAAAGGCTCAGTGGGGAAAGTACTTGCCAAGCAAGTATAAAGACCTGAGTTCAAATCCCCTGCACCCACATAAAAAGGTAGTACATGCCTGTAACCCCAATATTGGGGGAGTAGAGACAGGCAGGTCTCTGGGGCTCGCTGGCCAGCCAGCCTAGGCTAATTAGTGAACTTCAGATTCAGCGAGAGACTCTGTCTCAGAAAACAAGGTGGAGAGGGATTGAGGAGGATAGCAGATGGCCACCTCTGGCCAAGACCACACACACACACACACACACACACACACACACACACACACAATGATAAAAATAAATATATGCAAAAACATAAATCAAACACATATTCTGATCCAATACTTTAAATCTAGCCAAACAAAAAAACTAAGATACACGAAATACTCAAATTTTCATTTATAGACCGGCTGTGGCTGACTGCACCCCAGCAGTCAGCCACTTGTACCACTGTACTGTGTGAGCTGTTTCCATCAGCCTGTTATTTCCTGAACTGTGAAGCCATCATTGCTGGGTATACTCCCAAGGGCTGGCCATGGCCTGTAGTAGACTGGACCGTGTGGGGTTGATAGAGAGTCCTGGTTTGGGTTGGAGAGCTTTTATTAGCTCTTCTACTTGGCTCAAAATCTGAGAAGATATTTTAATAACTGTCCAAAAGGCCAGACATCTTTCCTGTGACTTCATATTCTAATAAGACTCTTGAAACTACCCTTTCTCCAGTCGCCATTTACCAGCCAGGAACCTCCATCATGGACAGAGACTGTAGCTCAGTGGTAGGGTGTTTGCCTAGCATGTGAGGGACACCGGATTCAAATCCAACCATCACAAGACATTTTAAAGGTTCTCTCCTAAGGACAAATGATTTCTAAGTAGATAATTAGTTCTGAACCCAAATTGGAAATTTTTGCTGCAGTGAAAGATGCTTGTGTTTGCTAAATGTGAATGACCAGGAAGGGGAAAGAATCTTCAACATGAATGTAAATAGACTCATGTTTTTAAATGCAATGTCAGCTGGGCGTGGTGGCACAAGTCTTAAATCCCAGCACAAGGGAGGAAGGCGGATCTCTGAGATCACGAGATCGGCCAGTTTGGTGTAATAGCATGTTCCAGGCCAGCTAGGGCTACAGAGAGAACTTATCTCAAAAAGAAAAAAGAAAGAAAGAAAAAAAAAAGAAAAACCAGCCTCTGTTTGCCTGGAGAGATGGCTCTGGTGGTAAAGTACTTGCCCTGCAACCATAGGGACCTGAGTTCAATCCAGAGAACTCACTTTAAGAAAACTGGGTGTGAAAGTGCATAGCTGTAATCCCAGTGTTGGGGAGACACAGATGCAGGTGGATCCCTAGGCTCACCAGCCAGCCTAATCTACTTGATGAGTTCTAGGCCAGTGAAAGACCCTGTCTCAAAAAACAAGGTGAACAGAGCCTGAAGAATGAGTCTAGGCTGACCTCTAGCCTCCACACGATATGCATACAATGCTCACACTCCCGTGCATGCATGAACATGCACACAAACACAGATAAATAAAATATATACCTATACACATTTTTTAAAAGGTTAAATGCAGCTGGGTGTGGTGGCGCATGCCTTTAATCCCAGCACTCGGGAGGCAGAGGCAGGCGGATCTCTGTGAGTTCAAGTCCAGCCTGGTCTACATAGTGAGTTCCAGGACAGCTGGGGCTACAGGGAGACCCTGTCTCAAAAAGACCAAAAAAAAAAAAAAGTTAAATGCAGCCAGGTATGGTGGTATGAACCTTTAAACCCAGCAGCACTCAGGAGGCAGAGGCAGGCAGATCTTTATGAGATCAAGGTCAGCCTGTCTACATACTGAGTTGTTGAGTTGTAGGACAGTTGGGGCTACAGGGAGACCTTGTCTCAAAACAAAAAAAAAAAAAAAAAGAGGTTAAATGGAATTACCCTATAATAAGGGTGTGGTGGATAATGCCCCTACCAGACACCATATGCTAGCAAATAAATAAACAGCTCAGTGGTAAAGAGCATTGACTGTGAGTTCCTTAACCTCTCTGAGCCCCTAAGAAACAGAAAGCTTGTGTTTCAGACAGTCATGAGGACACAGTGAACAACTGCATTTATAGCAGTGGGTCCAGAGCCTGGCACACAATGAACATCCAACAACCACAGCCTTGCTGGTCCAGGCAAGAGTATGGTCTCAGCACTTAACACACATAGACCACAGAGAAAAGGGAACCCTCTACTCTGCTGGTTCAAAACTAGAACTGCCTTATGATCCAGCCACACCACACTGAGCACGCGTCCAAAGGAGACCATGCACACTAGACACCTGCTCGCCCATGTTTACTGCAGCACTGGTCACAACAGGTAAGATCAGGAATCAGCCTAGGTGCCACCAGCAGATGAATGAAGGAAGAAAATATGATAAATATACACAACAGAGCATTATTCAGCCATAAAAAAGATTGAGATCACGACATGTGTGGAGAAAATGGCCAGAACTAGAGATCATTGTGTCAATCAAAATAAGCGAGACTTGGAAAAACAAATACGGTGTTTTGTCTCATATGTAGAATCTAAGAGGAAGGGCGATTAGGGAAATAAAAGCAAAAGAGGATTCATTGGGAATGTGGAAGGGAACCGGAGGTGGGAGAGGAAGATAGTGAAGAGTAATCATAGGATGACTATAGTCCTTGTGCATTATATATGTGTATGGAAGTCTCAAAATGAAACTCCTTATATTGCACAATTTTTACAATTAAAACAAATTTTAAATACCAAATATCATATTTAAAGGTAACCTCTAACCTATTGAAATGCCCATTTGTTGTCATTAAAATAACAAGAATGAAAAACAGATTGGCATTCAACTTCCATATCTGATATGTGCATCATCAGTGTTGATGTAGTAAGAAAGTCTTCAAGTCATAAAGAAAGCAGAGTTTCCCTTGTACATGGGGTCATACATCAGGGTGGCCAGCAGTTAGCACTAACATCTAAGGATTAGAAATGTGTGGATTTGTATCTTAACAGCCAGGTGACAAATAACACTGGGTCACAGTTAGCAAATAAAAGCAGAAAAGTGGAGGTGAATATAAATTTAAATAAGCAGTGTGTATCTGTTTAGTGTAAGTCTATCCCCAATATCACATGAACAGGTGACTATTAAAAATGTGCCCATGGGGGCTGGCAAGATGGTGCAGTGGGTGAAGGTGCTTGCCGTGCAAGCCTGAAGACCTGAGTTTGATCCCCAAGACCCACATGGTAGAAGGAGAGAACCAGATCCACAAAGTTGCCCTTTCACCTTCACAGGTGCACTGTGGTACACACACACCCACAACATGAACACATATGCAGTAATAATAATAAAGTTGAAAATAAAGGTGCTCCTGAAGGCTGGAGAAATGGCTCAGTAGGTTAAGTGCTTGCTATGCAAGCATGATGACCTGAGTTCAATCCCTAGCACCCACACAAAGCCAGGTATAGTGGTGCATACAATAACCCCAGGGCTAGGTGAGGGAGAGCTGAGGATAGGTGGATCCCTGGAGCTCCTGGTCATACAGCCAAGGAGAAAGAGAGAGCTCCAGGCTCCATGAGAGACCCTAAAGGAAAACCAAGGTGGAGACCGATAGAAAACATCAGTGCCAACCTCTGGCCTCCACACAAGCACAGAAAGGGCAAGGGCACCTGAGTACACACACCAGGTGTGGACTTTCAAATCCTTCTGGAGGACAGATGAGAACACTGTGGCTTAAGGATGCTAAACCAAGGTCCCAGTGCTGAGAAGAGTCAGATTTCAAACTCAAATCTGGGTTTAACTCCTAGGTTCTCAATAGCTGGGGCAGTGTTTCCTAACTTCGTTACCTGCCTGTCTTCTTTGTGATCACAGTTACCACTGTGCATTTAAAATTAGAAATCACCATTGATTTAAAAATTCATGCTCAATGGGGCTGGAGAAATGGCTCAGCAGTTAAGAGTGTGTATTGCTCTTGCAGAGGGCCCTAGATCAGTTCCCAGCAGCCACATCAGACAGCTCACAACCATCTGTAATTCCAGACACAGGGGATCCAATGCCCTCTTCTGGGATCAGCCCTCCCCAAGAACACGCCCTCACACACACATACCCTGACACAGATGCACATATACACACATAATTTAAGATAATAAAAATAAATCTCAAAAAATAAAAATGCATATTCAAGATAATGCAAATTAAGTATCTCTTCTCATAGCCTTGCTCTAAATCTTGGGGAAGCCATAAATGTGACATGCTTCTTTATATAGTTTCCATTGCAGGTAAAAGTAATTGTGAGGTGGACCTTAGCAGACAGCCTGAGAGTAGCTGTTCTGGCCTCATCTAGCTTAAAAGCTAAGAACACAGCATACCACCTGAGAGCACCTGGATTTGGCTTCCACATGGTATAGATGGAATCCAACTGAAACGGGCCAACAGCCCATGGAAAACAGATGATGCAGCGACCCAAAAGTTCAGTGCCTTGCCACAACAGGAAGAAGATCATCCCACACCTACCAACCCCTCCAAGGTTCAGGGACTTTTGAGGAAAAGGTTGGCAGAAAGAATGTAAGAGCCGGAGGAAGGGGTGGAGTGTTAACTGGAAATGTCCTCCGATCACAGTGCTGGCAAGCTATAGTTACACCTCCTTCCCACACGCATCGAGGAGTCAAGGGGGGAGTCAGTTACCCCTCCCGTCCAATCAGTCGATCTTAGCTGCTTGTGAGGGAGGGGCAAAGGATATATAAGCCAAGAACACCAAGAGGCACCTCTCTCACCATTTTGTACGACTGTTGGGAGGTCACAGGATCTGTATTTGAGTGTGATCTTAAATACACACTCATTACAGTGCAGTCGCAAATGTGGGGTGCCCACTCTTCTGTAAATAAACCCCTACCCTGTGCTCTATTAAAAAATAATAATAAATAAAATATTTTTTAAAAAGCAGTTGTTACATGGCTATTAACATGTAAAATGTAGCTGAGTGTGGTGGCACATGCCTTTAATCTCAGCACACACAGATCCCTGTGAGATGGAGGCCAGCCTGGTCTACATAGCGAGTTCCAGGCCAGCTAGGGCTACAGGAAAACCCTGTCTTTAAAACAAAACAAAACAAAAAGTAAAATGTAGGCTGGGAGCTGGAAAGATGACTCCACAGTTAAGAGCACTGGCTTCTCTTAAAAAGGACCTGGGTTTGGCTCCCAGCACCCACATAACAGCTAATAATCATCTGTAACTCTAGTTCCAAGGGATCCAACACCCTCTTCTGACCTCCATGGGCACTGCACACATGGATACATTGTACACATTACATACATGCAGGCAAAACACTCATACACAAAAAAATAGAAATAAATGCAATGTGGGCTGAGGAGAGGGGAGATGGCTCAACAGGTGAAACACTCACTACATGAGTGTGAGGACCTGGATTTGAATCCCCACCACATGTATGGTGAGATGGGAGGTGGAGACAGGAGACTCCCTGGAAGGCCCTGGGCCAGTGAGCCCTGCATATGGAACAGTGAACATCAAGAGATGTTTGCTTGCCTCAGACAAAGAAGGTGAGGACTGGCAATCAACGTCCTCTGATCTCTTCACACACCATGGCACACACACATATACAAACATGCACACACACATGCACACGCACACATATACATCATATATTCACAAGCAAAAAAATTTTTTTTAATGCAAAATGTTTCCCCTACATACCACACCCCAACCCCAAATCATGACACTCTGGGGTGCACAGAACTGGCAAAAGCCATGAATGGAAGAGCTTCCGAGAATGGAGAAAAAGCCAATGAGTTGAGCAAATGATGTGGCACAGCTTGGCAGCAGCAACAAGAAACCAACCAGAATGCGGAACCTCAGTGAACTTCTCTGCTTCCTCTCAAAGACAACGTGGCACAGCAGAAAAGAGGCCAGTGGAAAGGGCTGGAATCCCAGCTTTACCGTAAGGTTGGAGATCACACATCAGGCCACAGTAAGAAGGAAATAACAGACGAAATAAAACCAGAAAATAGAAATGACATGTTCTTGACTTTCTGGAAACTTGGGCAATTACATCAAGCTGTAGCTCTCTCTCTCTCTCTCTCTCTCTCTCTCTCGCTCGCTCGCTCGCTCGCTTGCTCTCTCTCTTGCTCTCACTCTCGCTCTCTCCTCACTCTCACTCTCACTCTCTCTAGGGTATCATGTAGTCCAGGCTGGCCTTGAAGTCATTATCTAGTTGAGAATGACCTTGAACTTCTGCTCCTGCCTCTACCTGCAGAGTGCTGAAACTGCAGGCCTGATCTACTACGTTCAGTTTACACAGTGCTAGGGATGGAAGCCAGGGTTTCATGCATACTGAGTGAGCACTCCACCTCCTGAGCCACATCCTCAGCCCCAAATTCTCATTGTTTGGTCTGACTAAAATTAGGTTAAAAAGTTGAGCATAGTGGTATAAACCTGTTATCCCAGAACTAAGAATGGAGGGGCTGGATCATGAGTTCGAGGCCAGCCTGAGCTCCATAGCAAGATCTTGTATAAAAAGAGAAAGAAAGCAGGGACAGAGAAAGGATTGTGCATAACAAAAATGATGACAACACAAATCACAACAGTAAACACTGGTGCATTTCTTTTAAATAACTACTGGACACCTACACTATGCCAAGTATTGCACCAAATGCTATGGACATACATCAAAAAAATAAAATAAGGGGCTACAGAGATGGCTCAGGGGTTAAGAGCACAAGATGCTCTTGCTGAGAATCCTAGTTTCGTTCCCAGCACCCATATGATGGCTAACAGCCATCTGTAACTCCAGTTCCAGGGAATCTGACACCCTCTTCTCACCTGCGTGGGCATTGCATGCATGTAGTGTACTTACATACATGCAGGCAAAACACTCATACACATAAAGTTAACTAATCAATCAACAAGTATAATAAAGGCCAGGAATGTATCTCAGTGGGTAGTGCTTGCCTAGCATGTGCAAAGCCCCAGCTCCTCATAAGCTGGGCACGGTAGTGTATGCCTGTAATCCCAGCACTCTGGAAGTAGAGACAGGATGGTTAGAAACTCAAGGCCATCCTCAGCTACATAGAGAGTTGGAGGCCAGCCTGAGTTATATAAGATCCTGTCCCCAAACCAAACTAAACTAAACTAACAATAACAACCATCTTGGCTTCACACCACAAAGGGACAGGCTTGAGTGTGGCTGAGCTCTGCAGAGCACTCAGGGGAGAGAGTTCATAGCAGATCCCTCTGGAGCTCCTGACAAAGGAGAGCAGGGCTCTTCCCCCAGAGCTTCTCACTCATCCTTCTGGGGTTGGATGCAGAAGTCTGCATTTCTAACAAGAGGACATCCAGGTGACCCTGTTTGTGGTCAGAGATGCTACTTTGGAAATCAAAAACTAAATCTCTTAAGGAGCATTGAGAGGATGGGGAAACTGAGGCTCAGGGGAGTTTGGTTACACTGAAATCAGCACAGTGAGTTACAAGGTCACACCCAGTTCTTCCTGACTAGTAACAACCATCTGTAGGATGGAAACTGCGAGCTTTCTTTAAGGGGCAAAATTATAATATGCTAAGAAAAGAGTCCTCAGTCCTGTGAATAAGAGATGCCAGGGCCAGGAGAGCTCAGGGAGACACTCGGTATCTCAGGTGAGATCTGGTCTCCAGGTGAAGGTGGAACAGCTGCGCCCCTCTCCCAACACCCCGCGCTAACTAATCTACAGGGCTGGATTGACGTCAGCCCAGTGGAAACTGCTCTCCTGCCTGACCTGTTTGGAGATTAAGAACAGAACAGAGGGCGTGAGAGACGATCAGAAAGCGTGAATGGAAATATAGTGAGGAAAGCAGCCACCTGTAAGAGTGAAGGCTGACGCGGGTTACCCTGACACTGCTTAGTTAGGACATGCAAATGAAGAGAAATTAATGTTCCAGCTTTCCAGAAATATCTGGAAGAGGAAATGTAGTTACGTCATTTTTTAACTCCCCTTTGTTTTTCCTCTAAAACTAAGACATGACTTCATCAACATTTCACTGCCCTTCTTTAAGAGCTAGCAACTTACTGAAAAAGTATTCAAAACAATCAATATGTTGATTTCTAGAGAAAAAAGAACCAACTCGAAGTGTCTAGAAAGAGCTGGAAGATATTAGAAGATTCTGATCAGGTAAAATTAAAGTGATAATTGCTCTCCAAGGAGGAAGACTCCAGATCATCCATATGTATTTT
>NW_008350324.1:190699-196928 GCF_000622305.1 Nannospalax galili | reverse complement strand
TTTTTTGTCTTTTTGAGACAGGGTTTCCCTGTAGCCCCAGCTGGCCTGGAACTTACTATGTAGACCAGGCTGGCCTTGAACTCACAGAGATCTGCTTTCCTCTGCCTCCTGAGTGCTGGGATTAAAGGTCTGCACCACCACGCCTGGCTTTTTTCCTTTTTTTTTTAAGAGTCTCACTCTGTAACCCAGGCTGGCCTCAAACTCACAGCAATACTCCTACCTCAACCTCCCACACATGGGGATTACGGGCATGAGCCACCATGCCTGGCTTTCAATTTGTATTTCATGTTGAAATAAAAATAATTCACATATGGAAAAGCAAACAAGAGTGCATATTTAAATGAACATCTCATACATCCATTTACAGCTATTTCCAAATAAACATCAGGAAAAAAATAATGTCATCACTCATTAACTGTGCTTAGGTTATGCTATTCTTGTTTATCTAGGACTAATTATTTACTGATTTAGCTCTGCTGGATTGCATATCACAAACCCTCAGCACCATTTATGGAGCAGAGCAGCTTTATGGGATGCACAAGGCTTCTCGCATCAGAGCAAATGCAGCCACACAGACACCCACCATTGCCTTTAAGGAGCTTCACCAGGTCCAAGTATTCCTAGGCAATGCTTAAGAACAGAATCTTGGGCAGAAGCAAAATCCATGCAGCCTGCCCTGTCTCCACCCCAGACAACATCAGAATCTTTACACAGCTCCATGACAAAGCCAGTGATCAATCGGAGCCTCTGGAGATCCACACAATTCATCAAAGATAATTCTTTTTTATTATTATTACACTTGTTTATTTATATGTATGGGAGTGACTATCATGTACCACAGCATGCTTGTGCAAATCAAAGGACAACTTGCAGGAACCAGTTCTCGCCTTCTGCCATGTGAGTCCCTGGGACCAAACTCAGGTGATCAGCCTTGGCAGTAAATACCTTTATGAACTGAGCCATCTCACAGGTCCCAGTCAAAGACATTTCAACATGTGGGTCTTATTAAAATGGGGTCTCTAGGCCATGTGGCCCATAGCTGTCATCTTAGCTACTTGGAAGGCTGAGGCAGGAAGATCATGAATTTGGAGCCAGCCTGGGCTATAGCGAGAACCTGCCTCAAATATAAACAAACAGATTGTGGTAACATAGGATCTAAATCATACTATTGCCACAACAAACAGTTTAAAACAAACAAACAAAAAAGCATGCATTTCAGATAGCTCACACTTGAATCTCTATAGCACTTAGGGGGAGGTTTGCTTGACCACTGAGACCATGAGAAAGCTGGGCCATGAAAGACCTTGCTCAATTTTAGGGTGGCCAACTTGCAGCTGAAGAAGCCCAACTCTGAGGGAAGGCTCTCAGTCACAAAGTCAGCTCAGCACCTCCCCAACCAACCGTGTCTATAATTCACTACGCTATCTTACCATGTGAGTCCTGAAGATCGAACTCAGGTGGTCAGGGTTGGTGTTAAGTGCCTTTACCCACTGAACCATCACACCAGCTCCAAGATGCCATGAGTTTCTGAATCTCCATGCACAAGTCAGGCTAGATAAATGGCTATGCATCCTTCAGAACCCATTTCAAAGGTCATCTCTGTTCAACTTCTTTAGCTATAAGAAGTAACAGCTAAGGTCATAAAGCTACTTCACGGATGGTCAGCTGTTTGAACCTCTGATCCTAGTCAATGCTGTATCTCACCTTCCTTGCTAAAACAAAAGTAGGTTTGCTAGAAAAAAACAAGTTGTGGCGTCCTATTGCACAGCAGGGTGACTACAGATAACATCTGCAAATAAGAAAGATGAGGTTAGCAAGATACAAACCTTTCCATTCAGGTGAACTCAGTATATAAGGGGTAAGGGCTGGCAAGATGGCTCAGCGGGGAAAGGTGCTTATCGCCAAGCCTGACGACCTGAGTTCTATTCCTAGGACCCACATGGTGTAAGGCGAGAACTGACTCCCAAAAGTTGTCCTCTGATCTCCACACACACGCCATGACACACATGCCCACCATAACATATCCACACACAAAATAAATAAAATGTTTAAAAGGGGGAGCTTTAAAAAGAAATCAAAAATATTTCCATAAATGCTTTTGAGTTGGAGGATTATAGAATGCTGTTTTGTACCTTTTCACACTCTTACATCTTGGCCGGGAATGTTCCACACACACTTAACGGAAGAGCAATTTGATCTGAACACTTCAGAGGCGAGCTCATTTGTTCTCTGATCACTGCCTGAGGATACTGTATTTTAGGAAGATGTGAGCAGGGATCTGTTAAGAACATGCAAAGTCAGCTAGGAAAGCTTACCTAGGTTAAAAAGGAGTCCCCTTCGGCTGGTCCCCTCGGGGCAAACACTGTTTGCAGTGGTTCTGAAAAAGGTTTGCTCCCAATTAAGCTTCTGCTGAGAATCTTCCACAGTCCTGGAGGCGAGTGCCCTAAACCCCCAGGAGTGGGGGCAGGGAGGTGGAAACCCGGTAACAGTGACATGTATCCCCTCCCCATTCTGCTTCACACGGACCATTTGGTTCCCACTGACCCCAGAGCAGGAACATCCTGGGATCTGCACAGTGTGTTTCTGGACCAAGACTCAGGGACCTGGTTTCTTCAAACTGTGAGTTGTTTGTGTGTGACCACAGTGAAGAAAGATCAGTGGTCCCTGTCCAGGAAATAGTGACCTCCACCAGGTGTGTGGAAAGGCCATCACCCCCTGCCCAGCTCATTCATTCCCTCCACGCATCTCCCCATTTTAAGCTTGTCCAGGTAGTGGGCTGAATAGTGTCCCCCCAAAATTCACACTGGCATGAAACCTCAGAACATGACCTTATTAGAAATGTCTTTTACAGGCACAATGAAGGTAAGGCTTGAGAGGTGATCGTGCCAAATTAGCCTGAGCCCTAAATCCAATGAGGGCATCCTTGTAAGAGATGGAAATAGGACAGGCAGGGAGAGACAGAGAAGGCCAGGTGAGGACACGGGCAGAGATGAGAGTCACGCTGCTGGGAACCAAGAAACCCCAGGGCCACCAGAAGCTGGAGGGACAAGGAATGATTTTCCCCCAGAGCTTTTAGAAGGGGCACAGCCTGGCTAAGAAGACTGGGGGCTCCTGGACTCCGTGTCCATAAGAGAACACATTTCTGGTGCATCAGCCTCCTGATTCATAATGCTTTGATACAGTCGCCATAAGGGACTGTAGAGCTATCTTCTCTCAAGCTCTCCCTGCTGGTCACTCCCACCCCACTGAGCACACTGTCTGCCCATCTGGAGGCCAGCATCTCACACATACCTCTCCCCACACTTTCGTTCTCTCTTTCTCCTTCACTCTGGAGCAGTGGGACCCAGGAGTCCCACCATTTCCTGGCTGGTAAGACTTGGTGTGGTACCTCCTACTTCCCAACTATCAGATGTCTCAACTGAACACCAGGAAGGTTTATATTGCCATCAGAAGGGCTCACGACTGTTATCCACACAGGGAATACTCAACTGGAATTTTTTCCTTTCTATGATCAGTACATCTTCACTCAACTTCTAATGTCCCTTATGTTAGTCCTTTCTCCTAAGGTTCTCGGCAGAGCCTTGGATGGAAACAAAGCTAAGAGAACAGGGATTCCCAGAATTCTCAAAAACTTAGTCACTGCTAGGTAATAAATTCCCCAAGTCTGGCAGCTGAACAGTCCACAGATGACTTCCACTCTGTGATTCATTTGATTCTTGCAACCCCTTTGCCAAGAAGTCACTGTTCCCATTCTATAGATGGAAAAACAGAAGCCCAGTAAGTTGAATTCAAGCTAGCATTTTCTGGCTTGGAGCCCTGACAAATCTCTGATTTGTTCCCTTTCCATCCCTGCATCTGGCTCTGTAGTTGGTGACATATGAGAGCCCATAATTTGATGAGTGCGGCAAGGGGTAAGTTTCTGTGTGCGCAAGCTACATTCATGCCGTGTAAATTAACGGATGCAACACGATGGAGGGATGCTGCCAGAGCATCTTGGAAAGACAAGGCTAATAGATACATCCAGGGATGCAGGATGCCAGCTGTGCAGTGAGGGTCAGCAACACCCAATGGCAGCTGGAATCCATTACTGCATCATTTCAATGGATCAGAATCCATTACTATACCATTGTAATCTACACTCACAGTGACTTTCTCCCATGCTGAAAGCAAGATTCAACTTCTAATAAGGGGCTGGGGAGATGGACAGGATGCCAGATGGACAGGATGAGCCTCCTGTAATTCCAGCACTCAGAAGGCAGAGATGGGGATCCCTGGAGAAACCTGGCCACAAAGACTAGTTGTAGACAAGCTCTGGGTTCAAATGAGAGACCCTAACTCAAAGAATAAGGTGGAGAGCAAACAAGGATGAATCTTGAAGTCAGCTTTGGGCTTTCACACACATACATGTACACCACACATGTACACATGAAAAGGAGGAAAAGAAAGATCTAACAATTCCGGACACTACCCTTGCTGTCTTCATTCCATTGCATTATTGACCAGGCAGCTTATAAACAACAGAAACATCTTTTTCATGGCTCTAAAGGAGGGAAGTCCAAGAGCGAGGGTGGTCGGGTCTGGCAAGGGCTCTGTTCTAGGTTCTAGACAGCTAACCTCTCCCCTTGTCCCACATTGTGGAAAGAGGACAACAGAGCTCTGAGTCTCTTTAATAAGGGCACTAATCTTGCTCACGAGGGTTCCAACCTCATGGCCCCATCACCACTAAATACCCCGTCACTGATATCATGACACTGGGGGGGGGGCTGGGATTTCAACACAGGTGTTGGGGAGGACAAAAAAAATGGCGCATTGAGCTTATAAGGACACTGGAGCAGAGAGAGTTCAGCTGAGATGACCTGAACTTGCTCTTTGAAATGACATTTTAACTGAATTCTCAAAGAGACCAGAGAGTGAGGAAATGAGTCTGGCAAGCCAGCCATGTCCTGTACCATCAAGCTGATCACAGACAAAACTCCCAGGAATCCCAGAGAGACTGTCATCCCTCCATCTTTTCTACGGGTCCCAACAAGTTTAGAAGCATCATCAAAATACATCCTAAAGCCTCATCTCTTCCAAGACCCGCTTCTATGCCGCCTATCCGCTGAAGAATTCACCCAAGGCTTGAGGACTATTGAGAATCCCTCACATGCGCACCTGCAGTGCCCCCTCATCCCTAGTACAGCATACATATCCAGAATCACCAAAGTCTTCTCTCTCACTAAGCAGACTTTGAAGAAATGACCAATTTCTCACTTTGCAAAGATCAAAAAATCATTCCACCTCCTTTTCACACTTTTTTCCCCAAGTGGAGCATATTCTGGTACTATCCACATTTGAAAACTGGGATACATGGAACCTCAGGGGTCCTCGGATAAATTCCTAGGAGTCTTCTATAAGTTCCACAGAGGAATTTTAAGTTTGTGTGGAACTACCATACGGTCCAGTTATGCCACACCTGAGTACACATCTGAAGGAATCTAAGCACAGCACAGAGACAACTGTGTGTCCACGTTCACTGCTGCATGGTTCCTAGTAGCCAGGTTATCGGCTTAGGTGTCCATCAACAAATGAATGGATAAAGAAAATGTGGTGTGGGCCCATACCACTAGTGATGGCTCAGAGGTTAAGAGAACTGCTATTCTTGCAGAGGACCCGGGTTTGGTTCCCAGCACCCACATGGCAGCTCACAACTGTCTCTAACTCCAGTTTCAGGGAATTACCACCCTCTTCTGGACTCCATTGGCACCAGGCACATGTGTGGTGTACATACATACATGTAGGCAAAACGTTCATGCATATGAAGTAAAATAGTGAGAAAAGAAAGAAAGGAGCCAGGGGCTCCTCCCAAGCCCATGGGACCCCTGAGGAACAGATCCTCAAATGATCTCAAGAGTAAAAACAAATCAGTTTATCTGGTCCAATTGTATGTCCTTAACCAAAGATTAAAGGGGCCAATATAATTTCATAAGAGCATACATATATATAGCTAAAAGTTACTTGACAAACAGCAAGCCAGACAGGCGATACCTTCAGTTGAGCTGTTGGCCAGGATGGATAAAAGCTCTTCCAGATAGTAACCCAACACACTACTGGAAAAATGAACAGCAGACCCCAATTCCATCCAAAGGAATACTGACAATGGATTCCCGTAGATGAGGAATAGCTGACCCTCCTGGAACAGGGACCTCTGGCTGACTAGATTTACCAGAAGGGCAGCCAGGGGGGAATG
>NW_008350324.1:187493-190476 GCF_000622305.1 Nannospalax galili | reverse complement strand
AGTGGAGATCTTTTTTAAACGTTGGAACCTCATTTAATTTTATGTCTTATAGAGATTATAATTAGAAAAAGATTGTATAAGCGTAATAATTCATCTGTAAACCTAGAAATGTACAGCCAATTTTGAAAGAGATGTACCCTAGCTCAGAAAAATGTTATTGAATAGGCTAATGCTGTTGTAATGAAATGCTTCTTCTAATTAAAAAAAAATAGTGAGAAAAGAAAATGTGGTGTATACACACAATGGAGTTTTATTCCATTATAATGAACAAAATTATGCCACTTGCAGGGAAATGGATACAAGTGGAGATCATCATGTTAAGCAAAATAACTCAGACTCAGAAAGACATAGGCAGAACCTAAGAGACATATACAGAGAGATAAAGAGAGAGATGGAGATGATGTGAAAACAGAAAGAGCTATTGTAGAAACAGAGGAAAGGAGAGGGAGGAAGGCCAGGAGACAGTGATGGGTGGATGTGGTCAAAGTACATGATGTACTTAAACCAAAAATGTTATTATGAAACACAACACTTTGTACAACGAAACATTTTTTAAAAGGGAGCAACAGATGGATCTGGGGATGTAATTCAGTGGTAGCACATTTATATATCATTCATGAGGCCCTACTTTCAATCCCCATCACCAACCAAAAAACACATAATGCTGAGCAAAGGCCATCCTGTAATCCCAGCACTTGGGAGGCTGAGGCAGGAGGATTACTATGTGTCTGAGGCCATCCCAGGCTACATAGTGAGTTCAAGATCAGCCTGGGCTATAGAATGGGACTGTATCTCATAATAAGAAGTTGTCAGGGCTGGAGAGATGACTCAGCAGTTAAGAGCACTAGCTGCTCTTTCAGAAGACCTGAGTTTCATTCCCAGCACCTACATGGCAGCTAACAACCATTTGTAACTCCAGTTCCAGGGTATCTGACACCCTCTTCTTACCTCTGCTGGCATTGCATGACACAGGTGCACATACATACATGCAGGTAATACACTCATACACACATGCACTAACACGTGTATACACACACACACCCCAAATACCCAAAACAAATAAACACAAAACCCAACAAAACAAAACAAAAAAGAAAGCTTTTTTTTTTTTTTTTTGTCTTTTTGAAGCAGGGTCTCCCTGTAGCCCCAGCTGGCCTGGAACTCGCTACATAGCCCAGGCTGGCCTTGAATTCACAGAGATCTGCCTGCCTCTGCCTCCCGAGTGCTGGGACTACAGGCATGTGCCACTGTGCCCGGCTTAAAAAGCTTATTTTTTAAAATATTTTATTTATTCTTTTTATTTTGAACCCAGGTCCTCTGCAAGAGCAGCCAGTGCTCTTAACTGCTGAACCATCTCTCCAGTCCTGAGTTTTTGAGACAGGGTCCCACTTTGTGCCCTGACTGGTCTAGAATACCCTATATAGACCAGACTGGCCTTAAACTCACAGAAATTCATCTGCCTGTCTCCTAAGTACTAAGATTAAAAGTGTGTACCATACCTGGTTGACAAGTTTTTTAAAAATAAATTATCAAATTTTAATTTCAAATGTAAGTTTTCAAAATGAACCCCAGGGCATGCACCTATGGGGTGATCTGAACACCCTGGTTAGAAGCTAGACCTACGTAGGAGGGGTCAGAGGCTATAATTTATAATGCAATTAAGGCCAAACTTCAGAACTTTATCATAGACCAATGGGGATCAAACTTTAACAGATTCAGTAAACAGGATTATGCCCCAAACCCCAGTAAAGACCGCATCTTGTCATGGCTACAGCCTGTTCCTCCTCATAGGAGAGGAAAACTAAGCCACCTAATGCACAGACCTGAGGCTCACTAGAGACCAAACGACCCACACAAGAGCAAGTGGAATTTGTTGAATTTTAATGAATTCTTTATTCTCAGCAGAATATCTGCTCTATTACATTATATGATTGCATGAACTGGTTTTGGAAAATCTGTATTTGGGTTTTTGAGGTTGGTTTGGCCTTCTTCACTGTTGGGCATTTATGAACACATTACATGCTATGCCTCAGCTTACACATGCATTTTTGTACATGGGCACTAGTAATGTTTGGGGCCAGATAATCCTTCATTGTGGTAGGCTGTTTGGTGTACTATAGGATACTCATGGGCCTCTCTGCCTCTGCCCACCAAGTCACAGTCACAGAGGAGAGAGAGAGAACATCCTTTCAAGTGAGGCGTGGCCTTGGAGCCTGCTTGGCTAATGAGTCCAAAATAGAGGTAACATGTTACCTTCCACTGGAAACCTTTAAGCACCCTCTTCTGCCATGGCTATATGAAGTTGACACTTCTATCAACCTTGGCCCTTAGTGACTCTGATCTGTGAATCCTCTGCTGACCAGTGCTGTTCATGTAGCTTAGAGAAAAGTTAGCAAATGTTGTATGAAGCCATTGAAATTTGAGGGTTGACTGTTTCTACAGCATATCCTAGCCCATGCTGACTGCTCTATGCCCTATAGAAAACAATGTAGCATATTAAAATCTGGGATTCACAACTGTAAATGTACATGCATCTAACAACACAGCCTCAAAATATATAAAACAGGGGCTGGAGTACTGGCTGCTCTTGCAGAGGACCCAGGTTTGAGTCCCAGCACCGATATGATGGCTAACAATCACCTGTAACACCAGTTCCAGGGGATCCAATGCCCCCTTCAGACCCCCATGGGCATTACACGACATGGGTACACCTCCATACAGGCAATACACTCATACACATAAAATAAAAACAATAGGTAAAATATTTTTAAAAATAAAACAAAAACTCTCCTAGCCTGCTCTCCTACCCTCAGGCCTCTCTTGGGGTAAGTCTATCGCAGAGCCCTCTGCGCCTTGACTCCCCCAGCCTCATTCGCCCTTCTATCTCCCCCTCTGTTCTCTGCTCCTGGTTTGGGCCCTGCGCCATTCCTGGTCTTGGGTCCCCAGACACCTGGGGAACCGGTGCTGCTTCCTGATCTTTTTC
>NW_008350324.1:140284-181910 GCF_000622305.1 Nannospalax galili | reverse complement strand
CCCCAATTCTATCCAAAGGAATACTGACAATGGATTGCTGTAGATGAGGAACAGCTGATCCTCCTGGAACAGGGACCTCTGGCTGACTAGATTTATCAGAAGGACAGATGGGGGCAATAGATGGGGGTCCTGACAACACAGTGGACATTGGCAGGGATGACAGAGTATGGAGGCTCTAGAGGGAGAAGAAGGCTGTTTATCTGACGAGTTTATATTCATACTCAGATGCCACGGAACTCAGAAAGTAAGTGACTGTGACCAGTAATAGTCATATATATAGAGATTAGAAATGCATGTGAAAACGTCTCAATGTCAATAGGCTTGGAATGAATTTTTCTGTATGAAATTGTGTGTTTTGACAACGAAGTGGAGATCTTTTTTAAATGTTAAAACCTCATTTAATTTTATGTCTTATAGAGTTTATAATGAGTAAAAGATTGTACAAGCGTAATAATTCATCTGTAAACCTAAAAATGTACAGCCAATTTTGAAAGAGATGTACCCTAGCTCAGAAAAATGTTATTGAATAGGTTAATGCTGTTGTAATGAAATGCTTCTTTCTAATTAAAAAATAAATAAATAAATAAAACAAAAACTCACTGACCTGAACAAATAAATAATTCAGCAGTAATAGCTGGAGTTTTCAACCATTGACAAACTAACCAGACAAATTCAGAAAGGGCAGAGAAGACTTAAAAGAGGGAGCTAAGGCCAGGTGTGATGGTGGACATCTGTTCTCCCAGAACTTTGGAGACAGAAGCAAGAGGATGAGTTTGAGGCCAACCTGGGTTACTGTCTCAAAAAAAAATGAAATTAATAATATAACAAATTATAAGTTTATAAAAGAGTAGTATAGAACCATGTACATAGTAAAGCTAAAAACTGATATATTTCCTATAAGTGCATATATGTATATGAAATGTATAGATAATGACCTGAAAGACTACACAGAAAACTAATAATACTAGTAAACCCTGGGGAGAAGAGAAAGTCCCTGGAGTTAAAGGGCTTGTCAAAGGGGTTTGGAGCCAGTTTTATCTGTTGTTAATGGGAGAATAATTCACAGAAGATATAAATAATTTATGAATGATTTTTTTGTGACAAGGACTTATGACTTAGCCCAGGATAGCCTAGAGATCATTAGTCCAAGTTGGCCTCAAATTCATGATCTGCTTACCTCTGTCTCTAAATGCTGGGTGATGGGCATGTACCACCATACCTGGCTTGAATGATTTAAAATGAAAGAAAGAAAATGATGGTGGCTTTGACCCACATCCTGAGTTAAAATGACATAGGTGAATAATAATAATTCCTGACTGCCATTTGTTGGGACTTGTTATGTGCCAAGCATTGAACCATCTGTTTAATATGTATGAACCTAAAACCTCACAGTAGCCCCATGGGCCCTCAAAGTTAAAATTTCTGAAAGATTTGTATGTGTGTATATTATGAGTACATATTTGTGTGTGTGGTGTACATGTGTGGGAGGGTATGCATGCACATTGTGTATGTATGTGTATGTGTGCACGTGCATGTGGTGGCCAAAGGTCAACAGCTATCACTCTCCACCTTATTTTTTGAAGCAGGGTCTCTTACTGACCCCAGAGCTGGACTGGCAGCCTGTGAGGTCTGGAGACCCGCCTTCCTCCAACCTTCTCCCTTCCCCAGGGCTGGAGGTACAAACTCGGGCCACCATGCCCAACTTTTATGTGGGTGCTGGAGATTTGAACTCAGGTCCTCATGCTTGAGTGGCAGCACATTACCCAGCCCCTAACTTTCTATGTTTGCTTATTTTTGTTTTTAGATAAAGACGCTATGGCTCCAGGCAATGAACTCCCTTTCCTCAAAGTGTATCTGATATCCCAATCTTTTATGTCCTGTAAATAAACTCAGCCTGAAGGTAGAGGTGGCAGGTGCCCTGGTACCTGCCTGCTCCACAGAACAGGAAGGATCTGGGTGTAGAAACACAAAAGTTTCTCAAGGTATCAGCAGGTTTGCGAAGTTGACAAACTGGGGTTTGCTCTATGTGGACATCCTCTGAGCTATTAGTCATAGTCAACTGTATACTAGTTTCTTCCCTAGTAACAGTGTTTTATCTTCGCAATACAGTAGTGGTGTACTAAACTAGACCTGTGTACTTTGCTGTTTATGCCCAGTGTGACTTTCCCTCTTAGTTACTCTCTCTGGGCCTCACTGTCCATATGTGTAAAAGGGGGATACTAGTAACTTGTACTGGTATATGCAAAGAGCTCAGAACAGAGCTGAGGAGATGGTGCAGTCGGTAAAGTGCTTGCCCTGAAAGCATGAGGATCTGACTTCAATCCCAAGAATCCAAGCTGCACATGGTGGATTGTGCTTGGAATCCCAGTGCTGGGGAGGTGGAAACAGGAAGATTCCTGGGGCTCACTGTCAGCCAGCCAAGCCTATTCAGTGAGCTCCGGGCCACTGAGAGACTGTCTGGGCCACTGAGAGACTGTCTCAAAAAAATAAGGTGGATGGTATCTGAGGAATGACAACAAAGGTTTTCCTCTGACTTCACACACACACACACACACACACACACACACTCACACATACACTCATACACACACACACACACTGACACACACACACTCACACTCATACACACACACACACATACACTCATACACTAACACACATACACACTCACATACACTCATACACACACACACACACTGACACACACACTCACACTCATACACACACACACACATACACTCATACACTAACACACATACACACTCACATACACTCATACACACACACAGTCACACACACCTCTGAGCAATGTTGGACACAGTCAATGCTACATAAATGTGGTGGCTATTGTTATTCCTCTACCCACAGATGCCAACTCTGGTGGTACATGTATTCATATGATACATGTCTAGTAAATAATAAGCAAATTAAATAAAACTGTCTTTGAGATCTCAGAGTGAGACCATATTATAAAGAGGATTTCGAGATGCTGGCCAGATCGACAGCTGACATATACATGCTTTAGAGTTCCAAAAACCCAAACTCTGCCACTTGCAGGCTGTGTGACCCTGGGAAAGTGACTTCCTTTCTCTGAGCCTCACCGGAGAAAGGAAAGATTGATACTAGGTCTCAGGCAATCCACACAAAGTTCTTAGCACCATGTAGCTCGGACATGCTCATTAAGTGAGAGCAGCCGTTATCATATCAGAAGCAAGTGCTCTTGCCTCGGGCTCTACTTCTCCCACCTTTTTATTACCGATAATATCAAAACTAATAAAGCAGTTAGAATCTTTCAAAAGGAATAGAAGTCCTGGGTAAGCAGGAGGCCCTCTTCTTACACGTATGAAAGCAAATCCCTGCAGGACTTAGCAAACGTGTGCCTGTGTGACAGCTATTTACAGAGGCTGTGCAGTTTTGTTTGCTTGGAGTTTCATGCACTTCATGTAAACAAAGGATGATGAAGACACTAATGGAAGGAGTCCCCCAAATGGGAGCCAGGGCGCCTTCCCAAGCTCTCAGGAAGGTTGGCTCTCTGCAGGCGTGTTGATGATGGTATATTTAGGCTGTTAATCACACCCACAAACGTTCCCACCTATCTGAAGACAGGGCAAACCCAGCCGAGGCTCAAATTAGCAGCACCCTACAACACCCCACAAGCTGATCTAATTGGAAGCTTGAACTGCTCCTCAGAGTGCTCTGAGACATTCTCTAAAGAAGTTTACGACTCAAGGTCAGCTACAAGGAGGGCATAATGCATGACTCCAGTCAGAGTTCAGGGGCTGGAAAGGTGCATGTCAGTCTCCTTTGGGTAAGAGAAAGCACTGTTTATTAGCTTCCTGAAGGAAATCCAGGGGGAACAGCCATCACAAATGAAGTATTTGGGCTATTTCTCGCTCGTTGGACATCAAAGGAGAAGCCACTAAAAGTTTGGAATTCATATATGTGCACGCTCTCCTGACAAAGACACTGCAGAAGAATGGAAAGAGATCCAAACTACATTAAACCCAAACATTTAGAACTGCAAGGATCAAAGTAACCTGTGTATGGTGCTGTGAACCCGTCATCCCAGCATTTGGGAGGCTGAGGCAGGAGGATGGTGAAGTCAAGGTCAGCCTGGATTGCTGCATGGTAAGACACTGTCTCAAAAAAAAAAGTAAAAAATGTACATTATGGTTTGGGGGTTCCGTCACCCACCATTGCAAAACTCTCCCACGGGCAAGGCACACACAGATTCCTGGGGCACACGTCTCAGTGGAAAGAGGGAAAAACACCTCAGTCTATCCTCATTATTTGAAGAGTAGTCTGTTGTAGTCTACTCACTGAAATTTATTCATAACCTCAAAATCAATACTCATAAGGTTTGCACAGCCATCTGAGGACACGTGAGCATACAGTGCAACATGTGCGCCCTTACCAGCCAAGGTCAAGTGAGGTAACCCTCGGCCGACTTGGCTTTGTGACATTTATTGTGGTTGCTGTTGATCTCACTGTTTAAAAGGTTTTCACGTTTATTTGTGGTGGGGGAGGCATGTGTGCATGTCACAGTATGCATATGGAGGTCTGAGGACAAGCTGTGGAAGTTGGTTCTCTCCTACCATGTGGGTTCCGAGGATTGAACTCAGGTTATCAGGCTTGGTGGCAAGCACCTTTACCTGCTGAGCCATGTTGCCTACCCCATGGTCTTCAAGCTAAGGCGGCCATGCTGAGTGCAAGAAGGCATCATGTGCCTAATGGAGAAAGCATGTGTGTTAAGTGAGCTTCATGTGCACATGAGTGCATTAGATAGCTCAGCGTTTAGGATGAATGAATACAACATTTTGTACTAAAGGGTCTTAAACAGAAATATCCACGAAACAAGGTTATACACAGGTGGATTGGAGGCTTGTGGGAACCGGACACTGGACCTCTCCTACAGGTTCAGGGTTCCTTGATCCAGAGTCCACAGCACTGGAATAGAGGGAGACTACTGTGAACAATGAGACTTGACTATATAGGAAATCTATAGCTGTCTGCTGAGTGTGTTGGCACATGCCTTTAATCCCAGCATGTGAGAGGTTGAGGTGGGAAGACTGCTAATTCAAGGCCAACCTGAGCTATGTAGAGGGACCCTGTCTCAAAAATAAAGGGGTGAGCAGTAGGTGACATGGCCATTGATGGACTCTGGAAGAGAGTAGCCAGTCTTCAGTTGTGTACCCACTGGTGAACCTGCCAGGCTCCAGTGGATAGTTCCCATAGCCATACAGACAGCCCTGGTCAATCCCAGAGAAACCAAACAAAAAGATATGGATGTGGGAAAGAGCTTAGTAGGGGTAGGGATGGCAGGGGAGGAAGGGAGACAAGAGGGAGGACATGAGAGTAATCAGAATGATTGTGTACATGTATGAGCTTGTCAAAGAACAAGTTAATTAATACAAATGTACAAAAAATGTCTTCGATGGTGCCTAGTCTTTAAGGGGGAAGACAGACAACTTGTGCTGACAGTTTTTAATTAACTCCAGAATTCTCTCTAGTGTTTTAATACATGGTAGTAGCTGACGTACCACTCATCACAATATGACAACAGCAATAGCTATTAATATTGTTACTTCCTGCATGGCTGATAAAAGGCTGAGCTTTTTACCTGGATCCTCTCATTAACTGTTACCCTGCAAAGAAGCACCACCAGTGCCTTTACTCCATAAGGTGGAAAGCCGACATCACGTTGCTCCAAGGCGCACAGATGACAGGCAGCAGGCAAAATCTGCACCCAAGACTGGCTCTAAAGAGTGCGTGCATGTATACATACATGTGTATGCACATGTGTGCGTATGTGTGCATGTATGTATGTGTTCATGCATGCATGTGTGTATACATTTGTGTGTATATGTGTGTATGTGCGTGTGCACATTGTGTGTGCCTGCATGCATGTATGTGCATGCATGTGTATGTGTGTATGTATGTATGTGTGTACATGCAAGTGTGTATAGTGTATGCACGCACTGCACACACACATCAATCTACATAGGACCCTGCTCAAGGGAGCTTTTGAAAAACCCCAGCAATGTCTCCCTGTGATCTTTCTCTCCTGGCTCTGGACTCAACACAGAAAGAAAATCAGGTCTCCCCCATCCTATCCTGAGCTTCCTTCCTAGGCAAAGCTTTCTGGCCCACCCCATTCTCTGCTGCATACAGATGGCCTGATCACTTGTTGACAGGGATGCAAGAGTGCTGGACATGATGCTCAAAGCAGCTCCCATGGACAGCAATGCTCTCGCTCCTGATAGCATCTCTCAATTAGGGCTCTGGAAGCTGAAACTTCGGAGGCGAATCACAAACTCGATTTGCATCATGTCAGGGCTGCTTTGGATGAAGACAGTGGCTGGTGTCTATGGGGGTGCCGACCAGTGTCATTTCCAAGAGCTCTTCCCAGGACCTGCTAAGTTCCTCTGAAGAGCTAGGCTCCTGCTCGGGTCTTTGCACTCATACAGAGAAGTGTCAGCCAACAGCCATGGCAGAGACAGTCACAAGTGGCTGCTCTGGGCAGCAATGGACAAGGACCTTCACCCTTCCACATACCTTCTAAGACACACAAGTGAAAATGTAAAGTGCAAGCCTGTAATCTCAGCTGTAGGGATGTTGAGGCAGGAGGCCTACAAGTTTGAGGCCAACCTGGGTTGCATGACAAAGTCCTGTCTAAAATAATCTGCAGTTGTCTGGGCTAGACCACCTTTTGGAAGTGTCTTGGGAAATGGAATGGCATAGTTTGTGGGTCCTTAAATCCTGAGGTGCTCCAGTCCCGCCTCCACCAATGACCAGCTGTGTGTCATTAGGAGACTCACTTGATCTCTCTGGACCTCTTCCATTCATATCAAATGTACCATACCTCCCAGGCTTGTTACATGCTTAGCCTGCTCTCTGACTTGTTTCAGCACCCAGTAACACCGATCCTGATGGGTGATAGCTTTAGCACTGTTGCTAAAAGCAGTAGGACGACCACACCTTTCCCAGATACCAAGTAAATATCAGTGTGTCCAGGCAAGGTAGCCACCACTAGTATAAAGCCTGAACCTGGAAGTTCTTCTTCCTGCCTCCTCTTTGCTTTTTTATTAAACTGCAGTAAGACACGCACAGCACAAGATCTATCACTAGAAGTACATAGCTCAGAGACATTAAGTCCACTGGCTTTGTTGTGCCACCCACCCCTTTGCACCAGCCTGTCTGAAATTTTCCCCACCCATGGCAGCCGCCATTCTACTCTGTCTCTCCATGAATCTGACAGCTCAAGGGACATCACTTAAGTAGAGCTGTATATTTGTTCCCTCCTCTCTATCTTATTTCATTTACCCAATGACTTTGAGGCTCACCCGTGTTCCAATGTGTGCCTGTCACATGTGGACACATATTCACATAGTAGCATTGCAACAGTCGTGAGGGAGGGCAGATCCCAGTGTCCATCGGCAGAAGCACAATAAACAAGATAGCCACCCATGAGTTGTGATTTGAGTCTAAAATGTCCCCTGAATGCACTCTGTAGAAGGCTCTGCCCCAGCACTTGGGTCACAAGACTCCAACTACATCAACAGATGAGTCCATTTGTGAATTCTTAGTTGAATGAAATATTAGAAGCTAAGCCCTGGTTGGAGGAAGCAAGTGGTGGGGGCGGTGCTGTTAGAGGGTATAGCTTGTCTCTGACCCCTTCCTGTATAACCTATGTGCACTGCCTCACCACAACTGAGAAACAATAGAGTCCCACGACCATTAAGTTGTTTCACTCAGGTATTTTCTCACAAAGACAGAAAGCCTGTTTTGTTCTGCCACTGTGGCCTCAGACCACTAGCCCTCCACAGAGCTTCCCTCAGCCTCAGTTGTCTCTCATGGGCACCCAACACATTTCTATCAGAGGGACCATAGGAACTTACACACACAATCATCAAGCTTGAAGACTATTTCCATTTGAAATGACCACAAGCAAAGAAAAGCAAACCTAGATCCAGAGGACCCCGCCAGAGCCCCATCTACCCATGTTCCCCACGGCCCTGAACACTTCTGTTGACTGGGAGCTTATTCTCAACTATCTCAGTATGTGCTCAGGGCTCACTGCAGGAAATCGATGAGAACAGGCAGGGCCGGGACTGTGGAGGGTTCCATGTGCTCCCTTGCTAAAGAGTATACCTGCTTGGACTGGGGTGGGGGGAGTCCAGACTGCCAAAAGCAGGCCAGTCTTTCCTAGGACAGTCCAGTCCACAGCACTCTTAGATCTTAGAACAGTTCTTCCCTCCAGGTGCACATCTGTAACCCTAGCACTCAGGACGCTGAGGCAGGAGGATCATGAGTTTGAGGCCAGCTGGGACTATCCAGTGAGGCACTGTCTCCAAAAGAGAAAGAGGGGAAAGGAGAGGAGGCGGAGGAACAGGAGGAAAAGGAGGTGTTCTCCCCTCCAGTTCCTCACCTTCCCATCAATCTGAGTTGCAGATTGCTCATGTGCATCAAGACTGAAGACTGTGCCTGGCCTTCTGCCTAGAAGAATGCATCTTCTGGACACAAATCCTAGGCCCAAGGAACAGTTCAGCCAGATTTCCAAACAGAGCTCAATTGGGAAAACCAAATACATCTTTCCCTGTGAATTTCCTCTCTCTGCTATGGCTGGCTTTTCTCAAGTGCTCCTCACAGGGCTGAACTTGGAGCGGAACACTGCATCTGTTAGCTAATCCTCGTTATGACATTATGAGGTAAGCATTCTCCTGTTCCTATTTTTACAAATGGGGAAATTGAGACACAGAGATTATACCCAAGGTTACAGCTCACATCTAGAGGCAACACTGTGATCCAAACTCTAAATGTAGATTAAAATGGCAATTAAAACTGTGACTTACATGCTGGGGTGTTTGTGCACACCCTACATACTGGGGTGTTGGTACACACCCACGGGAAGCACAGAGCAGTCAGATTTGAGAATTTAAACTTAGCCATAGAATCAGCATTATGGCAGGTCTTAAGTGTCCTCAAAGGCCTACATGTTAAAGGCTAGTTCAGCAGCCTGTGGAACTATTGGCATGTGGTGGAACCCTTAAGAGGTGGAAGGAAGTTTGGTCATTGGGGGCATGCCCAGGAAGGAGCTACTGGGGTTTCTCTCTCTCTCTCTCTCTCTCTCTCTCTCTCTCTCTCTCTCTCTCTCTCTCTCTCTCTCTCTCTCTCTCTCTCTCTCTTCTGGTTACCATGAAGTAAACAATTTTGCTTTACCACATACTCCCACCATGATGCTCTTCCTCACCACAAGCCCCAAAGCAAAAGAGCCAGCCAACCAACCATAAACTAAAGCCTATAAAACTATGAGCCAAAAATAAACCTTTCTTCCTTATAAGTTAACTTTTCTCAGGTGTTTTGTCACAGCAATGGAAAGTTAATTAACATAACCATAATCAAAGAAGAGCAAGGCTAAGGATAACACTCAGTGGTGAACTCACATCCAACCTGAAAATGCCAGTGGTGCCTACAGCTCGGGGAGTCTTTGTAGCACTGGCTTAAGAGGGTTAGTCTTGAATGACCAGTGACAGTAACTCATCTTCCCCATTATGATGGTGAATTTTAACTACTGAAGTCAGCAATTAAGAGGAATCCAATGGGACTCAGGTTGTAGCTCCACGGTAAAGCATTTCCCAGCATGCAAGCCCTGGCTTCCATCCAGAAAGAGAAAGAGGGAGCTATTGAGGTTCAATTGAATTTGAATTTCAGATACACCATGTTTTTACTAGTGCATGCTAACTGCGCACCATGGCAGTTTCACTATGATGTTTTCCTGCACATGTACTATGCATTCTGAGCATATCCACCCAACAACACTTTTTTAGCATAAGTATATCTTGTGTGGTATATCTAGACTTACTCAGATTAAAACAGCATTACCTGAAAGTCAAGTTCAGCTGCACTTTACCTGGCAGTCCTGTGATCAGCCCGTCCCATAAGGTTCTCCTGGTTAAACGCCCTTGAATCTTTGCTTTAATTCTCCCAGGATCCTCTGGGATCCACAGGATTTTGTGGATCAAATCACACAGTGGCAAAGAGGGAAGGAGATCGGAACGTAGGCACTCTGGTCCTCTATCCACTCACTGTCCCCCAAAAAACAAAGATCTATAACTCCTGGAAAGGGAGACCAGCCTATGACCACACCTGGCTGCAGATGGAGTGGTGGGGGGCAGCTATGGTGTCAACCTACAGACACTGTCAATACTGACTTGACCTTTGAGTCTTTCTCTTTCCTACAGTACATTCTTTATCCTGATGCTCCACACTCCGCTTAAAATTGTCGGAAATGACCAGACCCCCAGATTAAGAATTCTAGCTACACTGGATACCAGAATCCATGGCTCCATCCACCCAGTCTTTCAAAAAACTTTTTTATTTATTATTCTTTATTTTATGTAAATGAGTGTTTTGCTTGCATGGAGGTGCACCCATGTAGTGCAATGTCCATGGAGACCAGATGAGGGTGTCGGATCCCCTGGAACTGAAGTTACAGATGGTTGTTAGCCACCATGTGGGTGCTGAGAACCAAACCCAGGTCCTCTGCAAGAGCAGCCACTGCTCTTAACCACTGAGCCATCTCTCAATCCCCATTTTACCATCCCTTGTAACAGCATCCTAGCTTTCCTTTGGAAACCATCCCTGCCTGGTTCACAGGATTTGGGAAAGGCTGACCTCACTCCCTTGAGCTGACCCATGAAGATAACTGTGTCCTCCTGACCTCAGAAGTAGAGAAACGACCATGCCTGACCAGTGGAAATGATGTCTTACACATTCATGGGAGCCACTGGGAAGGAAGTGTGATCTTAATGAATGGAGCTAGAATGCAAGTGTGGAGCTTCCAGAAGCCACTGTCACCACAGGAAAAGCCTGCCCAGCTGAACGCAACATGGAAAGAGGCAGCGCTGAGAGGTGGGCATCACTCCTGGCCTGAGTTCTCTAAGTACCTGGGTCCCATCTGCAGCTGGTGCTACCCCAAAACGTCTCAGTTACATAAAGCCAAAGAAAAGCAGATCGAGGTGAGTTTCTGTCACTTGCAATCAAAAGAGTTTGGATGATGACTGCAACTGTAAAATACTATCATTTTTTCAATCAGCTAACAGGCAGGGTCCAAACTGTCTTCAAATCCTGTTCATAGTAATTCCTAAATATAACCAGCATCCAACCACAGCCCACCAGCCTGGTATGAGCCATCACCTTCTAACTCATGCCCCTCTATCTCCTCATGGCCCCCAGAGTCTATTCTCAGCCCTCAGCTTAGAAGGAGCTATGAAAACCTGGGCCAGCTCACATGACCAAACCCTCTGCTCCAACTCTCCAGTCTCTCATTCCACTTAGTGAGAATCATCCTGTAATTCTAAAAGTCTATGGTCTGGCCCCAGTTCTCTTCTTTGCCTGATCACTAACACTCCGTTCTGATGACACACGCTTCCTGGCTGTTTCTCTGAGACCACAAGACCTTTTCACAAGCTGCTGGTTCACTCTGAAACACTTCTCTCCAGACAACTTCATATAGCCTCTCTCATTTTCTCTATGACCCTGCTCAGATGTCACCTTTTCCAGATATATACCACCTTCTCAAATACTCATCACATTTAAATTTTTATTGTTTCAGAGAGGGGTGCATTGTGAGACTGTGGAAGACAGCTTACAGGAGTCAGTTCTCTCTACCATGTGGTTCTGGGGATCAAACTCAGGTCATCAGGGTTAGCAGCAGGCACCTTTACCCTCTGAGCCACCTTCCTGACCCACCTTCTCTCATACCCAATAGCTCCCTTTGTGTGTGTGGGGGGGTGTGCTCAACTTTGAGTCATGCCTCAGGAGCCATCCATCAAGGTCTCTCACTGGACTAGAACTTGCCGATTAGGCTGGCTGGCTACGAGCCCCAGGGATCTGCCTCCCCAGCACTGAGATTATAAGCATGGGCCACCATGCCTGGCTTTTTTTTGTGGATTCCGGGGATGGAACTCAGGTCATCAAGCTTGGTGGCAGATGCCTTTGCCCACTGAGCCAACCCCTTGGCTCTTGCTCCTTATCTTTATTTGCTGACAGTCTGTCTCCCCTGACGAGAATGTGAACTGAGTGAGGGCAGGACTCTTGTTTCCCCTCACACACAGATCCCTTCAACCCAAATGCCATCTTCCAACTCTGGCAAATCATGAGGTGTGTTGAAGAAGATCCAAGTAAAAGGAAGCAGGTCTGCCAAACAGAAGGGTAGCACCAGGGGGACAGATAGAACCTCCAAGGAGTGCCCTGAGACCCCTCCTCCCGATCCCAGTGGCTAGGTGGCATCTGGCCCCAGTCCACCTCAGTGATGACCCTCAGTCCCAGCTCAGCAGGCAAGCAGAGACCGTTGTAAGGTGTGATATGCGCTTGGAGGCCGGGCAAGGGAGGTCCTCTTAAGCTCACTCATTTAAGACTGCTCTCAGCCCTGCTAATCTAATAAAATAATGGCCAGCCTCAAGGCCCTCTAGTACGAGGCTAATGAATTTTTCATAATTCTAGAGAGACATTTTCTGTGTTACTGCTGATAATAACCCGCAGAATGAGGATGGAAAACATATTTCCACTCCACTACCCCTTCTGTCCTGACTGTACCTCCTCTTTCTCGACCCTCACCTCCCCAAGGTCCTGCCCATCCACACTTATCCTCCCAGGGAGCTGGGGGTGCCCTATTAAAAGAACCTTCCTCTACCTTCAGGGACCGATGGATCCATGTTAGGCTTTCAAATTGTATTTACAAAGTAGAGTTGGTAGATTAGAGAGGCTTATTCGATTTGGCCAATGAGATGTCTTGATTTCCTATGGAAAGGAGGTGACTAGGGAAGAGGAAGGGAATCAGAGGAGAGGAAGGAAGATGTGCTGCCCCATCTCTCTTCCCAACAGACCTGAGATGCTCTATGCTCCAGCTGCCTTGGAGTTCCTTGAGTTACCTGAGCACCCCATGGTCTTTTCTATCTCTAGGCTTCCGTGCATACCACTGCCTCTGCCTGGAACATCCTTTCTTTATCTTGGATCCCCTTCATCATGTTTATGATTTCAGCCTTCATGTCACATCACTAATGCATAAGATCAGCTGTCCTGCGCCCCAGGACCCACCACAGCACCTACCATACAATATATATCTGTGCCCTGTAAGGTCCGTCTGTGTGTGCAAGACCTCACCTCAGTCACCTCTGTACACAGAATGTACTGAGTCCAGAGTGGGCAGGATGAGTGGAGGATGAGGAAATGCCAATGAAGCAGCTGGTCGCCTTCTGAAGTGGACATGAAAAGCTGAAGACCGAACCAACACCCAAGCTGAGACTCTCCTCTTTGAGTCTCCCTCTGGGTTCAAGCCCAGACCGTCAACATTCCAGTTTCAATAAACTAGTTGTTGGAGAGGGTGGCGCTGACTACACACTTCAAACAGACAGAGCGCATTGGAAATCTCAGTACCTGCGAGGTGCAGGCAGGAAAATCATGAGTTCAAGGCCATCCCTAGCTACATATTGAGTACAGCCTGGGTTACATAAGAACCTGTCTCAAAAAGAGGGAGGGAGGGAGGGAGGGAGGGAGGAAGTCCTTCAGGATGTCTTCAGTGGTGCTTTAAGTAATACCTGGAGAGCCCCATTAGGTGGGTTCCTCCCAAAGTGGCTGCTTCGAGAAACACAGTGGTCTTTTATGTATACATATTTTGATTTGTTGTTTAAGGAAATAGATATCTGGTTAAAGAATGGTTAATGTGGTCATCTGGCTGGGGTCTAAAGGACCCCACTTATTATTTGTCAGAAATATATACTGAAATGTATTGAGGATACAATGCTATGACAGTTTAGGGGTTACTTTAAATAATCCAGAGAGGTTTAGTACAGAGAGTGTGGTTGACTGGCCAAGCTATCCCAAATTGGCCTCAGACTCATAGGGTACTGTATAGTTGAAGAAGACCTTGAACTTCTGATCCTTCTGCTTCCACAGCCCAAGTTCTAAGATTGCAGGTGTGCACCACCACAACTGGTTTAGGAGGTGCTGGGGATGGAACCCAAGGCTTCCTGAATCCCAAGCCAGTGCTCTAGCCAGTCACCTCTCTTGCCCTCCTTGGAGACCGAGAACAGCTGCCATTAGGTAAACACTGCGAAGCTAAGAATTCCTTGTCTGCTCCCGTTTTCTCTAAGCTGAACTATGTGAGTTTAATTTAAATTTTATTTATTATATTTTTATTATTTATTAGTGTGTGTGTGTGTGTGTGTGCAATAGCTCATACCTGTGCCACAGTGCATGTGTGGAGGTCAGAAAACAACTTTTAGGAATAGGTTCTCTCCCTCCACCATGGGTTCTGAGGATCAGGTGTCAAGTTTGCAAGGCAAGCACTTTTAGCTGAACCATCTCAACAGTCTGTAAGTTTAATTGCATTTTTAATCCATAGGTTTATTAGACGGGAAAAAAATCAGATACAGCCTGGTGCCCAGCAATCACACTACTATGGGCTTTCCCTGCTTTCTTTTTCCTCACTCAACATTGCATGAATACACACACACACACACACACACACACACACACACACATGTACATATATAATATAAACACAGAGATATATGCACATGCACATACATGTATATGCACACACAGACACACAGACATTCATACACATGGATTAGCACAGAGAATGCTGGCACTCTTGATTGGACCAGGACAAAACAGTGTCTGGTTTCTATTAAGTATCATGACTACAACTGTCACCTGGTGCCAGCGACCCCAGCTCAGGCACATTGACTCACGAACATCAGTACTAGGTGACCTTCATGAATAGTCACCCACTGTAGCTTGTTCCTACAAGGACAAGTAGGTGTCTAAAGCTGACCACACCCTGGAGAACACAGATATTATGAGTCAGGAGACCTCTGAGAACTCAGTGGTCGAGCACTCACCCAAGATACCTGAAAACCCTGACTAAAGGAAGTGTTCTCCTCCTCACCATTAGTGACATACATGACTGATGTTGAGGTGACTGTTTAGCTCATTTCTGTTGCTGTGGCAAATACCTTGACAAAAAGTAGCTTAGGGAAGGTAGGGTTTCTTCGGCTTAGATTCCAGATTATAGCTGGTGATTGTGAGGCAGTCAAGGCACCATATCCACACTCAAGAGCAGGAAATCTGGGTCCTTGTTGGCTCGAGCTCTGCTAGCTTTCTCCTCTCTTACACTGGTCAGGACCTTCTGCCTAGGGAATGGTGCTGCCCACTATGGACTGGGTCCTCCTCCTACCTCCATTAACAATCAAGACCATCCCCCATATGCATGCCCACAGGCCAACCTGATCTAGATAATTCTTCAAGACTCTTCAGTAGGGCTGGAGAGATGGCTTAGCAGTTAAGAACACTGTTCTTGCAGAAGACCTGGGTTTGAATCCCAGCACCAACAACTGTCTGTAACTTCAGTTCCAGGGGATCTGACAGCCTCTTCTGTCCTCTGCTGGCACTGCATGACACAGATGTACTTACCTACATGCAGGCATAATACTCATACACATAAAATAAAAATAATAAATAAAAAATATATTTAAAAAAAAGACTTCAGGTGATTCTAGGATATGTCAAGTTGACAGCGCTAATTAGGACACCTCCTTATAATTATTTTGATATATCACAGTGAAAGATTTATCGTCCTCTTTTTTTTTTTTTTTTTTTTAAAAAAAAAAAAAAAAAAAAAAAAAAAAAAAAAACCTAACCAGTATGGTATCCATGACTCAAAGCCCAGCATTTGCACATTCTTTTCATTGATAATCCAGAACCACACATCCCACTATGTCTTAAAATTTGTATCTGGCCCCTGCTGTCCATACACTGGACTTAAAGAAATACAGGTTATTTTGATTCCAGGGGTATGTGCAATTTGAACCTGTAGCTCGGTGCTTATCAATCTCACTTTCCCCTGCACTTAAAAACATTAAAAAGGGTGTTGTTTTTCCAGGGTGCACCATGATGCTCACAGACAGCATAGAATGACTCTTCTATCAACTCTCACCACCCACATTCGATAGCAGTTTAGAACATTCAAGTCCAACAGTAAGACCAAAATGAAAAGATTTCTTCTGTTTATCTGTTTTTGTTGTTATTTACATTTTCTTTGGAGACAGGGTCTCACTCTATTACCCTGACTGGCCTCAGAATTCATGGCAATCTTCCTGCATCAGCCTCCCCAGTGCTGGGATTACAGGCACAAGCTACCAAACCCAGCTGTTTGTTTGCAAGGGACGTGGAACATGGCAGAGAACAAGACGGCTCTTAGGCTGAATCAAAGCGGCAGGTACTTTTTGTTTTGTTTTGTTTTTTCACTTTCTTAGTCTCTTGTTCATTCAGATTTTTGTTAAAAGATGGGAATTTTTCACGTTAAATCTTTGAGTTTCTGAAATTCAGTCAAAGAAGAGAAATATTCAAAACTACAGACTGAACCCACTGGCAGGAGGTGACATCTCTCTGTGACAACCAAACTGCCTCCTGATACCCTGCCCCAGCCATCTTCCTCTTGAGGGTTTCCTGCTCAGTGCTCCTAACAACTGACTTTCTTTTTTACAAAATATTTTATTTATTATTTTTATTTTATGTGTATGAGAGTATTGCTTGCATGTAAATGTACCTGTGTCGTGCCCACAGAGATCAGAAGACGGTGTCAGATCACCTGGAACAAGTTATAGATGGTTATTAGCTTCCATGTGGATGCTGGGAACAGAACCCAGGTCCTCTGCAAGAGCAGCTAGTGCTCTTAGCTGCTGAGCCATCTCTCCAGTCTCTGACTTTCTGATCCTCAAAACCAAAAAGCCACATCTATAAAACTCATACCTCTTTCTGACATCATGATAAAAACAAAGCCATTTCTTCAGTTAAGTTTCCTAGTCACTGACACAGTTCAGCTTCTATTTATTCCTACTGAAATTGGGTGTCCTCAAACCCAAGTCAGGGGCTGGGGAATCCACAGAGAACACCAGGTGCAGCGGCTCACACTTGTATTCCCAGCAATGGTGAGATGGGAGACAGACGAGCAGATCCCTGGGACTCAGGGGTCAGTGAGCTAGACTACGAGGCAGGATTCCAGTCAATAAAAGACCTTGTCTCAAACAATGAAATGACACTGAGGTTGCCTTCTGACCTCCACATACACACCATGCATGTGTGCAATCTCATAGACATGACATGAACAGACACACACACACACACACACACACACACACACACACCTGTACATGCACACATGCAAAAAACAAGCTGGCCTCCAGTCTCAGTGCACGGTGACACCATGATCTGCAAAGATAAAGCTGCCACCTGTACTCTTATTAAGACACGGGCATGTTTGCTACATTTACCCCTTACAACTGCCACACCTGAAGACATGAACAAGTTATAAGCTTGTATATTCTTTCTGACAGGCTATGAGGCTGTATACAAGAAAAAGTCTAACAAGAAGTGGCTAGTCCATTTCTACATACATTTTTTTAGGAAATAAATAAGAATGTTTTACAAAGATTTCATTTCCAAAGTAGTCTTAACTCAAACTCACTAAAAGAGGTGCTCAGATGAATGGTGTACAGTGGAACATTCCCTAATCATTAGAAGGGCCTGCAATCCCACTTTGTGGCAGGACACAGATAAATCAAGCTAGGACTGAGCTGGAAGCTTCCCCTAGAGGGGAATTTATGGCGATAAATGCATTAGAGAAAAAGGTCTCCAACAATCTAAGTGTCTACCTCAAGAATATGAAAAGAAGAGCAAAATAAACCTAGAGAAGAAAATGAGGGGGAGGCAAAAAAATAAATAAATAAATAAAATAGTAAAAATAGGGGCTGGAGAGATGGCTCAGCACTTAAGAGCATTGACTGCTCTTGCAGAGGACCCGGGTTTGATTCCCAGCACCCACATGGCAGCTATGAACTATCCTTAACTCCAGCTCCAGGGGAATCTGAAGCCCTCTTCTGACCTCCGCAGCATTGCACGACATGGGTGCACTCACATACATACAGGCAATACACTAATACACATAAAATAAAAATAATAAATAATTTTTTTAAAAGTAAATGAAGCCGAAACATGGTTTTACAAAAAGATAAATTAAAATTATAAACACCTGGCCAGACTGACAAAGAGAAAAACACATATTGCCAAAATTAAGAATGAGAAGACATCACTACAGACCCCGTGGGCACTAGAAAGATAATAAAGGAAAACCAGGGACACTATATATGTAAATTCAACAATTTAAGTAAAACTCACCAACTCTTGAAAACCAAACTTGACACAAGAATAAATATATTACATAGTCTTAACACTACTGAAGAATTTTATTTGTAGCTAAAGCCTGCACGTGCATGTACACACACACACACACACACACACACACACACACACACCACATATATACACACATTGCTAGGAGCAGATAGTTCTACTAGTGAAACCTAACCAACCTATAAGGAAGGAATAACAACAATTCACCACAGTCTCCTCCAGCAAAACACAGGTGAAGGAAGCTTTTCTCAATGTCTTAGGAGGTTCGATCCAACATTAGCATCACCCTGATAAAGACAGAATAATAAAAAGGAAAAATCACAGAATATTCCTCGTGCAGAGACATAAATATCATTGATAAAACAATAACAAATCAGCCGGGTATGGTGGCGCATGCCTTTAGTTCAGCACTCGGGAGGCAGAGGCAGGCAGATCTCTGTGAGTTCAAGGCCAGCCTGGTCTACATAGTGAGTTCCAGGACAGCTAGGGCTACAGGAAGACCCTGTCTCAAAAAGACCGGAAAAAAAAAAGTAACAAATCAAATTCAGCAAAATAATAAAATAATATACTCTGATCAAAGGTACTTTATTCCAAGAATGTACTGGTGCAAAAATTCAAAAATCAAATGGTAATCCCTTATATTAATAGCCTAAAGAAAATGAACCAGGGACTGGAGAGATGACTCAGCAGTTAAGAGCACTGACTGGTCTTGCAGAAGACTGGAATTTAAATTCCAGCACCCACAAGGCAGTTAACAACCATCCCTAACTCCAGTTCCAGGGGATCCAACGCCCTCTTCTGTCCTCAACATGACAAGGGTGCACTTACATACACGCAGGCATAACACTATACACATAAAATAAACATAAATACACACAAAAAATCAACAATTAAAAAATGAGTTATATTTGAGGAGGATGCATAAAAGTTTATGTCATTTTAAGTAGTAGAGGTGATAAACATTACCATTGAAATCTACCCAATGACTTTATATCCATACACAGGTGCCAAGGATCCAAGTGCAACTGACTATCACTAGTAATAATCAGATACATACAGATTAGAGATGCATGTACCAACATCTAAGTGTTATTGGCAAAAACAAGTCTTTCTGTAAGAAACAGTATATTTTAAAATAAAATGGAGTTCCCAGCACCCACATCAGCTGACTCTTAACAGCCTATAACTTCAACCCCAGAAAATCCAAAGCTGTCTTCTACCCTTCCAGGGTGCCTGCACACATTTGGCATACAATCACACAGACATATTTAAAAATTAAAAAATAAATAAATAAATAAATCTTAAAAAAGAAAAAGAACTATATAACCATACTAATTAATCTAGAAAAAGCCATTTGACCAAATGTAACATCATGAAAACTCAGAAGAGTCAAGAACAGAAACAAACTCTTTCACCTTATAAAGTAAAGGTCATCTACCAAAACAAACTTTTTTTTAAAATGTCCAAAGCTAAACTTGTCATTAATGGTGGAAAAACTGAGTGTTTTTCCCCTAAGACCAAGAGCAAGACAAGGATGCCCGTCCCTCTGCTCCTATTAAACACTGCCGTGCAAGTCTGAACCAGTAGTATAAAATTTTTTAATTTAAAAATATAACTATCCTTATTTTCAGACAACACAATTATCTATGTAAAAAAACCCACAGAATCTATATTTTTAAGAAGTTCTATTATGTTTATTAAAATAACAAAATCAAGGCCAACAAAAAAGCACTTATATTTCTAATACTAAAAAGTAACAAATACATACCAAAAATTTTCAAGTCATGTCATTTACAACAGATGCAAAAATAAAATTATACACTAATAATAAATATGTGCTAATTAATAAAATATGTGCAGGATCTATATACTGAAATACAGCATTGCCAAAGAAAGAAGCTGGAGAGAGAAATATGTGGAAAGGTGTAATATGTTCATGGGCCAGACTTGACTTGACAGCTAAGGTGTCAATCCCCCCCGCAAGCCAATCCACAGATTTTATGCAATTGCAATCAAAATCCTAACAGAGATTTTTAAAAACAGATATAAATAAGTTAATTCTAAAATTATATGGTAAGAAAAGAATTAAGTAACCAAAACATTTTGAATAAGAAGACAGCTCAGACTATTCAATTTAGGAATTACAGGCTGGAAACATGGCTCGTGGTTAAGAGCACTTACTACTCTTGCAGAGGACTTGGGTTCAGTTCCCAGCACCCAGATTGTGGCTCATGACCATCTGTAACTCCGGTTCCAGGGGATCCAACGCCCTCTTCTGGCCTCCGCAGGCATTGCACACACATTGTGTACATACATGCAGGCAAAACACTTATACAGATAAAATAAAAATAAATAAGTCTGTTTAAAAAAGAATTACTGTAAAGCTATAGTGCTCATGATGATGTGGTATTGACAAAGGGGTTGACACATAAATCACTGAAACAGAAAATTCAAGAAATAAACATAAAGGGGCTGGGCAGATGCTTGAGTCTGGAGCCCCAGAACCCACATAAAAACTCAGGTACAGTGGGATGCAGAGACAAGAGGATCCCTGGGGCTTTCTGACCAGTCAGGTTAGCCAAATCAGCAAGCTCCAGGCTCAGGGAAGACACCCAATGTCAACCTCTGACCTACAGATGCACATGCACCCACACACACACACAAACACACACACAAATAATACCTAAGGTATGGGCATACCACATTGCACCCCATAAATGCTTATAATTGCATATGTCAACTAAAATTGTTGCAAAAGAAGAAACAGACACTGAAAAATATGGGTAATTGATTATACTACCAAGGTACAAAAAACCAACTCAATAGAGAAAGAAGTAGTCCTTTGAACAAATGGTATAAGTCAATAGGACACCCAAAGGAGGGGGTACTTACATCATATACAAAAATTAGCTGGAGAGATGGCTCAGAAGTAAAGAATACCTGCAGTTCTTCCAGAGGACCTGGGCTCAATTCCCAGCACCCACATGGCAGCTAACAACCATCCTTAACTCCAATTCCAGGGAATCCTCACCCTCTTCTGGCCTCTGCAGGCATTGCACACACATGGCACACTTACATATGTGTAGGCAAAACACTCATACACATAAAATAAAAATAATTTTTTAAAAATTGACTCAAACATATCATAGACCTAACGTGAATTATAAATTATATGTCATTTATAAGAAAATATAGGAGGAACTCTTTATGACCTGAGGTTAGACATAACTTCAAAAAACATGATCATGAAAGAAATAATGGATAATTCGGGCTTCCGTAGATTTTTAAAGTTTTACTCTTCCAGAGACATTATTAAGAGAAAGAAAAAGACAGTTACAGCATGGGAGGAGATTCACAAGCCACATGACTAAGGAGGACTCCTGTCTATGACCTAAAAGGAACTGTCCAAATGCAACAGAAAGGAAACTATCCAATTGTGGACCAAAGATATGAACTGACACTTTCTCAAAGATGGTATATGTGCAGGTAAGAGATAACTGCTTGAAAACAGGCTTGGCTTCATGTCTGTCATCAGAGAAACACACCTCAAAACCACAGCCACTTATTTAAATGGCTCAGGTTAAAATATAAATAAATAAATAAATAAATAATAAATAAATAAATAAATAAATAAAACCACTGGGGGCTGGTGAGATGGGTCCGTGGATGAAGGGCCTGCTGAGCGAGCATGAGAATCTGAGTTCAGATCCCCAAAACTCACAAGGACAGGAGCCCTTTGTACACAGCGGGGAACCCTGTCTCAAACAAGGTGGAACTGACATCCAAGGTTGCCCTCTGATCAACACACACAGACTCAGACACACGAACACATCACATACATGATGTTTTAAAATTTGTATACGTAAGAGTGTTTTGCCTGCCAGTATGTAAGTGCACCCATGTCATGCAATGCCCTCAGAGGCCAGAAGAGAGCATCAGACCCCCTGGAGCTGAAGTTACAGATAGTTGTTAGCTACCATGTGGGTGCTGGGAACCCAACCTAGGTCTTCTGCAAGAGCAGTCAGTGCTCTTAGTTGCTGAGCCATCTCTCCCAGCCCACATACATAGATGTTTTTAAATATCAAAGGTTTAAAAAGCACATGATGTATTATTTCAATTACTATGCAGTTCTATAACAGGCAAAAAATAAATCATTGGCTGGACATGGTAGTACACACTTCTAATCTCAGCACTTAGGAGGCTGAGAGACAAGTGGATTTCTGTGAGATTGAGGCCAACCAGGTCTACATAGTGAGTTCCAAGCCAGCTGGGGCTACAGGGAAACCCTGTCACCAAAAAAAAAAAAAAAAAATCAAATCAAATCAAATAATAAATCATCAATGAAGGAAAAAAAACATAAATGTGGTTGATTTAAGGGTAGGGTGAGAGTTAACTGTGTGGTGTAAGTGATCCACATCTAGACAGAGGTTTGGGCTGCTCTGTTTCTCCCATCTGGCAGAGTTCAATGATGTTCATGTAAGATCTATACTGTATGGATGGTGTTCTTCATCAAAAGGGAAGATGCACATGAACTTCAATAGATGGTACACATGTGGGTTTACCTCAGGAGGGTGCAGTACTGTGTGCAGTGTACTCTGAATCTATCAAATGCTGCAATGAATTCTTGGGTGGAGAAAGAGATGGACAGAAGCTTGATGAAAGCAGCAAAGCAAAGCGTTCCTGGTCACGGGAGGGGTGTTTGACTCTGCTGGATGCTTGAGATTTTTCATGATACACTTGGGAAGGAAAGCTAAATTTGTTAGCATTTATCTCCCATCTCCAGATATAAGTGAGTAAGACATCCTTCAGAGAACGCTCTGCCCATGAGGGCCTTGGAGCACACCACACAGAATTCCATCTTGTAGCTTGGTGTCATGTATATTGCTTTTGGAGATTATCAAAAAATACTGCTTCTCCAACTCAGATAAGGATAAAAATACAGAAAGTTGTATCAAAACTTGCTCTACTTCCTAAAAAATAGAAAGTTCCTAGGTAGCCCCACTTCATAGCTACTTCCAGCCCCTGTCGGCCTTTGTGCTCCGTGTAGCCACCCAGCTTGGCCATTCACCACCTAGCTCTCAGGATGGGCACAAAAGACATTCCTGCTGGGTGGGATACCCTGGGTGGGGAGGGAACAGGCGAGTAGACATTGACCACCGTACCAGGTCCCCAAATGGGTAAGAATAAAAACCATACAGAACAGATGGACAGAGAAGGGAGGTGGCTCTCCAGTTTGAACTGAAGAGTTGCCAGGGGTCTATGGACGGCCCCCTCGTCTCTACTTGCTGGCTACAGATCTAGATGAGTTCTTGAGCTGATTCCTTCACCTGAGGGAAGGACCAGACTCAAACCCTTCCCTCCCAAGAGAAGAGCCAAAGGACGGACGTCTCGAGGGAGCAGATCCAACTGAACAGAGGGACAAGGCTAACTACCACAATTCATTGGACTCGAAGGTCCACCTTATTTTGCAAAGTGAAGTAAACTAGAGAAACTGATACTGTATGCTGTCAGTCAAGTGTGAAATCTAAGAAAGTAAACTCAGAAAACAGAGGGTGGCAGGGCTGGGGAGTGGGGGAGGGAAGAAATGGAGACATACTGATGGACAGGAACAGTCTCAAACTTACAGAAAAATTCTGGGATCTAATGTACAACTTGGACACTATAGTGAGTAATAGTCTATTGTTTACCCAAAAGATGCTAAGAGAGCAGATCGGGAATGTTCTCATCACATACACACACAAGGCAGGAGTGACGTGGTGGGTGTGTTAACTAACTAATTGCATGACGTATGTATATCAAATTACCATACACTCTAAATGCACATTTGTCAATTATACCTTAATAAAGCTGGAAACAATTAAATGTGAAATAAAAATTTCTATTACTTTTTTTTTTTTTTGGTCTTTTTGAGACAGGGTCTCCCTATAGCCCCAGCTGTCCTGGAACTCACTATGTAGACCAGGCTGGCCTTGAACTCACAGAGATCCACCTGCCTCTGCCTCCCAAGTGCTGGGATTAAAGGCGTGCGCCACCACACACGGCTACATTTACAATTTTTCTCCTATTGTGTATGCATGCACATGGCACAGTGTGTGTGTATAAGTCAGAGGGCAACTTGTAGGAGCTGGTTCTCTTCTCCTTCCATGTTGGTTCTGGTAATCAAATTCAGGTTGTCAGACTTGGCTGCAAGCAGTTTTACCCACTGAGCCATCTCACCTGTCCAAACTTGAAGTAAAAAAAAACTTTAAGCACAACCTGTAAAAAGGACTTGAATATAGACATCTCTGCAAAGGAAATACACAAATGGCCAGTAAGCACATGAAGGATACTCACATCCTTAGTTACTAGAGAAATGTAAACAAAGACCGGAGTGAGATGCCTTACACCCGCCACAATAGCTAGAATTTTTTTAATGGAAAACAGCCAATGTTGTCCAAGATGTAGAGAAATTGGAACTTTTATGGATTGCTAACAGGGATGCAAAATGGTGGGACCATCCTGAAAACAATGTCAGGGTTCCTCAAAGAATTAAAAATGAAAGGCAGATGTGGTGGCATACATCTGTTAATCAAAGCACTTGGGAAGCAGAGGCAGGAGGATTACTATAAGTTCAAGGCCAATTTAGTCAACATAATGAGTTCCAGGCCCACTTAAGCCATGTAAGAAGAACTTGTCTCAAAAAAAAATGGGGAGGGGGGTAGACAGATGGCTCAGTGATTAAAAGCCCTTACTGTTCTTATAGAGTAGCTGAGCTCATTCCCAGAAACCATGTTGGTGACTCACAACTCCTTCTAACTCCAGCTTCAGGGGACCCAGTGTCCTCTTCTGACATCTGTGGACACCTGCATGCATGAACACATACTCACACAGACACATAAGTAAAAATAAAACCTTATACATACATACACAAAGACAGAGAGAGAGACAGAGACAGAGACAGAGACAGAGAGACAGAGAGCTCAACAGTTAAGAGTCCTTGGCATTCTTGCAGAGGTTCAGTTCCCAGCATCCACATCATGTGGCACACAACCACCTGTAATCTAGTTCTAGGGATCTCACGCCCCCTTCTTGCTTCTGTGGACACATGTATGCATGTATACATACACAGAGATAGGTAAATAAATCTTTAAAAAATATATGCATGACCCAAAAATTCCAAAGCATGGACTCAAACCATTTTTAATAGAACACTAGTCACAATAGCCAAAAGGTAGAAAAGATGTAGCTGTTTCCTGATAGGTGAATGGATAAATAAACTATTACATATCCATACAGTGGAGTATTATTCAGCCCTAAAGACGGAGGAAGTATTGATACATATTAGAAAGTAGATGGACCTTGAAAATAAGCAAGATGGAAAAAGCTAGACACAAAGGGACACATGCCATGGATCCCACATGCATGCAATATCTAGAGTAGTCAAGTTCAGGGATACAGAATGCAGCAGGGAGTACTGCTTGTTGGAGTGAGAAGGAGGCATTATGTAATGGATGTAGAATTTCTGTTTAGGATGATGAAAACTTTTTGGAAATTGGTAGTGATGGTGGTTGTGCAACAGTCCAGGGTACCTGCTGCCACTGAGCTTACTTTAAAAATGATGAGACTATGGGGGCTGGAGAGATGGTTCAGTGGTTAAAAACACTGGCTGTTCTTGTGGAAGACCTGAGTTTGAATCCCAACACCCACATGGCAGCTAACAACTGTCTGTAACGCCAGTTCCAGGGGATCCGGCAGCCTCTTCTGTCCTCCGCAGGCATTGCATAACATGGGTGCACATACATGCAGGCAATACATGCATACCCACAAAAAAATAAAAATAATAAATAAAATTTTTAAAATTATGAGACTAGGAAAGTTTATGTGTTTTTTACCAAAATAAAACTGATATTTGGGGCTGGAGAGATGGCTCAGCAGGTAAGAGCACTAGCTGTTCTTGCAGAAGACCAGTTTCAAATCTTAGCACCCACGTGGCAGCTAACAACCATCTATAACTTCAGTTCCAGGGGATTCTACGCCCTCTTCAGTCCTCCTCGGGTACTGCATGACATAGGTGCACACATGCAGGCATAACACTCACACACATAAAACAAAAATAAATTCAAAAGACTTGATATTTTTAAATGTTATTACATTCATTTTATTTTGTGTGTGTGTGTGTATGTGTGTGTGTGTGTGTGTGTGTGTGTGTGTGTGTTGGTACACATACCATGGTACACATGTGGAGCTCAGATGACCATTTGAGAGTTGGTTCTCTCCTTCCATCATGTGGGTCCTGAGGGATTAAACTCAAATCGTCAGGCTTGGTGGCAAGCACCTTTATCCACTAAGCCATCCCACCAGCCCAAAAATGTTAATTTTTCAAAAGTTGCATTGTAAGGCAATGCTCAACTCAAAGCTGGACATGGTGAGAGGACAGGAATGGGCAGATTTTTAAGGGTTTCCTTCCCTTGAGAGACATGGTCTTCAGGAGCTTGGATATTACAACTGCTGGCTTTTCACTGTTCCCCTGTAGACCGTCTAGGGGCTGTGAGGTCCCACCCTAAACTGGTACACTGTGACCCAACCCAGAGCTGTGGTGAGCACACGGTTCACTGTCAGGCACTGTGGGGAGGTGAGCCCTGTGTGGGCAGACTCAAAATCCCAGACCAAGTCTAAGATTATTGCTCAGCATCCGCCACCTGCATGCTGTCCATGTGCCGTGAGCCCATAGAAGGCCATGTGGGTTTGCTCACACTCTTCTTTGTTGGTCCCCTGTGTCTCTCACACCAGTGTCTCAGTTAATACTCATCAACTATGATTAACGTCAATTAATATGGTGTGGTCACACATTGGGACAGTGCCTCCCACATCAGCTCTGTTTACGATGCAGAACCACACAGGGCTGAAGTATCCCAACCTCCCTTGTGCCAACCTTCAGAATTGATGATCAATAAGAATACTGTGGTGAGGGGGCTGGGGAGATGTTCTGTCAATAAAGTGCTTGCCACACAAGCATGAGTATCTGAGTTTGAGCCCCAATACCCATGTTAAAAAAAAAAAAGATCCAGACATGATGGTACATGCTTGTAATCCCACCACTGGGGAAGAGGAGAGTGACTGGTGAATCTGTGGGGTTCACTGGACAGCCAGCCTAGTCTACTTGGTAAGCCCCAAGTCAACAAGAGATCCTGTCTTAAAAAGCAAGGCAGGGCTAGCAAGATGACTTAGTCTGTAAAAGTGCTCGCCATGCAAACCTGGTGACCTGAGTTTAATCCCCAGAACCTTGGTAGAAAGGCCAGATGTGACAGCATGCATCTGTAACCCCAACAGTCCTATAGTGAGATGGGAGGCAGGGACAGGAGACTTGCTCAGAAGTTCCAGGGACAAACAGCCTGCAATACACAGTGTATGGCAGAAACAAGAAAGAGACCCTGTCCCAACAAGGTGGAAAGAGAGAATGAACTCCCAAGAGTTGTCTTCTGACCTCCACACAAGTGCTGTGGCACATGCGTACACACAGACACAGACACACACACACACACACACACACACACACACAATCACAAATTAAAAACAAAAATGGGCAAGTTCTGAGGAGTAGCACCCAAAGTTGTCCTCCGGTGTCCACATATATGTACATACAGATACAAGAGTACCTGCACACACATGTGCACCGAACTCACACAAACACATGTACACACAAACAACAATTCCAAGATGAGCAGTCATTCAGCCTCTGCTGAGCCAGGCATTGTGTGTGGCTCCTGAATGTGCAATTCCATAAGTGGCAGGACAGCCCTCTATACAATCATCCTGGTTTCTTCAACAAGGAGACTGAGGCTCAAAAGAAGAGGTCATTTGCCCAAGGTCATTTAATGGGTAGGTCTGGGACCAGACTGGTACCCAAGCAGGCTTGCTGTGGAGGCCAAGCCCTTCTGACAACTGGTCTATACTGCTCCAAGTACCCAGTCAGATTTGTAGAGAGTTAAGTCATCATTTCTGCCCTCATCTCCCATCTCCAGTCCAAGCAGATGGAAGGCATCCCATCTTGAAACGTATCCACTGCTTTAACTGATGGCTGCTTAAACTCCGAGAACCAGATTCTCAGTCTTCATCAAGATTTCTATTAGGGCAAAACAGACAAATCGCCTCCATGCTCAAAATCTGCACTGCTACTGAACATGGAAACACACACCTGACATCCCAGCACCCAAAAGGATGGTCAATATGGGGCCAGCCTTGGCTACATGGTGAGTTTGAAGCTAGCCTGACCTACATAGTAAGACCCTGACTTTTTTTTTTTTTCAGGTGAGGAGAGGAAGTTTAATTTGACACTAGGAGGACTGACACCACAAATAAAAGAGTCAGACCCCTTGTTCAAGTTTTGGGGGGCTTCTATACTCAATTGTGGGGGAAATGCAAACAAAAGGCAAAACAGCACCCTGTCTTTAAAAAAAAAAGCAGGAGAAAAAGAAAAGAAAAGGAAGGAAAGGAGGAAAGAACAGCACCATCCCACAGACGTACACAGCACCATCCCACAGACGTACACAGCACCATCCCACAGATGACGTTCACAGCACCATCCCACAGACGTTCACAGCACCATCCCACAGATGATGTTCACAGCACCATCCCACAGACGTACACAGCACCATCCCACAGATGATGTTCACAGCACCATCCCACAGACGTACACAGCACCATCCCACAGATGATGTTCACAGCACCATCCCACAGACGTACACAGCACCATCCCACAGACGTACACAGCACCATCCCACAGACGTACACAGCACCATCCCACAGACGTTCACAGCACCATCCCACAGATGACGACGTACACATTGTGCAACTGATGGAATTTAAACTCTTCTAATTGCCTCAGTGGAAAAAAGCAACAAGATACATGTGAATTAATGTTGAAATAGTTAAACCAGTATATGTAAAATATTGCCATTCAATGTGCCAAATATAAAGACATTAATAAACTATTTTCAATTCTGTTCATTATACTCAGTGCTTAGAATCCCAAGTACAGTCATCATTAACAGCCCATTGCAATCAGAGCTTATGGCATTTCTATTTTTAATTTCTATTTACTTTAAAGATTCTTTTTAACATTTATTGAATTTTTGTGTATTTCATACATAAAATCAACTTTATACCCCCTTCTCCCTTCCCCTTTGACTCCCTCCCATAGCCCCCTCACTGGAGTTCATATATTCTGTCATTTGCATTAAGGCCTATTATGTCCCAAGATGTCCCTCAGTGCAAGTTCATCCACTGGGGTTTAGTCAGCCTATCTAGAGCCTCTCCCTTCAAGATCAGCTCGATTTCTTTTATTTTTGATCGTGTATGTATGTGTGTGAATCTATGCACATGTGAGTGCAGGTGCCTGTGGACACCAGAAGAGAATACTGGATCCCCTGGAGTCCCAGACAGCTGTGGGATGACTGACATGGGTGCTGGGAACCAAACCCAGATCCTCCGCAGGAGAAGTGAGTGCTCTTCACCCCTGAACCATCTCCCCTACCTCCACTCAAGGCATTTCAGCCACAGCCACACGTGGCAGGTGCCTACCACCCCAGTCTGCTGGGACATAAAATGTCTCTCTTTGTCTCATCCTCTCTCCTCTCTACAAATGCCTTGAGTCCTACTTCCATGAGTCCTACATTTCAAGATCTGTCACCAGGGAAACCATGTAGTAAAATCATGCTCTATGGCTTTGGTGGTTATTAATCTTCAGTCACAGCATCCAGCCACCTTGGAAATACCTCCCCTCAGCCCTGCATCTACTCTGGTCTCCCCCAGGCCATGCCACCTCTGGGGAATCCAGAGTACAGGGGTGACTCTCTGCCTACCTGTTCCTTGTCTGTGGCTGTCTTGCCACAACAGCTTGGGTCAAATCGATGACTTTAAACCATAGCAAACTCATAAAATAGGAACAGTCACAGTTACAATCATGACCCACTGGAGAGGCGCTCCAGGCCTCACAGAAACCCTGCAGAAGAAAGTTTTTCTGCACTGAGACTTGCTTCTCCTATGTTCATTCCTTTTCCCTTCCCATCCCTCATCTCCATCCTCCTTTCTGGCTGCCTGGTATCCCCAGCCTTCCTCAGTCTCTGAACACCTCCCCTGATCCCAGACCTCCACAATGGTACCTTAGGGGCAAGCAGGAACATTGAACTCTGCTCTTTCTTCCCAAAGGTTGTTGGGAGGGGCCTAGAAAATGATAGCTCATTGGAAAGAAAACAGCAAACCCCATGTAGAACCCATTCTGAAAGTCAGAGGAATCAGGGAACGCCTCAGAAATAAAAGTTTGCCACTGACTTAGAATTCAGAGATGCCCCTATGATAGAGTAGGGGGAGAGGGTGAGAAGGAGAAAGGGGTGAGACCTTCACAGGCTGGACTTGGCCAAAACTAACAGGTAAAAAATAAAATAAAATGCAGGCATGGTGGTGCACGCCTTTAATCCCAGCACTCAGGAAGCAGAGGCAGGCGGATCCTTGTGATTTCAAGGCCAGCCTGGTCTACATAGTGAGTTCAGGTCAGCTGGGACTACAGGGAGACACTTTTTGTCTCAAAAAGACAAAAAATTAAAATTAAAATTAAAAAATTAAAAAATAAAATAAAATATGCACTCATGCTGAGGATACGCAAAACAGATATCTTTCCACACTGTGCATAGAGAGTAATCTGGTAAAACTTAACAAAAGTCCAGAAACATTGTATCTTTCACGAAGCTGAAGGAAAACACAAGTGACAAGAGCATCCACAATAGAACCCTTCATGACAAACATAAGCATCCAACAGCAGAATTATAGTCAGGGATTATGGAACACCCATAATAATGTAATACTATGCATCCATTAAAAACAACACTTTAGGGATGGTGAGATGGTGAGGTGGGTAAAGGTGCTTGCCACCAAGTCTGGTGACCTGAGTTCAATCTCTAGAATCCTCATAAACATGGAAGAGGAGAACTGACTCCACAAAGTTGTCCTCCAGCCTCTATATGTGTGCCACAGCACACACATCTGCACATTTGTATCATGGGCCTGCACACATATACAAAATAATAATGAATAAGCTTTTTAGAAAATAACACCTTAGGGCTCAGTCAGTACAGTGCTTGATGTTTAAGCATGCAAACCCTAATATGGATCCCCAGCACCTACACAAAAGCCAGGCAGTCTACCTGTAACCCCAGTGCTTAAGACAGACAGGAGGGTCACTAACACTTGCTAGCTTGTCACTAGCTAAACCCTGGTGAGCTCCAGATTCAGTGAGAGACCCTGTCTCAGAAAATAAGGTGGAGAGCAATTGAGGAAGACACCTGATGTCAACTTCTGGCCTCCACATTCATGTGCACACATGTGCATGCACACACAAACACATACATACAAAATAACACTTGAATAACCTGAAGAGATATGAAGATATGTTTGATGTATAAAGGGGACCTCATAGCTCCAACCTGCACAAGGGCTTCAACTTGATTATCCAACTGTCTGTATGACAAATGTTAACAGATCATGAAGGCCCTGACCACAGAGCCCAATCCACCTCACCCATGTCTTCGTATTATATATAATGGCACCACCAGTCACTTCTTTGGCCCCATTCAAAATCCTCAATTTTCTCAAAAAAAATTTTTTGAGACAGGGTTTCATTATGTAGCCTTGGCTAGCCTTGAACTCACAGGGATCTATCTGCCTGCCTCTGCCTCCTGGGTGCTAGAATTAAAGGTGTGCCCACCATGCCCTGCTTATAATCTGAAATTCTTTGCTTTCCTTCACCATCCCCACATCCCACTCCTGGGTAGCTCTCATCCACTTGAACTTCTTCACACTAGTCAAAAGCATAGCCCTGACTGCCTTGAACTTCCATTAAAAGCTCCTGACTTGTCTCCCTGATAACAAACTAGGCCTCTATAGTCTATCTTCCCTACACCTACCAGTTCTAAAAACAAACACTGGAAGCCAGGCATGGTGATGCTCACGTGTAATCCCAGCACTTGGCAGAAGAAGGACTGCCACATGTGTGGGGCCAGCCTGGGCTACATAGTGAGTACCAGACCAGCAAAACTATAGGGTGTTTTGTGACAGAATTTGTATGTTGTGTTGAAATATAAATAAATAAATGAGGCTGGAGAGATGGCTCAGCAATTAAGAGTATTTGCTGCTCCTCCAGAGGACCGGAGTTCAGTTCCCAGCACCCGCTGGGCAGCTCATGACTGCTGGTAACTCTAGTTCCAGTGGATTGGCACCTTCTTCTGGCCTCCTCAGGTATCTGTACTCACAGTGCCTCCCACATATACACAGAAAAACTAAAAATAAATTAAAATCAACAAATACATTATTCACCCCCCCCCATTCAAAGGGCTTCTGTTATAGATGGATTAAAGCTGAGTTATCTTAACAAAGCTCTCCAGGACCAGAGTCCTGTCCTACTGCCTACTTCATCCTCACCCCTTCCCCACCTCCCCACCCACCCCCAACACACACCAGTGATCTCCTGGCTGTCTTTGCAGCATGCCTATAACACATCCTGACTCTGGAAGCTTGTACCTGCCATTACTCCTCCTGGCACACCCTCCTGAGACACTTCCTGACTTCCTTCCTGGAGTTTGTGAAACTCCCTTAGCGGAGTGTTCTGGATAGTTTCAGTTGTCAACTTGACACACCTGGGTGGAGGGAACCTCAACTGAGGACTTTCCTCCATTGGATTGGCCTGTGGCCTTGTCTTTGGGGAATTTTCTTGATTGTTTCAAGAGGTGGGAGGGCCCAGCCTATTGTGGGAGGTACCACACCCCTGGGCAGGTGGTCCTATGTTGTATAAGAAAGCAGGCTGAGCACAGGCCAGCAGAGCAAGCCAGTAAGCAGCGTTCCTCCATGGTCTGTGTTCCAGGTTCCTGCCCTGAGTTCCTGCTTTTACTTTCCTCGGTGATGAACTGTGACCTGAAAGATGTATGATAAAATAAACCCTTTCCTCCCCAAACTGGTTTTGGTCAGTGTTTTGGTCACAGTAATTGAAAGCTAACTAGAGCAGTTTTCACTCACTTGTCTGTCTGGTGCTCTTCAGTTTAGTTCCTCAGTCGGGGTGCCATTGATTCGAATGCTCTGATGACCCCCAGCGGTTCCCAAAGAAGCATGCCTCCCAGAATCCCTGGCCACGTTGACTGTGGGTTTATCCGTGTCACGTGGCTGGCTGAGGGGTCATTAACCAAGGTTACAACAGAGGCTGAAGAAAAGCTCAGGCATTGAATTCTATCCTCTTGCTACTATAGAAGAAAGTCCGGCCATTGTACTGGAGCTGGGCCATCATACTGGAGGAGGCCATGCAGAGGACACTGTGGCAGCCAGAGATGTAAGGACCTCGTGGGTCCTCCAGCCCCATTTGAGCCACCAGATGAACATGGCTCCATTAGGGCCCAGGGTAGGATCAGCAGAACTGGCCAAATTATAGACTCGTGAGCAAATAAATGACTACTGCGTCAAGCTACTAAATCTTGGGGTTGCTTGTTCTGTTATAGAATATCTTATGCATGTGTATATATAGGTGCATGCATGTGTGTGCATATGCATACGTGTGTGTGTACAAAAGGTCAACCTCAAATGTTGTTGCTCAGGTGCCATCAACCCTGGTTTTTGAGACAGGGTCTCTTGTTAGCCTGGAGCTCACTGAACAGATGAGGCTGACTGGCCAGAAAGCCCCAGGGAGCCACCCATCTCTGCCTCTGTAGCTCTGGGATTACAAAAGCACATCATCACAGCCAGCTTTGGTTTTTAATATGGGTTCTGGAGGCTAAACTCAAGTCCTCACACTTGAACAGAAAGCATTTTATCAACTTAGCCATCTCCCAACCCCAGTTATACAATATCTTACAGCTAACTGTGGCTGAGACTCTGCTCTCCACAAACTATGCCTTCTCTTCATTCTAGGCCCGCAGCTAAACATCTCCTCCATCTTCCCTGCAGCATTGTGACTGAATTCTCGCTCAGGGAGGCAGGCAGATGGGATGGGGGCAATTCTGGGGGATGAGGCTTTTGAGCAGCTCTGAATCTGTGCATACTCTGCCCTTCCTGGATGTAAACAATGATGCTACAGGATCAGAGGCTGACACCTGGGAGGACAACCTGTCCATCAACCCACCTGGAACTGCTTGAGGAGCAAGAAAACTGCTTTACTCTATCAGGGGTCTACCCGTTACAGCCCATCCCACTTCACTTCATAGCAACTCCCACCGAGAAGGGAAGGCTGTTCCCCTGCCCCTGCATCCAGGCTGACCACGAGACTCACATCAACTAACAAAATGCAATGGAAGCCGCACTGTGCCACTCCCCAGTCTCAAGATCCCCCTGTGACTACTACCCTTGCTCTCTTAAGATACTAACATCATGGAAAGTATTGCACTGGGAGGCCAAAGGAAAGAAGCAGCTCAGCTGTCCTGTCCCCCAAACCCTTCTGCCAGCTGAATGTGGCCCCATGAGAAAGACCAGGCAGACTAGCAGAAGAACCAGCCAGCAGAAAACAACTCACAGAATCACAGAAAATTATAGAACATCGTCTTAAACTCAACATGTCTCAAATGGAGCTAAGTCCAAAGACCAGACACAGATATATGAAAAGCAGAGTCAATGAGTGCAGCTATGGTATCTGTGCCATATAAGAAGACACCATGACAACAGCCCTTGGTCCCAATCCCCCATCATTTCCCCCTCCCTTTGCAATCTGACCACAATGGCATGGTATCTAGCTCAGAGCCACCTCCCCTTGGCAGAGTCTCTAGCCTTGCTGTTACTTGCTCACCTTTCAGGCAGCCTCTGTCCTCTGGGGTCTTTCCATTTCTCCTACAGACTGAGCTGGGCCAAATCTCACCTACTACCTATTCTTATCAAGTCCAGAAACTAAGGACAGTTTTTACATTTTTTAAATTTAAAAAGAAACATAATATATATGACGTATGAAAATCATATCAAATTCAAAATTCAGGGGCCACAAAGTTTTATTGGAAAACTCCCCCAAGTTCTCATCCCTCTATATGTTTTCTGTGTCTGCCACATGCTTCAGTAGCTCAGGGGAGTATTCACAGTGCAACCGCGGAGCTTACAAAGCCTAAGTATTTGCTATTCATCCCTTCACAGAAAAAATGGACTAGCCCCTGCTATAGACTGTTATCAATCTCACAGTCAATCATCATTTTATTATATTCACTCCAAAAAAACTTCTGAAGGCATCTATCTCCTCCCACAAAGATGAAATTTGGTTGGTGGGACTCCCCTGTGCTAAGACCCTAGGAGTCAATGGCTTAAATTCATCTCCCATGACCTTCCATCAACTGTCCTCCATTCTGAGCAAACCTGTCCCTAAGTGTCACCATGCAGCATAACCTCCATCCAGTCTATCCTTGTCTAGAGAGCAGCATGTCCCCTTTTGCTGCAGCCTTCACCTTTCCCACCCTTCATTCAACTCCAAATCCCCATCTCCTCAACCAAGAGGCTTTCCTCACTGCCTGGCCAAATGTTTCCCCGGGTGGATTCTATAGAACAATCCCCCTTCCCCAGAGACATCCTTGGGAAAGGAAAACACTGCAAGCTCTGTCCTCCCTTGGATCCACAATGCTCATTGATGGCACATAAAAGGCTCTGAGAAGTCCTGTAGTAAAAATACCTAAACCCTCTTTTGCTTCGAGCAAAGGTTCCTAAACTCACTAACCATAGAGTTTGCTTTGTCCACAGAATACCAGCTTCTGGCACAGGGTTAGCATCCCACAGAATTAGAGTTCTTGGGAAACACCAGAAAACTCCTTCTTCTTTCCCTCTGCTCCAAGGCATTCCCCTGTCACCTATCCCACACCACCCCATGCTAACCACCATCACTGTAACAGTTTGAATGAAAATGCGCCCCCAGGCTCATGTGTTCCAACACTTTGAGCCCAACAGATGGTACTGTTTTAGAAGGCTGTGGAACCTTTTAGAGGTGGAGCCTTGCTGGAGGTAGTGAGTCACTAGGGGCAGGTATTGAGATTCCATAAACTGGCCTCGCTTCCTGTCTGTTCCCTGCTTTCTGTGAACTGAACATGACCAGCTACCTCAAGCTCCTGCCACCACACTTTCCCATCTTGATGGATGGCATCCCTTCTTAAATGGTGAGCCAAAATAAATCTTTCCCTCCTTAAGCAGTTTCTCATGCAGTCACAGCAATGAGAATGGTGATTAATGCAATCAATCTGTGGTCTGTTGAGCATCCACAGGTACTTTGTTCAAGTTAATGTTAAGTTTTTAAAAGTGTCACCCTTGGCAATCCTTTCAACCACCCTCTGACATAGGAATTATTATCCTACAATTGTCACTTTGGGTCAAAATATTTAAATTTATAACCAAGATAAAGTACGACAGCCACAAAGGCAACCTGCACCAGTCTAACTCCAAAGCTTGTGAACTTTCTTTTCCATCAAAAGTTCCCATCCTTCTATTACTAGTAATACCTACTAATAAAAGATGAGGCCAGTGTCACTGGTTGCCTACCCATCACCCATCAGTATTTTCCCATGCTAATAGAATCTTGACTTTGGGTGGTGTGGCAATGGGGCATCTCTGACAATGAAAATGATGGTGTTCCTATTTCCCCCTGCCACGGCCCTTGCAGCTGGGACAGGCCATTTGACCCTGCTCTAGCCTAGAAGACATAACTGAACATCATTGGTAGGGGGAGGGTTATCAGGAAGTCTTTGTCTCCTGAAGTCAAATTTATGAACTTCCCATCCCTCCACACTCACCAGGTCCTCCTCTTTCCTGCCATAGATGCAGATGTGACTGTTGGAGCTATGGAAGCCATCTTGCAACCATCAGAGAAAGACCATTAGAACTCCCAAAGACACAGGTGCTACTTTTACTGACCTACTAAATCAACCCAAGCACCTCCAGACCTGCAGACTCTATTAGCTGAGAAAAGGAAGCCATCATGTACTTCACTGTTGAGTTTCTCAAGTCATACAACCAAATGAATTCCTAGTGAACTCTTTGCTGTCTTCAAAGCACTGAGGGCTTCACCTTGATTACTATTTCACCGTGACATTGTTCACCTTTCTACCCTAACGATGAAGCATACTTTGTGAAAGCCAAGTTCATGTTGAATACTTTTGTCTTTTTGGAGTATATACACGTTACTACTGCTTATTATTAGCAGTGTCTTCTGGATGGTCTATTCGATCTCTTACTAACTTCAGTGTTTGTGAGCAGGGTGTCCTCACCATTGAACAGCTGAAACAGCATCTACGTCCTAAAGCATTAGGTTTTTTGTTTTATTTTTGCCTGTTTATTTTGTTTGTAGAACTGGGGACTGAACCCAGGGTCTTGTATATATCAAGAAAGTTGTCTACCACTAAGCTACAACCCTAGCCCTCTTTTCATTTTTAAGTTGAGTCACAGTCTTATTATGTAGTCCAGGCTGGCCTTTGGACTCTCCATCCTCCTGCCCCACCATCCTAAGTGCTAGGATTACAGGTGTGCATCACCACACCCAGCTTAGATTAGCAGTTCTTAAAGTAGCCCTATGAAAACCTTCATCAGAAACACAAGGGCTGGGGGCTGGGGATATAGTTCAATGGTAGAGCCCTTGCCTAGCATTCACAAGGCCTTGGGTTCAATTTCCAACACCGCAAAAAAAATTATACACATAAACACAAGGTTTGCTTACTAAATGCAGATCTCTAATTCATCTCTCCACTTCCATCAGAATGAAAATGCAGCTGTTAGATGCTGAGAATCCGAATTTTAAGCAGCACCCTTGTGAGGCTTTTATGCATAAGATTTGATAGCTGCTACAGCAGAAAGCTCTATGGATGCAAATGTGAGGTCTGGCAGGATTTGACCCTGAGTCACCAGCCCCTCCCCGGCTCTAGAGATCTGAGAAGTCTAAATTGGCATAATTGCTCTAGACCAGTCCCTGGGCAATATAGATAAAGTGGCTGGTATACTCTGTGACATCCTCAGAGCAGCAGATTTTTAATAAGATGTATCCCTGTAAGTCCAACTTCCTGGCAGTACTTCTGTCTCCCCAGTTTCAAAGAAAAAGCACCCTTCAGAAAGAAGCAACAGAACTCAGTGCCCACGGCCTGCCTGTCTGTTTTTACAGTACTGAGAATGGAACCCAGGGCTTTGTGCACACTAGACAAGCTCTCTACCACTGAGCTACATCCCCAGTCCGGAAACCCAGTGCCCCACTGTGTCAATCACCACTCTCCAGGGAGTTAGTTATCAGCAATAAAGCATGCTTTAAAAAATTTTTAAACAACAGAAGAAAACTCCAGAGAAACGCTATGATATACAAACTGGCATGGGGGATTGGGGAGGTACACTCCTAACATTACTGAACAAAGAAGGCCTGGGGTGGCCTTCAAGGATTATCTGTTTAAACTTTCCCATGTACAGTTCTGAACAGAATCTGCTCTGGACCCTGTGCAAAGACAGGGGCTGGGCCAACACATCCCACACTTTTTCTTCCAGCAGCCAAACATGAGCCAAGCCTTCTCTCTTGGAGCTCTGAGAAAGGCATTACCTGTGCCTCCCAACACACGTCCCACTCCCCACCTTGACATTTATCTTGTTTCATTCCGGGATCTTGTTACCACCTGACAGGTGCACACAGGCATATATCCAAGGGTGGCAAACATCATATTAAAATACACACACATGGGGCTGGAGATATGGCTCAGCGGTTAAGAACACAGGCTGTTCTTACAGAAGACCCAGGTTTGAATCCCAGCACCCACATGGTGGCTAACAACCATCTGTAACTCCAGTTCCAGGAAATCCAACGCCCTTTTCTCTCCTCTGTGGGCACTGCATAGCATGGGTGCACTTACACACATGCAGGCATAACACTTATATACATAAAATAAAAATAGATAAATAAATTTTTTTAAAAATACACACAAACTTTTCTTTCAAAATGATGGCTTCCTCCATACTGACATCTGGCCAAACTGAAAACCATGGAGGAAAATTTAAAGGCGCAAAACTTTATCTGGGAGGAATCTTCATGCAGGTGATCCAGTTAGTCAAGACTGAAGAATTCAGGCTTCAGAAACTCACAAGCCAAGCCTAAGACCAGAAAAACCTCCAAGCTCTGTGGTACAAGACCAATCCACTAAAATGAAAACTCCCCCCCACTCCCCCCCTCGCACCCCACACTCCTGCTTTGCTCTGCACTCCACTGCCACCACCCCATGTCAAATGCCAGCTTCAGGGAGTTCCTAAATTAAATCAAGCTATATGGACAACTGGGCCATTTTGAGAGTAAAAAGGTGTAGGGGTTGATCGTTCTAACGTTTTGAACAATGTGGATGCCCAAAGATTTCAGGAACAGCAGGCATTTTCCAAAATCCTGAAATCATTCTCTAAGCAAATGGCCTTTGAAAGAAAGAATTCCTGCCATTTCTTTGCAGTAACTTTGTAGCCATTCCCCCATGAGCACCCCACCACCACCACTGGTTAACAAACTGCTTGGAACTCCCCTCAAGTTGGGCTGGAGAGACTGGTACAGTATGGGAGATGTAACTCTCCTGGACCCCCTCTTCATAAAACCCCACAGGCAGACCAAGAAGACTTTCCCACACAATCTACTGGAAACATAGTATATTTTCTCTTTTTACACATTTGAGGCCTGCAGCAGCCCGGTTACATCCAATGGTTGCTTTGGAAATGGGTACCTCTCTGGACATTTTTTTCCTAAGGTGTATATCACCAAGTGGGGGGGGGGAGCTACAGAGCAAAAAGGTACAGTCTCTCCATCCAGTCAGCCCCATCCTGCCAGCAAAAACCACCTTTTGACCACCTGCAGAATGCGCGCAAGGTCACGTGGGTTCCCTGCAGCTCCTTAACGTGTTACCCAGCACACAAGCCCCTGTGGCATACAAACAAATCCCTAAGCATCATCATCATAATAATAAAGAAAAATAAAGAACTCCTTCCACTGAGAGGAAACAAATAATCGTGATAAGAGCCAAACCGTAATAATAAAGAATAACAATTACTACTGCTACGGCCGCCCAGCCAAGCACAGGGAACAGCGGCACTGGAAAAAGACATCCACTCTGGCTTTGCGAGATAAATCACACCGCATCATTTGTGCCCACCTGGTTTACCCATTTCCCTCCCCGACCCCCAAAGAGAATCCCAAAGGGAAGGGGATGGGGAGAAGGGAAAGGAAGGAAGGATTGCCCCCTCCCCCCCCAGGGCAACACCTACCTCCAGGGTCCTGATCTCTTTCTGTGTGAGGTCGTTGGAAGTAGCACACTTGGTCCTAAGCCCTTCCAGATTAGAGATGCTCAACTCAATCATGTTCTGGACCAGCTCACACTGCTGTAAGGCTTTTTGCAAACTCAGAGGCTGCTGTTCCTCGCTTTTCGTCATGTCTTCCTCATCCATCGCTTGTTCTGCAACCCCCCCTTCCCCTCCTCCTCCTCCTCCCAGAGAGAAAAAAGGGGGGAGGGAGGGAGTAGAGGTAGAGGGAGTCCACCCCCCTACGCCTCTCCAACCACTGAGACTTCTCAACAATGTCTCATGAAGAAACCCAACATCCCACACAGGGTTGAGGCGGTGGGGGTGGGAGGAGGGGACAAGAGCCAAAATTTATTATGATTTTTTTCGGGGGGGGAGTGTTATGAGGCAGTCTTCATTAGAATGTCCCGTCTCTCTCCTTCTCTCTCTTTCTGAGTCTCTGGTCCCTGAAAAGGGAGAGATGCAGAAGCCAGCCAGGTGGTAGGATGCAGTCTGTACACTTAGAGAGGAGGAGAAGGAGAAAGAGGAGGAGGACGAGGAGGAGGAGGGAGAGGAGGAGGAGGGAAAGGAGGAGGCAGAGGAGAATAGAGCTCACTCTTCGCACACCCGGCTTCGTGAAGGACGGAATAATATGTGTATAAATATATTTGGCTGGCTGGTTTTTATGTCAAAAAGGAGCGCGTCTGCCCCCCTCCAGGTCGCAGTGACAGGGCATGGTCCTCGGGTCCCAGCGCTCAGCGCGTTCGCAGGATGCCGTGCGCACGGCTGGCGCGGCTGCGGCTGCCACTGCGGCTGGCTGCTGTCTCCTCCCCTCGAGAACGCTGCTGCTGCCGCCGCCGCTGCTGCTGCTGTTGCTGCCGCCGCCGCTGCTGTCGCCGCTGCTGCCGCCGCCGTGCTCCGGGGGTGACGGCTGCTGCGATCGCTCCTGCCTGGCTCCACACCGACATCTTGCCTGTCAATCACAGGGCGGGGTGGGGAGGGGAGCGAGGGATGCAGAGCCGCGAGGCGCCGTGCTCGCAGCCGGTCCTCGGATCCCCCACCCCACCCCCACCCCGGGCGCGCGGGGGACCCGATGGCGGGAGGTGGCGCGTGCACCTGCCCGCCG